>NW_003303738.1:1963814-1984485 GCF_000142945.1 Phytophthora infestans T30-4 | reverse complement strand
GCTGACGTTCAGCCGAGCGACTGGACGCTCAAGGTCCGAGACCTGGTTGTGAGTCAACAGTGGTGGCTCTAACCTATCCACAAGGTGGATCATCTCTTCGAGATCGACCGATGGGCGGTGAACGTGAACGGTCGCGTCGTGGACGCCGGCGTCGTATGGACGCAGACGCCGTTCCGGCAAGTGCTGACTCTCCCCGCGAGAGCCCAGCTGAGGCAAGGCCTCCTCCTGCTCTGCTCAATGAGCATGGTGAGCTTCACTTTCACGTGGAACGCCTTGTGGCGTGGCGTAGACGCCAGGGTCGTACCCAGTACTTGGTGAAGTGGAGGGGTTACCCTCACTCACAGAACTCATGGGAGTTTGAGGTTATCCTCCGGCAAGATTGCCCTGACGTCGTTGACGCTTACGACCGGGCACATCATGTGCCGAAGCGCCACCATGGCGTGCGACAGCGTCGCCAGGCGCTGGGCGCCTCTCACTAGCGTGGGGAGCGATCAGGTCAGTAGTTGAGCTCAGGCTCTGACCAGTGGCTGCAGCAGCCAGCTCGTACGTATGAGCGGTGCTCGCAGCGGGAGCAGGAGGTGGAGAGACCTCGTAGTGTTAGGGACATGGTCCTGAAGGAAGCGGGTGCTTCGTGTTGTGCTGAACAAGGTTCAGGCACAAGCGTCTCGATAGACGCATAGTTGTTTTGAAACAACTTGCTCGATGAGCATGATCCAAATGTGGATGCGCTGTAACAGCGAAAAGTGGTGTCCCGGACGGGGATCGAACGACTGGCCTTTGGCTTGACAGGCCGGAGCTCTACCTTTTAGCTATAAGGGCGATGCCCGTACGTCAGTCCGAGAACGGACTACTCATGGTATGATAGGGCTGCGCCCGGGTGGATTTGAACCACCGACCTGTGGCTTCAAAACCAGCGCTCGAACACTGAACTGAAAGGCGTTGCCCTTAAGCTTGTCCATTCAAGGACAACAGCTCATGGAACGAGAGGGCTGTGCCCTGGTGGTTTCGAACCACCGACCTGTGGCTTCCAAAGCCAACGCTCGACCACTGAGCTAAAAGGGCGTTGCCCTTAAGCTTGTCCAAGCGTGGACAATCGTTCATGGAACGAGTAAGCTGTGCCCTGGTGGGTTCGAACCACCGACCTGTGGCTCTCAAAGCCAACGCTCAACCATTGAGCTAAAAGGGTGTTGCCCTTAAGCTTGTCCAAGCGTGAACAATCGTTCATGGAACGAGAGGGCTGTGCCCTGGTGGGCTCGAACCACCGACCTATCGCTTGTGAAGCGAGTGTTCAACCGCTGAGCTGTTGTCGACGACTCGAATGAGTCAAGAGCATTGCTCTAAGCGGTTTGCAGCTCTTGGAGTAGGCGCGGAGCGCGAGCGTAGGTCTGAGACCGCTTGAGAGCAAGATGCGCGCTGCGCTTGGAACATTGGGCCGTGGGCCGACGACGAGAAGTTGGGCATCAACGATGCGTAGGCGTTTGTGAGCTGACGGAGCTGTACAACGCTGGGGTGAGGTGTAGTAACCTCCGCCGTCTTAACAAGACGTGACCTCACTGAGAAAAGTTTCGAGAACGGAATGCTCTCATCTTAGTGGGGGAGAGTGTAACGGGGTTACATGGTGTGGAACACACAGGGGTACGAAGTACCCGGAGAGTTAACAAACTCTCAGTACATAAGTTGGAGAGTTAACAAGGTCTCTCAGTACGTTGGCTGAAAGCCACACGTTATGCATTTGATTAGGTTTAGCTATGCTAGATAGTTAAAGAGATACATTTATTCCTAGGCGGCTTGGCCGCAATAATAGTAAATAAAACACTTCTGGTTTTGAAGCATAAAAGTTAAGGTATTAACTTTGAGCCCTGGTCTTGGGCTGTAAGTGTCCTTTGGATAAGGAACTTAGTATTAGTGACTCTTTGGGTCGAACGTCTTCCTCTGACGCTAAAGGTACGGCAGCCCCGCTGCATTTCGGGTCTATTCCTAATAAGAAGTCCTAGTCAAGTATACAAATATCAAGTAAGCTATGATCCATTATGGATCTTCTTGTACGCCAAGCGTCGTCTGCACTGTCGCCTGAGCATCTTTAACGGCTCCCGCCCTGTCCCAGACGGTGAATGTGCCTTCAAATGGTCGCTGAGCCTTCCGTGAACTTATCCCAACCGCCACCGAGGGTTCGTACCGTGAATGGAAAGTTCTGGGCAGCTGAATGCGAATCCGGCCAGTCCATTATTAATAATGGGGACAGCCTGGATTCAGTGACATCTGGACTGTATCCCATATCCGTTGAGAGCTCGGTAGTGACGCCGTCGAGGCTCTTGCACCTTGGAGTCACCGTTCATCACGTGACCGAGGGTTCGTCGCTTGAACGTCTCGGGCGATGCCGCGTCTTTGTCGACGGGCGATTATCCGCAACTCTGGCGAATTCACTGCACCACATTGGTGCCTCCCCGCACTTGTTGTGTTCCGTCACCCGTGTATCATGCTCTCCTGGTATGACCCCATCGACCGCGTTCTCGCGCTATCATGCAGCCGCGGTGTGGTTGTGCTGTCTTATGTAATCGCATTCGCGTAGTTTGTCTGCGTTTCGTATATTATCGTGTTCTACAATGGCTTCGTGCTCCGCGGTGTGCGATCGTGGTCACTCCTAGCGCCCCCAGTGTATTTCGTGGCTGGTCCGCCGTCCGTGCAATCGTGTTATAACGTGGCTTGGAGATCTCAAGCTCTACACTGGTATCGTGTTCCGTGGCTTGGTGATCTCCCGTCTATAGCTCCCGTGGCTGCGTTCTCTCATTTTTAGTGGCACCGTCCATGCTTTCATGCTATCTCGTGATGTCGCGGTTGATCTATCGTCCGTGCTTTCGTTACCTACCGTAATATCGTATCGTGCATCAGGACTCGGTGAGCTCTGGTTCTACCCTAGTATCGTGCTTCAATGCTCGGGAATATTCCATTTAAGATTTCCCCCGGCTTCATGTCTGGTCCGTTGACTCTGCTCCATGTTCTACCATGATGTTATTGGAGAATTATTTTTGTGCACTCTCACCGTTACGTGTTCCATCGTGGCTTTGAGCTTGCGTGCTCTTTCATAGCTGTGCTTTTCAGCATGTTTGGGTGTCATTACTTCAGTTCATTTCTCCCATCCGTACGCTCCCGTCATATTCTTGCCCTTCCATTGTATGTGGTAGCGTGCTCGTCCGTGGTTCGTGCTTTTCAGAGTCGCTAAGTGCATTCATAGATTTCGTCCTCTGTCAACGTCCGTGGTCTTGTGCTTCTTGCTGTTCTTTCTATCCCATCGAGTTCATAGTCTGCCTTGGTGTTCCTGCGTGTTATGTGTTTTTGTTGGGAAGTGCGAATATTCTCTAAGGGTCGCACAAACGCAAATACGAAGGAAAGCATTTTTTTGCGACGGCGGAGTGGTGTGTGTAGGATGGGAAGCGTATCGTGTTAAAAAGTGCGCACAATCTCTTTAGGCCAAACTATACGCACGCAAATACAAAGGAGGACGATATTTTTTTGCGGCGGTGGAGTGGTGTGCGTGGATGAATTGTGATGGGAGGAAACCACTATAGTCGCATTTATAAAAAAAATCGAATATTTAGTATCAGTAAAAAATGGTGCATCTTTATCTAACGCAAATAAGTATAATAGTTTAAAGTAATTAGACAAAGTAATATGATTTACTATTTATCTAGCGCTGCTATAAATATTATATGTAGTACTACTACAGACGTCTGCAAGCAATAAAATGAAATATATCAAAATAGTCAAAAAGAAAACGTATTGTCAGTAAAAGTATTTCAAAGGTGCTAATAAGTTGGAATACACCATTGTATTAGCTATTAGTACTAAAGTTCCCATTGAAGCCGAAATATAAGTCATCAGAGCATACAATTTTTATTCAATAGCTCCTACGACGATATAGTACGTGTGTGCTCATCGACGCCTTCTAATAATGCTATCGAACGCGATCACAGGCAGCGCCCTTCGCGTGAGGTGGCGGTCCACCGTTAAAAATGGGGCAAAATGAAATTTGAATGGTGCATTTTAAAGAACGATGTGTAGACCACATACGGTGTGTAGACCGCATAATCAACGTTTAGCCAATTGGGGCTGCCTTCGCTGCGGTCGGCAGCCCGTAGGTGTCAGTCGGGATGGGAGCCTTATCGTCGTCGGAATCGTCCGACGCGTAGTCTTACTCCTTGACACCTGGTCGATACGCTTGTGAAGCTTTCTATGAGCCACTTGGTGAGCAGTGTACACCAACGCTGCAGGAAGAGCTTGGGGGTCAACGGCAGCAGCCTGTATGCGCTGCAAAGCAACCAACGTCTCCTGGTCCAATTCTAGAGCATCCAGATCCAGTTTACCCGCGGTGAGACCTGTCACCAGAGATTGTGAATGAACTTTTGTTGCTGAACCCACGGTGATAAGAACAACATGTGGTACGAGCCATCATCATCCAGACACAGGACCTCTGGATCCATCCCGGCCAAACTCACGTGAGCGCGAAGAGTACGGCTGATCTGGCGAAGGTGGGTGTTGCGAGCTTGCTGATTCTCTAGGACCTTGAGCGTGTCGTTGTTGATATATATTCCTTTGGAAAGCTTGACCAAGAGAAGATGAAGTCATCGAGTCTGCTCAGTGTTCGCACCAATTGAAGACTTGTACACCTCGCGTTAACGAGCCAACTTCTAGTTCAAGGTGGCGATGAGCGCGTCCCGCGCATGGACCTCGCAGTGCAGGCGCTTCAGCTCTTCTGTATGTTGCTCCATAGAAGACTGCACACTCGAGATCATGAGATCGTTCTTGGCGTTGGAATCACGGAAAAGCTTGATGCCCATGCGAAGAGAGTCGACTTCAGCGTTAGCAGCTTTCAGGAACGACTCCGCGTTCTCCCGAGCCGTAATTGCATGTGCCACTGAACGTACGGCGGCAGCAGCCTCGGTCTGGGCGGCCCATAGCTGACGCTCCAGACTGGCCACTCAGTCGGGCAAGTCCGTAAGCGCATCTGGAAGAGGCCGTACAGTAGCGATAACCTCGTCGAAGCACATTGCGGTCTCGAGACGACGTTGAGTGCGGACATCGCCGTGAAGAGGACGTGCAATGTTGAGCTGCACTTGATGACGAGCCATCGCGGTCAAGTACGGAATAATCGACGTCATCATGTGATCAACCAAGGCCTCCGTACTCGCAGCCAGCATGGCGCGCAACGAATCGTCGGTGAGTAGCGGAGGACCACCAGCCGGCGCAGGCGGATCAGCAGGTGCCATCTCCGCGGATTCAGCGACGTCAGGAAGTGCTGCAGGAGCTGCAGCAGGAGGTGACAGGTCCGGAACAGGAAGTACCGGGGTTCCAGTGGATGAAGGCACTATCGACGCAAGTGAGGCAGACTGAGGGTTGTTTGAAACATCGGTGTCACCCTCCTGAGAAACAAGATGATAAATACATGGTGATAAGCAAGGTGACGATGATCCACGAGGAAAATATGTTGACTTACCCTCCAGCTGTTTACGTTCACGTCGTCGACGAGGATTAAGACACCGGAGCGTGTTATTTACGGCGCGATTGATGCGCTTGGAAATCCTGTGACTAATGGTGAATAACGAAATGTCACAACGGTCACCAGTACCGGGGCTTCCATTGCGACAGGGGCGGTTGTGGTGTAGTGTTTTTTCAGAGTTGCCGATAATCGCCCGTCGACAAAGACGCGGCATCGCCCGAGATGTTCAAGCGACGAACCCTCGGTCACGTGATGAACGGTGACTCCAAGGTGCAAGAGACTCGACGGCGTTACTACCGAGCTCTCAACGGATATGGGATACAGTCCAGATGTCACTGAATCCAGGCTGTCCCCATTATTAATAATGGACTGGCCGGATTCGCATTCAGCTGCCCAGAACTTTCCATTCACGGTACGAACCCTCGGTGGCGGTTGGGATAAGTTCACGGAAGGCTCAGCGACCATTTGAAGGCACATTCACCGTCTGGGACAGGGCGGGAGCCGTTAAAGATGCTCAGGCGACAGTGCAGACGACGTTAGGCGTGCAAGAAGATCCATAACGGATCATAGCTTACTTGATATTTGTATACTTGACTAGGGCCACAAGTGGTACACGCTCGCACATATTCCTTCACATCACGATTCCCCCCATGCTTATACACATGCCTCCTCATCTTGTCCAGCGTCTTTGTAGCTCCTACGTGAGCAGACAAGACATCGGTGTGGTACAAATGCAGGACAGTAGCGATGAACAGTAACGATATCACCGAGACTTCAATCGATTGAGCAGATTCAACTCTGGCCTTCAAGTGTACTCGACGCATCAACACACCGTTCTTGAACAGATAATGCGTGGCCATCGGTAACACTTTCGCATGAAGCTGATCATCCAGCGCCAAGGATCCATCCTTAAAAAAACAATCATGGCTTGATTTCACGGGGTCCGCTTCTGCTCGTTTACGAAACGAGCCTGGTCAAATCCGAATACGTCCACAGGAGACTCCATTAACTGCTCGTTCGGTCCTTCGGCAGTATCGGCACGCAACCAGTTCACATCAATTGCGGAGGTACTGTTCTCCCCGACCTCGTTAGTATCACGTCCACTTGGACGCTGACTTGATTATTAGAATGATGGGTGCAAGGCTCCTTGACCTCGGCAACATTATGTCCTGCAGAGTACGCGTCATTCAGGAGGTCAGCCATAGAGGAGAGTTCGCATATCGTCTCGGTCTGCAAATGAGAGAAACCATCCAAATGCCTCATTGCCGTTCTGGGTAGATGGTACACTTTGAAGAGTAGCTGGGACAGCTCAATTCTCCACCGATCTAGCTTCGCATTATTGGTGCATTTCGTTTCGTTGAATACCCAAGTAAGAGCCTTGTGATCTGTGTAGAGATCGAATTCAGTTGGATCAAGGTAGCAATGGAATTTGCGTGTCGCCCGGACTCGATCTCATAAAATACATCCTTCCTGTTGATCCAGTTGTTTTCCGATCCCATCAGTAGCTTGCTGATATATGCCACCACACGCTCTCGACCGTCCAGGCTCTGCTTTAGGCATGCTCCAATGGCCAGCTTCGACGAGTCGTACAGCTTAAAACGCTTCGAGAAGTCCGGGTTCACTAGAATGGGTGGTTCCACCAACTTACGCCTGCGTTGTAGGAAGGCTGATTCACAGTCCTCACTCTATTGGAATGATAGGGATGAAACGCCTTTCACCGTTAGCCTCTCGATCGGCGCTGATATGGCAGCATAATCCGGTATGTAGCGACGGCAGTAGCTGGTTCGACCCAAGAATGCCCTCACAATGTGAAGGTCGTGATATCTCATACATTTTTAACAGCCTTCACTTTTTCCGGATTCGGAAAAATACCCGAAGGCGTGAGGAAGTGCCCCAAGAACTCGACTTGGTCCCTGCCCCAATTACATTTCTTCATCTTGAGCTTGACGCCCGCCTTCCGGAACCGTTCTAGAACTTGTTTTAGGCGAATTAGGTGAGTATTAAAGTCTTCACTGAACACTACACAGTCGTCAAGGTACACTAAATCGATCCTCCACTTCAGGTTAACGAGCATGTTCTCCATGAGCATCTCGAAAGTGGGGACTGCATTGCAGAGCCCAAAAGGCATCACGGGGGCCATTCGAACAGTCCATACTTGCACGTGAACGCGGTCCTCTCTACATTTCCGGCAGCCTTCGGTACATTCGAGTATCTGTACGCAATGTCTATCGTCGAGAACAGTTTAGCGTTTCCTAGAACATCCGAGATATTGTCGATAAGGGGAAAGGGGTAACAGTCCTTAAGTGCTACAGCGTTCAAGCATCTATACAGAGGCGTATCCCTCCGTCAAGTCTCCGGATCATTAAGACAGGGATCGACCATGCACTAGACGAATGTCGAGCCAATTTACAGCTCAGGTACTCTTGTATCTCCACCTCCATAACGTCACCCTCGGCACCGGACACTTGGTAGCGTCGTTGCTTAATCAGCGAATGACCTCTAGTACCGATCCAGATCTCTAACAGGTCGGTCCGACCAGCTTTAAGCGAAGTCTCGACAAACTATTCACGTAAGGAAGCCATCACGCGACGGAACAGCTCCTTCTGCTCTTTCACAGCTTGAATTCCGAAACGTCCGCTTCAAACGTTTTAATCAGAGCTTTTTTTCAGTTCGGGCATCTTTCGCGCCAGGCGGTATCTTCTGTCTATGGCTTATCCAGAACCGCGAGTATCCCGGCCAAGTTATCAGCAGTTGTCAACGTTGCCTCGACACGTTCAGCCGCCTTGGTAGCACTGTCATTTGACCCAAATTTAGAAGCCGACAGAGGCACCACCGAAGCAGCGGCCAGAAGGGTACCCTTCTTGATGAGCAGGTCATCAGTCGAGGGGTTGCACACTTCCACTAACACGTTTTTTCGTTAACAGTACCCAAAGTCCTCGCCACACAACCCGAGGCATCCATCCCGGGCACGTGCGCAATGAGAATCACCGTAACGTGTCCGGCGTCACCGTTCACGTCGGCAACAACCAGCGCCTTCCCCCCAGGAATGACGCGCACTGTTGAGCTGATCCGGGTAGTGTACATCTCCTCTACTCGGGGTGAGCCTATCGGGAACTCATCACCGGTACCCTTCAGCGTCACTGTATTAGTATCCAGATCTACCACAGCTCGGAACGCCTTAAGCGCGTCTGTGCCCAATATGCCATCTACGTGTAAGCGATCCACCACAACAAGCGGCTGCTCTAACTCGAGAGCTCCAAGCCAAATGGGTAGATCAATCACATTGTCAGCATGCAGCCGTTTGCCATCCATACTGTTCAGGGTTGAGTCGTAAGGCCTTAACGGAGCATTCGTCAGTCCAAGCGTCTTCAACATGTGAGCCTCCCCCAGTCACGCTACGGCCCCGGGTGTAGTTCAGAATATCCATCGGCCCACTGTCAATATAGATACGGTCTCGACGCCTCCAACCAATCCGATGATGCGGTTACCCACCGGTACGGCGTCGGTGTCACAGCCCGAACCGTCGTCCTCTGGGGTTTCAGAAATCTCGACCAATCCCTGTTTCTGCTGCTGCCCGCATCAGTATCAGCCATCGCGTAGACATAGCGCTCGATATCGTTCGCAGGTTCCTCGATCGAATAGTGTGACCCTAACATTTCAGAGTGTTTAACAAACAGGGACGAGCAGTCGAAATGCTCGTGCCTGTCTCTTCGCTGACTCCCGTTCGACAGCTGAGACGTCTTGCATGGGGCACACAACCCAGTTCTCTGAGCGACCTTCTCCACATCAGCTCAGCTCCGTGCTCGTAAGCGTCAAAGGCAGCTTTCACCACACGCTCGAAGAAACAATCGTCCATTTGATCGACTAAGTCATTTAGTCGCTCGCGTATACGGGCATTCCGGCTCACCACGGGACACTTTTCAGCGCTGCTCTCGTCGTCATCACTGTATTGTGCAGACTCACAAGCGGCACACGGACGCCGGTCATTTCGTTTCGTTTCCTCTTTTACTAGGCGATACACCACCTGTCTAGTCTACGCTCTCCAGCGAGAAGGTAGGGTGCTCTAGTCCTCAGTAAACGTATGCACACTGTGTTCTGTACCGGGACGGTCCTCCTTGCAGATGCTTATCCAGATGTTTTCCTCAACATCGTCTCGTCACTTCTGACAGACGTCGCGTCCGCCGTAACGTACGCCTTCGCACTTTCATTCAGGTCAAGGCCCCCTCCAACTCCAACATCTCAGTCATCGGAGTCACTCTCCAAAGCCAACGCCTACCTTGCCGCTCTATTACGTCCGAGCTCACGGAAAGCTCAGTTGACACGCTTTGCAGCTTTGGAAGCAGCAAGCGATCTCTGATACCAACCGATCCAGTATTCTGAAGTGCATAGTTTGCCTGGCGAAGCCGCCCGCGTCCTAGCCACCGTTTCTTCAAGAATCCCAGCATCACCCCCAGGTCGCTTAGCGTCGGTTCCTTCTGCTGTTTCATGTTTTCCTTCACACGTCGTTTCAGTTCCACCTCGTCAAGATAGTATATCCGGCCCTCGCGTTCCTTGTTAAATTCTTCCTCCTCGATCGGTACGGATAAGTCGGCTCCTTCTGTCAAAGGGTCCAGCTCCTCGGGCGCAAACAACGTCACGTGGGGTTTGGGTGAGACGCCATCATGGGGCTTGTCGTCCTTGTATTCTGCGTGCCCATCCTCGCTCATGGGAGCAAGTTCTGTAGCAGCACCCACCGTCTCTTGTCTAGTCTTGATCACCTCTGCGTCTGCTGCTCACTTCGTTAGTGCCAGTCTGGGCAGGTGGCACGGTATCTGACCGTTCCCACTCCAAAAATTGTAAAGAATCGGGATGACCCTTGCCACCACGTAATGCGTCTGACTTCGCGCCAAAGTTATCCGAAATTGTAAATGCAACAGCAGCACCATTCGCATTACCCGTTTCACTTGTTCTGCTTGTACTCTTCAACTTGTCAGTAATTTAAAAGTTATCTTGAGCGGTTCGTGTCAGGACGCGCGGTCCATCCCGGTACGCTCCGTCCCCTCGACGCTGCCCTTCAGAGCTCCCGTCCGAGGCCGAATTGTTCCCAGTCAAACCCTCGTCGACCGCGATTTACGTCCTCGCTTAGCCGGCAACTGTGACAGCGTTCACGCCTCAACCGTGGCGGGGGAAGCGGCGACCTTAGTCACCGTAGCCTCCAAGTCACCTCGTAGCCGTGTGTCTTGTCGTCATCGGATTCAACTTGCGTCTTGACGTCCCCAAATTTATCGTACTCCTCGTACGAGTCCTTGCTCACTTGTTCAACGTGTCCACTCACTTCATTGCCTGCCAACTCACCACCGCCGTAGTCGTCGTCATAGAGCCACCTTGTTTGTGACTCTCATTTCCTCCCTTGTCGTACTCAGCAGCGCTCGCATTCTCTGGGGCTTACGTCGTAGCGCACCTCGCGCTTGACGCACAACCCAGCGGAGCGTTTCTCATCGTATTCAGTTCCAGGCTCATACGCGTCATTTACCATTGCACTATTCCACCGGAAACAGGATACTCTTCCCTCCCAAACTCAGGTGTCACTTCGAGCTGCTCACACGCCGCACTCAAAGAACCCGGAGCGTACCCCCTGGTGCCGTCCACCGGACAAGAGGAAGGAGCATCACTCCCTTCCTCCTGCCACCGTCATTGTTGGCGAGGTGTTTGACCTTGCATCGGAGGAGAGTTCGCAGCCCTCTTACGTGATTACAGGGTCGGACACGCGGACACCATGTGATATCTGCTGTCACACCTAAAGCACACGCGCGGGTTACAGAACTGTCCACGCGAGCAATTGCGCCGTTGTTGTGGCTGCTATTGCGGGTTGCAAAGGTAGCGGCTGTTGTGACTGATGCGGGGCAGACTGGTAAACGTTACACTAATATGACCCTTCGCCTGGCACGACGATCAGGTAGCGTACTGTCGGCGATAGTTGATACGGCTACAGCCCAGCGTATGACACGCCCACATACCATAAGACCATTCTGAGAGTACAGGACAGGTCCTAAGCGAGGCCCACGTACGGAAGTAACCGGCATCTGAGAGCCGAACTCCACGGGTTGGAGAACACTCTGAGTAAAACGCTGTCCGACAGGTACTTGGAAGTTTGCGGCCACCGGTCGTGCAGGTTGAGGACTAGAAACAACCTACGTGTTGCTTTTGTTGTTGGTCTTTATAGTTCTGCGGCTGCTGCATAGTGCTCTCGGACGGTTGCTTCTGAGCAGTAGTGCTCTCAAACTCTCTTCAACGGGTAAATGCATGTTCTTGTAGAGAAGAACAGCGATCACTTGAGAAATCGAATTGACCATCGTCGTAGCTAGAGCAGCTTTCCACTCATTATTCCGTAGACTGGACATGAAATACTGGTAGCGCATCTGTGAATCATAGCATTGGGCAGCGTCGCACAAACCCGAGACGGGATCCCCCCAAAATTCAGCAGACATTCCCTTGGAGCGCTTGGTAGTCTTGAGATGTTCAATCATCTGAAGTGGCGTTTGACAAATGAAATGATTGTGGAAGTGCATCCGGAGCGTATCGAATTTATCGATCTGCGAGTACAGCCACCACTCCTCACCAGGCTTACCCTTGAGGCACTTTCTGAAAACACTGAGACGGATAGGTTCATCGAGACCAACGGTAGCACGCTCAAAAGCGTCCCAGAACGTCTTCGCTTTCTCTACCGACGCACCGTCCGAGTAGAACCGCTGAATCATCCGCACCGTATTTTTGATCCTAGAGGGCATCCCGTTCAGCCGCTGTCTGACCGGCGGGTTATCGCACTCGCTCCCATAGATAAACGGTTGCGTAGCGTAGCTGGACGAAGGCTGTGCGCACAGCCAACAAATTCCACAGTCAGACCCGGGAGGTCCACCGGATGGAAACAAATTTAGGAGATATCGGCTTCGTAGGCGGAACAGATCCAACATTTGGTTCCGATCCTCCGGTCGTCCTCGCCGCAGCGACAGGAGCTCCACCACTCGGAGTAGCATCGCCTGCTGTACCATCCACCCCAGCCGATATAGGGGGCACTAACCACAGCACAATTCCATACACGAGGCCAAAACGTGCCAATTACCGCAGGTTGCGTTCCGGACGTCGGGTACCAAAACAACTGTCCAGACGTCACTTGGTTTACTGAACTAGGAACATTCGCGGGGACATCAACGGTACCAGTGCCCGTCATAGTAGTAGCGTTCTATAGCGGTGTAGGAGGCGACACACTTACCCCTACTGGAGCGTAAGCCAACGCTTAACTGACAGAGGCGTTCCCACTCGGTCCGTCCGGATGGATAAGTGAGCACGCAGCTAAAGCCATCATTAGCCGGAATCATCGCATCACCAATCGTAAAGTCAGGGTAAGAAGGTGTATCCGTTCGGGTCCGCACGGGTGTAGGTGTGACTGCTCCCATATCGGCCACTAGCGTCGCAGGCGAACCAGCCCAAGCCCAGGGACGCATCGACGAAGTCGGAACTGGAGTAGCACAACCCGAAGGTTGTCGTACAGTTGCGGAACCACCGCATTGAGGGGCGTTCAGGACAGCAGCGTAGAACACCTGACGCCAACCACAGTTTGTCAGCGCAGGCTCCGTAGGGATCTATGACCGACCGTAGGGCTAAATCCCGTTACTCTGCCATCCATGCTGCGTCGGATTAAAATGCTGGCTCGTATCACCTACCGTAATACCCGAGGTATCCGCGATTGCCAGGCGTTGGCTGGAGGCGAGGCTCAGTGGCTGCAGTCCGGACAGAAGCGTTTCTTGAAACACACTGGTGGACCCACCAGCAGTAACACTCGTTGCACCAGCACCTGTTGTAGTCACCAGCGCACTCTGTGCTCCAGTTCTTGATGCCGACAGACTTCTCGCTCGGGGTCTGGATCGATCTACTAAGAGTCCTCGCCCAGTGCCGTCGGCAGCACGATGTATCCGGTTTTGGACAGATTCGACACCGGCTTGTGTCGACAGGTCAGGCTGGGTCGGAACTCGTTGGTGCACGTTGCTCCCAAGTACCAAAATGTACCATACTATTACCTGTGTTGCTTCCAGTAGTGAACACCTCATTGACATGGGCCAGTCAGCCGTAGTCGGATTCGGACTCACTGTCGCTGCTCTGCGAATCCATGTCGTCTTCACTATGCTCGAGCTCCAGCCGGGTAAACCAATCCAGGAACCAACGCACGCCTCTTCGGAAAGTCACAGGAACAGCTTTCGCATTAGGTAGCAGTACACCCCAGTCTGGAACACTCGGGTTATTGTATGTCTGATCCGTCTCCAGTGAGCGAGTACCCTGCTTATCCACCAGATGTCGTATACTTCCCCTGTTCGGGATCGGGCTGTTAAGTGAGTAGGGACCTTGACTTAGGTGACAGGCAGACCGTTTAGGTATAAAAGGAGGGGCTCTTGCGTCAATATAAAGAGTGTTTGTTTGTTTGTTTCTGCTGTTTTCGCTTCTATGCTGAACGAGAAAAATCTACGCCTGACTAGCAAAAATGTTCGTCGGAACACCTTCTACATTCTTACATACATGACGACGTCAATGCGCCATTTTGAGCTTCTTGATGTGCCATCCGTCCCCAACATGAAATTCTCACCACTTTTGCCGTGTGTAGATTCTCGACTCCATTCGTCCTCGCATCGCCCTAGCGATGCATCATCCTCTAGTCGTCAGGCACCTCAAGCCGCCATCTACCGACTTTCGAGCGAAGAGAGTGCCCCTGTACCACAGGAGCGGTACACTTACACCCTGTACTCATCCTCTGCTGCCGCCATTGGTGCCGGAGGGATCACCCAGTGTATTGGGTCAGCCAGCGCGTTCGGAACTTTGCCCAGTCTCCACCCTCCTGGTGAGGCCCCCGTCGGTCGTGACACGGGACAGACTCACCGCGCGCGGCTGCACGGTCATTGCGCTATCTGCTTGTGTGCACTACACCCGATGAATGCATGCGCGCTCGGTACATAGTATTTTTAGTCGCTTAAATTTCATGTATATTTTTATTTGTTTTAAATCTGATAATACTATTGTTATAGCAAAAGCAAAATATTTAATATTATACATTTTATTATTTTCTTTATTAATAAATACCAACCTCACTTTACCGCGCTATTGGCTAAAATGTTGACGCAAGTAATTGGTTAAAACGATATAATTTGTGAGCTTACTCACAGTTTGCAAACTGGTGGGCCCTACGTGTAAGCAATGCGAGGCGAAGATCGACCCGCTCCTGCTGAACCCACAGCGATCTACGACGAATCCCCGGGCTCGGTGCGTCTACTCACAGCAGCTAAAGTGTTCCCCAGCTTGGAAAGGGCTACAACAAAACTACATACAATAAAGATCCAGAGCATTTTGGCAAGCGGAATATCAGCCCAAATGACGTTTAAGCTGTTCGGTCTTGACAGCATTGGGGATGCCATTCTAAGCGGCCCAGTCTTTAAGGAGTGGATGAATTACGTGAAGGTCTCTAATAAGGAGTATCTAAAAAAGCAAGAATCCTGGTTTGAGCCGCGCCGTTTCAGCTATCAATGGCCTGGTGTCGACAAAATGATCGAGACAGCAATGCAAAACCCAGCATCTGTGAATTGGGCGAAAAAGAGTGGCTGAAGTATTAGCTAGGCCAGAAAAGTACGCCATCGCATACCTTTCATTTCTTGAGCCTCAACAAAGCTTGCGAAGAGACTCTTTTCAGCCCAAAATTTAAAGGTTGGGCCAAATGTCTGAACGACTTCAACCAACGGTATCCAAACCAGAGTGAGACTATGATCGATGGTATACGAGCTAACTACTACGACATTAGCCTCATTCCGATGCTTAATGCTGGAAAGAAGGCCCCGCGAGCGACGAAACTGGCGACAAACATGCTGAGTGCGCTTATCAACAAATGGATTGCTGAGAAGGAGAAACCGGCAGATCTTGCGCGGAGGTTTAGTAATATAAAGAATGCAGATGAAATAACTGAGCGATATATCAAGAAACTCCGTGCGATCCCTAAAAATACATCCCAGGGTAACTTAATAGACTTATTTGTTTAAGTGATCAAACGATTGTTTTACAGTATTACATCAAATATGATTACTTTATTTATAATATTACACTTATTAATACTAGTAATCACCGACACAACTTCATCCATAAATCTATGTCCCTCGACCAAACTACTTAATCGACTCCACTTCTGGTGCTGACAGAGCTGCGCGCTTCAAACTGCAAAGTATCCGGATAAGGTCCGGATATTGAGAGTGACGATCGGCATAAATAAATCCGTGGCTATTTTTATAATACATGTAAATTACATGATGTAACTATAATAGCCCATTGATCTGTACGTGTTTTGTCCGAGGTCTTACCTTACTTGTCATTAGACGAGGTACGAAGCGCACTCATTCTTTTAGGAATGTTAATTAGTGGAGAGAATAAGGGGAAACCATCATGAAATACGTTGCGTGTTGTGTCAAAACATTTAATGCTGTCACCTTCTCCAGCCCGTCAACTACGCACGTCAAGCATCAATCTAGTCGTGATTGGCCCTCTGCTGTCGAAACCCGATAGAACCTCAATCCAGGCCTTCCGATAATACATCTGCATGCTTATTTGTGAAATTAGAACTTACAGGAAAACATTTGACATTGGCAAATACGTTATTGTTTTGATAAGAGCAACATCACATCACTATTTCCAAGATACACTGCTGGTTGCTGAAGGTGCTGTCAAAGGCATGGTGAATTGGTAATGAGAAAGAGTGAGCTGGATGCAATCCCAAGGACTTGCCAACCAACCAAGCAGTGGTTGGCTCTCAGTTTTGCTTAGCTAGGATTGAGTTTTTTGTGAAGCAGGGGCTTTAAATAATTTATGACGATACTAGAAATATCTTTTGTAAGTTTTCATCACAAGCTAAAACATAAAAAAAAATTCTTCAAATATTGCCACTTTATTTTCACTGCAATGAATTAGCCTTCCGACTAATACATTGCAGTGAAATAATTGAGGCAGGCTCAATCAGACTTACAACGGTACTAGTAGTATTGTCAGATCGAGCATGACTTTAGTCTCGGTTTCTTGTCACTTACGATTGAAACTCCGCATACTCGTCATCAAAGTCGACTTTCAACCGCTTAAATTTGATAAAAGAACGCACATCCTCGGAATTACTGAAACCTCCACTGGGTTCATTTCTCTTCGTCAAGATGGCTTCGGCAGCTTCATCAACAGCTTTCAAAGTGCCTCGGAGTAATGATTTGAGAGCTGTTTTGCACGCTGAGTTGACCGAGATGGACGGCGTACACGCTGGATGATACGCCAGTGTTCCATAAAACTGCTCACTCTCGTCTGGGCTCAAGAGGAAACAGTCATCCGGCACATCATACGTCGCAAGATTCGACAAGGAATCGCAATTCAAAACCCCTCTCACCACACGCGCACCACGTGCCACAAGAAACTTTGGACAAACACTCAGCTTGCCAAGATATTCCTTTGCGTGACATGGCTGAAATTTACCGAACTGTCGCTTTCTCTGGTCTACAAAGACCACCACGTTGTCAGTCACGGCATCATTCAGCGCAAAAAAAATGTCGACGCCCGCTCCGCCATCGCCATTCACTGCAATGCAACCACTCGACGTCCAATTATACTTTTCTTGTTGATTGAATTTGTTTAAAATGAGTTGAGGGGTTAAGGAACCAAAGGCTTCCGCACACTGAACCACTCTTGACGGAACAAGTTTCACAGAAATGCGACGTGTTTCATCGGACATCCGTGCGCCAGGTAGAAGATCTCCCAGCGTCGCGGTCGAGTGTCCAAGCACCAGCAACGCATTGATTCTCACTGCATAAAAACAGGCACCGAATATCTCCCACGACTGCCACGGTTGAAGGGCGAACATTGTTGAGTCCACCATTTCACTCATGTCGTTCAACGCCGTCGCAAAGTCCCGTTCTGCTCTGGTTGCCAGTGTCTTTGTGGATCCAATATTAATCAACAACGTATACGGAACTCGAACATCACACGTTGTGGATTCGCGCGGACTGAGCAAACATAGCGAAGAATCTCGAAGTCTTGACCATTTCAAGCGGCCATCAATCGTGTTGATTGGGTTAACCGTAAGGCCCGATACAGCAAAGGCCGCCAAGCGAACGAGCGTTGAAAGATCTACTAAGGGTGAGCTCAAGTAGGGATACACGAAACTTGTCCAGACTTTAAAAAAACATTTGTTGAGATTTTCTAATGACACGACATCTCCTTGCGAGCAGCTCCTCAGTTTCAACAGGTATTCGACAACCCATCGTGGCACACCTCCAAGCATAAACAAATAGCGACGAATATGAGACTGTCGCAGGAGCCCAGCAAAATCTGTACCATTCTCCACAAAGGTGAAAACTTGATCCAAGGTCAAGAGAGTCATGGGAAGCCGCTCCGTCACATAAAACGAGGAATTCGCAATTGAATCCGATGCAATCACATCCAAATCTGTCCCTGCAAACATGGGTAGCACAACCAGATTCGACGACTTCGTGCACAAGTATACAACTATGGCTTGCACTAGTTCACGGAGGAGTGACGTGTCGGGGTCACTTCGAGGAGCATTTACTTTTTCAATCTTCTGATATTCATCGACGCCAACAAAGAGGTACAGCTTCTCTTTGCCATGCACTGGCCGACGCAGCTTGCGATCGATGACTTTGATGGCATTACTCAATGTCAACCGACCTCCATTTCGAGGTAGTCGCGAGTTAAACCACTCTTCAAATGCAAGCGCACAATTATTGTCGAGGAAAAATCGATACAAGAGCCGCCACGAAAATGATGCCGCGATCGGCATCGTTTCCTCGACCGGTTGGGGACTAAAGCCGTTGTAGTATGGAACAATCACACGGACAACGTGATCAGGATCCAGCCCCATCGCGTGCAAAATTGTGCCACCTTCTTCGAGCATACGCGTTTTTCCCAAACCAGAAATGCCAGAGCAAACAGGCACAACCTGCTCCGTGCGATCTGTGCTTGCAGTGCCACTACGCGCGATGATATTGAGGAAGCACTTCGCTGTCTTCATAAGCGCCTTTTCCCTTCCAACCAAGCGAAACTGTAGACTGTCGGCTCCTAAAATGTGAGGACGTGACACGATGGCTTCCTTGTTAATCATGTCGTTTTCCAAAAAGGCGAGGAGATCTTCACACGAAGACAGATTCACGTTGGGACCCATCGGTACAGCAGCCGGAACATCCATGCTGACGTCTTGTCCTACGCCAACTCCAGCACCCACCGGAGCCACCACCAGCACGTGAATCTGTTTCACTTCCGGGGGATCCATGCCTTCCAGACACTCAGAAATCGGATTCTCTCTCTGCAGCTCGTTTTCTTCATGCGTTAGAGATTCGACGAGAGCAGTCTTCTCGCCCTTCTTCAGCTTCTTCACATCTTCAGTGAGATTCGACAGCCATGCGTTGCCCCCCGCCTTCGCCAGGAAGAGCTGCAGCTTGCTGGCTGCGAAGTCGCACTTCTGTTTCCGCGCAATTTCATCCTTCAAGTCATCCACGGTTGTGCCTTCGTTTACTTCCACGGCGAACGCGCTTCCCGCCACACCAACGATACAACAGAAAAGCTTCACCATCTTTCCTCACGCGGGGATTTTTAGAATGAGTGGAGAATTTCTGGCGTACTTAAGCGGACATGAAGGTGTGTGACAGCGATTTTCAACCAATGATGAGACGCCACGTCCCAACTTTAATTATCCTTGAGGTACAAAAGCATCTACCCCCTACCGTAGTCAAAGGTGACCTTTAGCTAAGTTTATTGTATTACTTGGACCAGAATGTAGCCATCTGTCATTAGGATTCAACAACCCAAATCATTTAGTAGCAGTTAGATAAGAGGGGTAAACTCGGGTGTAGATTTCAAAAATCTGGTCAGAATTAGCTAATTTGCAGTCGTTTTTGCGCTACACGACTATTTTAAAACTCTTTCCAGATGCCCCAACGTAAAGCTAAAAACAAACGCAAATCCAGTGCACTGATATTTTATTTGTTAATTCAGTACAAAATTTACGCCAATTTTCTGCATAATCTTGGCGTCTGACGCGCGAATCGCGGGCGCGCAACAGCGCTTCCGATCGCGATAGGCGTCCGGCAAGGCGGCAACTTCCGCGGATTGCTTAAGAATACTCTGGACGGTAGTGCGTTTTACTGCTCGGGAGGTCTTAAAGCGCTCCGTTGCCAACGAGCAAGTTCGGAGTGAGAGCATGCAGGATCTGACTTGTGCTTCTCGCACAAAGACTGCTTTGGTGGGACATGTAGGAGGAAGGGCGATGTCCCATTGTCTTTGGCGGTAAAAATCTGTAACGGGGTTACATGGTGTGGAACACACAGGGGTACGAAGTACCCGGAGAGCTAACAAACTCTCAGTACATAAGTTGGAGAGTTAACAAGGTCTCTCAGTACGTTGGCTGAAAGCCACACGTTATGCATTTGATTAGGTTTAACGATGCTAGATAGTTAAAGAGATACATTTACCCCTAGGCGGCTTGGCCGCAATAATAGTAAATAAAACACTTCTGGTTTTGAAGCATAAAAGTTAAGGTATTAGCTTTGAGCCCTGGTCTTGGGCTGTAAGTGTCCTTTGGAAAAGGAACTTAGTGACTCTTTGAGTCGAACGTCTTCCTCTGACGCTAAAGCTACGGCAGCCCCGCTGCACTTGGTAGCACTTGTAGTCAATCCCGCTCCTGAGTCGGTTGAATATATCCTCTGCGAGGATGGAACACCCCGTGTTCGCGAATTTGCCCCGGCGCAGCAGGACGCGCTTACTAAGCTTATGTCCTTGCTTGGCCCGGAGGGCGTGGCTCATCTTGCATCGCAAGGTCCTGAGGCGGTCACCGCCAGGCTGTAATCGTTCTCCCGCTACGAGAACGCGCTCTTGGAGCATGTCCAAGAGAAGATGAGGTCCGCAAACGGCGGCAGCGTCGATGACGCGTGAATAGTCTATGAGACTGAAACCGCTCATGGTGAGCGTAAAAACCTTTCGAGGGGAAGGATGGAGAGAATCTCCTTCTCTGGACCCGGGAGGTCGAGATGGCCATGGGATTGGCACTGCTCCAGTCTGAGCATCAGCGCGTGACGCTGGCTATCTCCAGGTTTGAGAGACGCCGTCCGAGAGGGAACCATGCGGGAG
>NW_003303738.1:1872733-1956354 GCF_000142945.1 Phytophthora infestans T30-4 | reverse complement strand
GGCTTCGTGCTCCGCGGTGTGCGGTCGTGGTCACTCCTAGCGCCCCCAGTGTATTTCGGGGCTGGTCCGCCGTCCGTGCAATCATGTTATAACGTGGCTTGGAGATCTCAAGCTCTACACTGGTATCGTGTTCCGTGGCTTGGTGATCTCCCGTCTATAGCTCCCGTGGCTGCGTTCTCTCATTTTTAGTGGCACCGTCCATGCTTTCATGCTATCTCGTGATGTCGCGGTTGATCTATCGTCCGTGCTTTCGTTACCTACCGTAATATCGTATCGTGCATCAGGACTCGGTGAGCTCTGGCTCTACCCTAGTATCGTGCTTCAATGCTCGGGAATCTTCCATTTAAGATATCCCTCGGCTTCATGTCTGGTCCGTTGACTCTACTCCATGTTCTACCGTGATGTTATTGGAGAATTATTTTTGTGCACTCTCACCGTTACGCGTTCCATCGTGGCTTTGAGCTTGCGTGCTCTTTCATAGCTGTGCTTTTCAGCATGTTTGGGTGTCATTACTTCAGTTCATTTCTCCCATCCGTACGCTCCCGTCATATTCTAGCCCTTCCATTGTAAGTGGTAGCGTGCTCGTCCGTGGTTCGTGCTTTTCAGAGTCGCTAAGTGCATTCATAGATTTCGTCCTCTGTCAACGTCCGTGGTCTTGTGCTTCTTGCTGTTCTTTCTATCCCATCGAGTTCATAGTCTGCCTTGATGTTCTTGCGTGTTATGTGTTTTTGTTGGGAAGTGCGAATATTCTCTAAGGGTCGCACAAACGCAAATACGAAGGAAGGCGTTTTTTTGCGACGGCGGAGTGGTGTGTGTAGGATGGGAAGCGTATCGTGTTGGAAAGTGCGCACAATCTCTTTAGGCCAAACTATACGCACGCAAATACAAAGGAGGACGATATTTTTTTGCGGCGGTGGAGTGGTGTGCGTGGATGAATTGGGATGGGAGGAAACCACTATAGTCGCATTTAAAAAAAAATCGAATATTTAGTATCAGTAAAAAATTGTGCATCTTTATCTAACGCAAATAAGTATAATATAAAGTAATTAGACAAAGTAATATGATTTACTATTTATCTGGCGCTGCTATAAATATTTTATGTAGTACTACTACAGACGTCTGCAAGCAATAAAATGAAATATATCAAAATAGTCGAAAAGAAAACGTATTGTCAGTAAAAGTATTTCAAAGGTGCTAATAAGTTGAAATACACCATTGTTTTAGCTATTAGTACTAAAGTTCCCATTGAAGCCGAAATATAAGTCATCAGAGCATACAATTTTTATTCAATAGCTCCTACGACGATATAGTACGTGTGTGCTCATCGACGCCTTCTACTAATGCTATCTAACGCGATCACAGGCAGCGCCATTCGCGTGAGGTGGCGGTCCACCGTTAAAAAATGGGGCAAAATGAAATTTGAATGGTGCATTTTAAAGAACGATGTGTAGACCACATACGGTGTGTAGACCGCATAATCAACGTTTAGCCAATTGGGGCCGCCTTCGCTGCGGTCGGCAGCCCGTAGGTGTCAGTCGGGATGGGAGCCTTATCGTCGTCGGAATCGTCCGACGCGTAGTCTTACTCCTTGACACCTGGTCGATACGCTTGTGAAGCTTTCCATGAGCCACTTGGTGAGCAGTGTACGCCAACGCTGCAGGAAGAGCTTGGGGGTCAACGGCAGCAGCCTGTATGCGCTGCAAAGCAACCAACGTCTCCTGGTCCAATTCTAGAGCATCCAGATCCAGTTTACACGCGGTGAGACCTGTCACCAGAGATTGTGAATGAACTTTTGTTGCTGAAACCACGGTGATAAGAACAACATGTGATACGAGCCATCATCATCCAGACGCAGGACCTCTGGATCCATTTCGGCCAAACTCACGTGAGCGCGTAGAGTACGGCAGATCTGGCGAAGGTGGGTGTTGCGAGCTTGCTGATTCTCTAGGACCTTGAGCGTGTCGTTGTTGATATATTTTCCTTTGGAAAGCTTGACCAAGAGAAGATGAAGTCATCGAGTCTGCTCGGTGTTCGCACCAATTGAAGACTTGTATACCTCGCGTTAACGAGCCAACTTCTAGTTCAAGGTGGCGATGGACGCGTCCCGCGCATGGACCTCGCAGTGCAGGCGCTTCAGCTCTTCTGTATGTTGCTCCATAGAAGACTGCACACTCGAGATCATGAGATCGTTCTTGGCGTTGGAATCACGGAAAAGCTTGATGCCCATGCGAAGAGAGTCGACTTCAGCGTTAGCAGCTTTCAGGAACGACTCCGCGTTCTCCCGAGCCGTAATTGCATGTGCCACTGAACGTACGGCGGCAGTAGCCTCGGTCTGGGCGGCCCATAGCTGACGCTCCAGACTGGCAACTTGGTCGGGCAAGTCCATAAGCGCATCTGGAAGAGGCCGTACAGTAGCGATACTTCTTCCAGGAATGACGCGCACTGTTAAGCTGATCCGGGTAGTGTACATCTCCTCTACTCGGTGTGCGCCTATCGGGAACTCATCACCGGTACCCTTTAGCGTCACTGTATTAGTATCCAGATCTACCACAGCTCGGAACGCCTTAAGCGCGTCTGTGCCCAATATGCCATCTACGTGTAAGCGATCCACCACAACAAGCGGCTGCTCTAACTCAAGAGTTCCAAGCCAAATGGGTAGGTCGATCACATTGTCAGCATGCAGCCGTTTGCCATCCATACTGTTCAGGGTTAAGTCGTAAGGCCTTAACGGAGCATTCGTCAGTCCAAGCGTCTTCAACATGTGAGCCTCTCCCAGTCACGCTACGGCCCCGGGTGTAGTTCAGAATATCCATCGGCCCACTGTCAATATAGATACGGCCTCGACGCCTCCAACCAATCCGATGATGTTACCCACCGGTACGGCGTCGGTGTCACAGCCCGAACCGTCGTCCTCTGGGGTTTCAGAAATCTCGACCAATCCCTGTTTCTGCTGCTGCCCGCACCAGTATCAGCCATCGCGTAGACATAGCGGTCGATATCGTTCGCTGGTTCCTCGATCGAATAGTGTGACCCTAACATTTCAGAGTGTTTAACAAACAGGGACGAGCAGTCGAAATGCACGTGCCTGTCTCTTCGCTGACTCCCGTTCGACAGCTGAGACGTCTTGCATGGGGCACACAACCCAGTTCTCTGAGCGACCTTCTCCACATCAGCTCAGCTCCGTGCTCGTAAGCGTCAAAGGCAGCTTTCACCACACGCTCGAAGAAACAATCGTCCATTTGATCGACTAAGTCATTTAGTCGCTCGCGTATACGGGCATTCCGGCTCACCACGGGACACTTTTCAGCGCTGCTCTCGTCGTCATCACTGTATTGTGCAGACTCACAAGCGGCACACGGACGCCGGTCATTTCGTTTCGTTTCCTCTTTGACCAGGCGATACACCACCTGTCTAGTCTACGCTCTCCAGCGAGAAGGTAGGGTGCTCTAGTCCTCAGTTAACTTATGCACACTGTGTTCTGTACCGGGACGGTCCTCCTTGCAGATGCTGATCCAGATGTTTTCCTCAACATCGTCTCGTCACTTCTGACAGACGTCGTCCGCCGTAACGTACGCCTTGACACTCTCATTCAGGTCAAGGCCCCCTCCAACTCCAACATCTCAGTCATCGGAGTCACTTTCCGAAGCCAACGCCCACCTCGCCGCTCTATTACTTCCGAGCTCACGGAAAACTCAGTTGACACGCTTTGCAGCTTTGGAAGCAGCAAGCGATCTCTGATACCAACCATTCCAGTATTCTGGAGTGCATAGTTTGCCTGGCGAAGCCGCCCGCGTCCTAGCCACCGTTTCTTCAAGAATCCCAGCATCACCCCCAGGTCGCTTAGCGTCGGTTCCTTCTGCTGTTTCTTGTTTTCCTTCACACGTCGTTTCAGTTCCACCTCGTCAAGAGAGTATATCCGGCCCTCGCGTTCCTTGTTAAATTCTTCCTCCTCGATCGGTACGGATAAGTCGGCTCCTTCTGTCAAAGTGTCCAGCTCCTCGGGCGCAAACAACGTCACGTGGGGTTTGGGTGAGACGCCATCATGGGGCTTGTCGTCCTTGTATTCTGCGTGCCCATCCTCGCTCATGGGAGCAAGTTCTGTAGCAGCACCCACCGTCTCTTGTCTAGTCTTGATCACCTCTGCGTCTGCTGCTCACTTCGTTAGTGCCAGTCTGGGCAGGTGGCACGGTATCTGACCGTTCCCACTCCAAAAATTGTAAAGAATCGGGATGACCCTTGCCACCACGTAATGCGTCTGACTTCGCGCCAAAGTTATCCGAAATTGTAAATGCAACAGCAGCACCATTCGCATTACCCGTTTCACTTGTTCTGCTTGTACTCTTCAACTTGTCAGTAATTTAAAAGTTATCTTGAGCGGGTCGTGTCAGGACGCGCGGTCCATCCCGGTACGCTCCGTCCCCTCGACGCTGCCCTTCAGAGCTCCCGTCTGAGGCCGAATTGTTCCCAGTCAAACCCTCGTCGACCGGGATTTACGTCCTCGCTTAGCCGGCAACTGTGACAGCGTTCACGCCTTCAACCGTGGCGGGGGAAGCGGCGACCTTAACCTGTCACCGTCCGAAGTCACCTCGTAGCCGTGTGTCTTGTAGTCATCGGATTCAACTTGCGTCTTGACGTCCCCAAATTTATCGTACTCCTCGTACGAGTCCTTGTTCACTCGTCCAACGTGTCCACTCACTTCATTGCCTGCCAACTCACCACCGCCGTAGACGTCGTCATAGAGCCACCTTGTTTGTGACTCTCATTTCCTCCCTTGTCGTACTCAGCAGCGCTCGCATTCTCTGGGGCTTACGTCGTAGCGCACCTCGCGCTTGACGCACAACCCAGCGGAGCTTTTCTCATCGTATTCAGTTCCAGGCTCATACGCGTCATTTACCATTGCACTTTTTCCACCGGAAACAGGATACTCTTCCCTCCCAAACTCAGGTGTCACTTCGAGCTGCTCACACGCCGCACTCAAAGAACCCGGAGCGTACCCCCTGGTGCCGTCCACCGGCCAAGAGGAAGGAGCATCACTCCCTTCCTCCTGCCACCGTCATTGTTGGCGAGGTGTTTGATCTTGCATCGGAGGAGAGTTCGCAGCCCTCTTACGTGATTACAGGGTCGGACACGCGGACACCATGTGATATCTGCTGTCACACATAAAGCACACGCGCGGGTTACAGAACTGTCCACGCGAGCGATTGCGCCGTTGTTGTGGCTGCTATTGCGGGTTGCAAAGGTAGCGGCTGTTGTGACTGATGCGGGGCAGACTGGTACACGTTACACTAATATGACCCTTCGCCTGGCACGACGATCAGGTAGCGTACTGTCGGCGATAGTTGATACGGCTACAGCCCAGCGTAGGACACGCCCACATACCATAAGACCATTGTGAGAGTACAGGACAGGTCCTAAGCGAGGCTTACGGACGAAAGTAACCGGCATCTGAGAGCCGAACTCCACGGGTTGGAGAACACTCTGAGTAAAACGCTGTCCGACAGGTACTTGGAAGGTTGCGGCCACCGGTCGTGCAGAGTGAGGACTAGACACAACCTACGTGTTGCTTTTGTTGTTGGGCTTTATAGTTCTGCGGCTGCTGCATAGTGCTCTCGGACGGCTGCTTCTGAGCAGTAGTGCTCTCAA
The DNA here is from genome assembly GCF_000142945.1 of Phytophthora infestans T30-4. Lineage (NCBI taxonomy): Eukaryota > Oomycota > Peronosporomycetes > Peronosporales > Peronosporaceae > Phytophthora > Phytophthora infestans. The sequence goes on along the minus strand of NW_003303738.1, from coordinate 1,950,711 downwards.
ACTCTCTTCAACGGGTAGATGCATGTTCTTGTAGAGAAGAACAGCGATCACTTGAGAAATCAAATTGACCATCGTCGTAGCTAGAGCAGCTTTCCACTCCTTATTCCGTAGACTGGACATGAAATACTGGTAGCGCATCTGTGAATCATAGCATTGGGCAGCGTCGCACAAACCTGAGACGAGATCCCCCCAAAATTTAGCAGACATACCCTTGGAACGCTTGGTAGTCTTGAGATGTTCAATCATCTGAAGATGCGTCTGACAAATGAGCTGATTGTGGAAGTGCATCCGGAGCGTATCGAATTTATCGATCTGCGAGTACAGCCACCACTCCTCACCAGGCTTACCCTTGAGGCACTTTCTGAAAACACGGAGACGGATAGGTTCATCGAGGTCAACGGTAGCACGCTCAAAAGCGTCCCAGAACGTCTTCGCTTTCTCTACCGACGCACCGTCCGAGTAGAACCGCTGAATCATCCGCACCGTATTCTTGATCCTAGAGGGCATCCCGTTCAGCCGCTGTCTGACCGGCGGGTTGTCGCACTCGCTCCCATAGATAAACGGTTGCGTAGCGTAGCTGGACGAAGGCTGTGCGCACAGCCAACAAATTCCACAGTCAGACCCGGGAGGTCCACCGGATGGAAACAAATTTAGGAAATATCGGCTTCGTAGGCGGAACAGATCCAACATTTGGTTCCGATCCTCCGGTCGTCCTCGCCGCAGCGACAGGAGCTCCACCACTCGGAGTAGCATCGCCTGCTGTACCATCCACCTTAGCCGATATAGGGGGCACTAACCACAGCACAATTCCATACACGAGGCCAAAACGTGCCAATTACCGCAGGTTGCGTTCCGGACGTCGGGTACTAAAACAACTGTCCAGACGTCACTTGGTTTACTGAACTAGGAACATTCGCGGGGACATCAACGGTACCAGTGCCCGTCATAGTAGTAGCGTTCTATAGCGGTGTAGGAGGCGACACACTTACCCCTACTGGAGCGTAAGCCAGCGCTTAACTGACAGAGGCGTTCCCACTCGGTCCGTCCGGATGGATAAGTGAGCACGCCGTTAAAGCCATCCCTAGCCGGAATCATCGCATCACCAATCGTAAAGGCAGGGTAAGAAGGTGTATCCGTCCGGGTTCGCACGGGTGTATGTGTGACCGCTCCCATATCGGCCACTAGCGTCGCAGGCGAACCAGCCCAAGCCCAGGGAGGCATCGACGAAGTCGGAACTAGAGTAGCACGAAGGTTGTCGTACAGTTGCGGAACCACCGCATTGAGGGGCGTTCAGGACAGCAGCGTAGAACACCTGACGCCAACCACAGTTTGTCAGCGCAGGCTCCGTAGGGATCTATGACCGACCGTAGGGCTAATTCTCGTTACTCTGCCATCCATGCTGCGTCGGATTAAAATGCTGGCCCGTATCACCTACCGTAATACCCGAGGTATCCGCGATTGCCAGGCGTTGGCTGGAGGCGAGGCTCAGTGGCTGCAGTCCGGACAGAAGCGTTTCTTGAAACACACTGGTGGACCCACCAGCAGTAACACTCGTTGCACCAGCACCTGTTGTAGTCACCAGCGCACTCTGTGCTCCAGTTCTTGATGCCGACAGACTTCTCGCTCGGGGTCTGGATCGATCTACTAAGAGTCCTCGCCCAGTGCCGTCGGCAGCACGATGTATCCGGTTTTGGACAAATTCGACACCGGCTTGTGTCGACAGGTCAGGCTGGGTCGGACTCGTTGGTGCACGTTGCTCCCAAGTACCAAAATGTACCATACTATTACCTGTGTTGCTTCCAGTAGTGAACACCTCATTGACATGGGCCAGTCAGCCGTAATTGGATTCGGACTCACTGTCGCTGCTCTGCGAATCCATGTCGTCTTCGCTATGCTCGAGCTCCAGCCGGGTAAACCAATCCAGGAACCAACGCACGCCTCTTCGGAAAGTCACAGGAACAGCTTTCGCATTAGGTAGCAGTACACCCCAGTCTGGAACACTCGGGTTATTGTATGTCTGATCCGTCTCCAGTGAACGAGTACCCTGCTTATCCACCAGATGTCGTATACTTCCCCTGTTCGGGATCGGGCTGTTAAGTGAGTAGGGACCTTGGCTTAGGTGACAGGCAGACCGTTTGGGTATAAAAGGAGGGACTCTTGCGTCAATATAAAGAGTGTTTGTTTGTTTGTTTCTGCTGTTTTCGCTTCTTTGCTGAACGAGAAAAATCTACGCCTGACTAGCAATTATGTTCGTCGAAACACCTTCTAAATCCTTATATACATGACGACGTCAATGCGCCATTTTGAGCTTCTTGATGTGCCATCCGTCCCCAACATGAAATTCTCACCACTTTAGCCGTGTGTAGATTCTCGACTCCATTCGTCCTCGCATCGCCCTAGCGATGCATCATCCTCTAGTCGTCAGGCACCTCAAGCCGCCATCTACCGACTTTCGAGCGAAGAGAGTGCCCCTGTACCACAGGAGCGGTACACTTACACCCTGTACTCATCCTCCGTTGCCGCCATTGGTGCCGGAGGGATCACCCAGTGTATTGGGTCGGCCAGCGCGTTCGGAACTTCGCCCAGTCTCCACCCTCCTGGTTAGGCCCCCGTCGGTCGTGACACGGGACAGACTCACCGCGCGCGGCTGCACGGTCATTGCGCTATCTGTTTCTGTGCACTACACCCGATGAATGCATGCGCGCTCGGTACATAGTATTTTTAGTCACTTATATTTCATGTATAATTTTCATTTGTTTTAAATCTGATAATACTATTGTTATAGCAGAAGCAAAATATTAAATAATATACATTTTATTATTTTCTTTATTAAAAAATACCAACCTCACTTTACCGCGCTATTGGCTAAAATTTTGACGCAAGTAATTGGTTAAAACGATATAATTTGTGAGCTTACTCACAGTTTGCAAACTGGTGGGCCCTACGTGTAAGCAATGCGAGGCGAAGATCGACCCGCTCCTGCTGAACCCACAGCGATCTACGACGGATCCCCGGGCTCGGTGCGTCTACTCACAGCAGCTAAAGTGTTCCCCAGCTTGGAAAGGGCTACAACAAAATTACATACAATAAAGATCCAGAGCATTTTGGCAAGCGGAATATCAGCCCAAATGACGTTTAAGCTGTTCGGTCTTGACAGCATTGGGGATGCCATTCTAAGCGGCCCAGTCTTTAAGGAGTGGATGAATTACGTGAAGGTCTCTAATAAGGAGTATCTAAAACAGCAAGAATCCTGGTTTGAGCCGCGCCGTTTCAGCTATCAATGGCCTGATGTCGACAAAATGATCGAGACAGCAATGCAAAACCCAGCATCTGTGAAAATCGCCTAATTGGTCGAAAAAGAGTGGCTGAAGTATTAGCTAGGACAGAAAAGTACGCCATCGCATACCTTTCATTTCTTGAGCCTCAACAAAGCTTGCGAAGAGACTCTTTTCAGCCCAAAATTTAAAGTTTGGGCCAAATGTCTGAACGACTTCAACCAACGGTATCCAAACCAGAGTGAGACTATGATCGATGGTATACGAGCTAACTACTACGACATTAGCCTCATTCCGATGCTTAATGCTGGAAAGAAGGCCCCGCGAGCGACGAAACTGGCGACAAACATGCTGAGTGCGCTTATCAACAAATGGATTGCTGAGAAGGAGAAACCGGCAGATCTTGCGCGGAGGTTTAGTAATATAAAGAATGCAGATGAAATAATTGAGCGATATATCAAGAAACTCCGTGCGATCCCTAAAAATACATCCCAGGGTAACTTAATAGACTTATTTGTTTAAGTGATCAAACGATTGTTTTACAGTATTACATCAAATATGATTACTTTATTTATAATATTACATTTATTAATACTAGTAATCACCGACACCACTTCATCCATAAATCTATGTCCCTCGACCAAACTACTTAATCGACTCCACTTCTGGTGCTGACAGAGCTGCGCGCTTCAAACTGCAAAGTGTCCGGATAAGGTCCGGATATTGAGAGTGACGATCGGCATAAATAAATCCGTGGCTATTTTTATAATACATGTAAATTACTTGATGTAACTAGCCCATTGATCTGTACGTGTTTTGTCTGAGGTCTTACCTTACTTGTCATTAGACGACACTCATTCTTTTAAGAATGTTAATTAGTGGAGAGAATAAGGTTGCGTGTTGTGTCAAAACATTTAATGCTGTCACCTTCTCCAGCCCGTCAACTACGCACGTCAAGCATCAATCTAGTCGTGATTGGCCCTCTGCTGTCGAAACCCGATAGAACCTCAATCCAGGCCTTCCGATAATACATCTGCATGCTTCTTTGTGAAATCAGAACTTGCAGGGAAACATTTGACATTGGCAAATACGTTATTGTTTTGATAAGAGCAATATCACATCACTATTTCCAAGATACTGCTGGTTGCTGAAGGTGCTGTCAAAGGCATGGTGAATTGGTAATGAGAAAGAGTGAGCTGGATGCAATCCCAAGGACTTGCTAACCAACCAAGCAGTGGTTGGCTCTCAGTTTTGCTTAGCTAGGATTGAGTTTTTTGTGAAGCAGGGGCTTTAAATAATTTATGACGACTAGAAATATCTTTTGTAAGTTTTCATCACAAGCTAAAACATAAAAAAAAATCTTCAAATATTGCCACTTTATTTTCACTGCAATGAATTAGCCTTCCGACTAATACATTGCAGTGAAATAATTGAGGCAGGCTCAATCAGACTTACAACGGTACTAGTAGTATTGTCAGATCGAGCATGACTTTAGTCTCGGTTTCTTGTCACTTACGATTGAAACTCCGCATACTCGTCATCAAAGTCGACTTTCAACCGCTTAAATTTGATAAAAGAACGCACATCCTCGGAATTACTGAAACCTCCACTGGGTTCATTTCTCTTCGTCAAGATGGCTTCGGCAGCTTCATCAACAGCTTTCAAAGTGCCTCGGAGTAATGATTTGAGAGCTGTTTTGCACGCTGAGTTGACCGAGATGGACGGCGTACACGCTGGATGATACGCCAGTGTTCCATAAAACTGCTCACTCTCGTCTGGGCTCAAGAGGAAACAGTCATCCGGCACATCATACGTCGCAAGATTCGACAAGGAATCGCAATTCAAAACCCCTCTCACTAAACGCGCACCACGTGCCACAAGAAACTTTGGACAAACACTCAGCTTGCCAAGGTATTCCTTTGCGTGACATGGCTGAAATTTACCGAACTGTCGCTTTCTCTGGTCTACAAAGACCACCACGTTGTCAGTCACAGCATCATTCAGCGCAAAAAAAATGTCGACGCCCGCTGTCGCCATCGCCGTTCACTGCAATGCAACCACTCGACGTCCAATTATACTTTTCTTGTTGATTGAATTTGTTTGAAATGAGTTGAGGGGTTAAGGAACCAAAGGCTTCCGCACACTGAACCACTCTTGACGGAACAAGTTTCACGGAAATGTGACGTGTTTCTTCAGACATCCGCGCGCTAGGTAGAAGGTCTCCCAGCTTCACGGTCGAGTGCCCAAGCACCAGCAACGCATTGATTCTCACTGCATAAAAACAGGCACCGAACATCTCCCACGACTGCCACGATTGAAGGGCGAACATTGTTGAGTCCACCATTTCACTCATGTCGTTCAACGCCGTCGCGAAGGCCTGTTCTGCTCTGGTTGCCAGTGTCTTTGTAAATCCAATATTCGCCAATAACGGATACGGAACTCGAACATCATACGCCACACAGTTTGAGGATGCGCGCGGACTGAGTAAACATAGCGAAGAATCTCGAAGCCTTGACCATTCCAAGCGGCCATCAATCGTGCTGAATGGGTTAACCGTAAAGCCCGATACGGCAAAGGCCGCCAAGCGAACGAGCGTTTGAAGATCTACTAAGGGTGATCTCAAGTAGTAATCCACGAAATTTGTCCAGACATCATCATAACAATTGTTGATGTTTTCCAATGACACGACACCTCCTTGCAAGCAGCTCCTCAGTTCCAACAGGTATTCGACAACCCATCGTGGCACACCTCCAAGCATAAACAAATGGCGACGAACCTGAGACTGTCGCAGGAGCATTGCAAAATCTGCATTGCTCTCCACAAAGGTGAATACTTGATCCAAGGTCAAGAGAGTCATGGGAAGCCGCTCCGTCACATAATTCAAGGAATTTGCAATCACACCCAAATCTGTCCCTGCAAACATGGGTAGCACAACCAGATTCGACGACTTCGTGCACAAGAATGCAGCTATGGCTTCCACTAGCTCACCAAGGAGTGACGAGTCGGGGTCACTTCGAGGAGCATTTACTTTTTCAATCTTCTGATATTCATCGACGCCAACAAAGAGGTACAGCTTCTCTTTGCCATGCACTGGCCGACGCAGCTTGCGATCGATGACTTTGATGGCATTACTCAATGTCAACCGACCTCCATTTCGAGGTAGTCGCGAGTTAAACCACTCTTCAAATGCAAGCGCACAATTCTTGTCGAGGAAAAATCGATACAAGAGCCGCCACGAAAATGATGCCGCGATCGGCATCGTTTCCTCGACCGGTTGGGGGACTAAAGCCGTTATAGTATGGAACAATCACACGGACAACGTGATCAGGATCCAGCCCCATCTCTTGCAAAATTGTGCCACCTTCTTCGAGCATACGCGTTTTTCCCAAACCAGAAATGCCAGAGCAAACAGGCACAACCTGCTCCGTGCGATCTGTGCTTGCAGTGCCACTACGCGCGATGATATTGAGGAAGCACTTCGCTGTCTTCATAAGCGCCTTTTCCCTTCCAACCAATTGAAACTGTAGACTGTCGGCTCCTAAAATGTGAGGACGTGACACGATTGCTTCCTTGTTAATCATGTCGTTTTCCAAAAAGGCGAAAAGATCTTCACACGAAGACAGATTCACGTTGGGACCCATCGGTACAGCAGCCGGAACATCCATGCTGACGTCTTGTCCTACGCCAACTCCAGCACCCACCGGAACCACCACCAGCACGTGAACTACGCCCTCTCCTAACGAAACGTCAGGCCCGAAAAGGGTCGGCTTGCTTAGCTTCCACGACGCACGCATGTGCAAATACGATGAAGAGTCGATTTCGCTCTGAAGCAACGTGTCCAGGTCTTCGTTGTCCCGCAGCCACGCGTCACCCTTCTTCGCAAGGAAGAGCTGTAGCTTGTCTGCATCGACCTCTTTGAAGTCGTTGGTCTTCTTCGCCTTGATTGCTTCCTTCAAGTCATGCACGGTTTTGCCTTCGTTTACTTCCACGGAGAACGCGCTTTGGGCCACACCAACGATGGAATAAAAAAGCTTCACCATCTCTACACGAGCCGATGGATTCTGGAATGAGGAAAAAGAGAGAATTTCCGTTCGTATATAAGCGGAAATGAAGGCGAGTCACATCACTCAGGCGAATTTTCTTCGTCCAGAAATATATTCCAGCGTTATTCCACTGGAATAAATTATTCTACTTGAAGTAAAAACGATTGTTAATCTATATTCAGATTTTATCCAGATAATCGCTATTCCAAGATTCCAGAAACTAAAGCTCTCTAGTAGTGGATCGTAAAAGCTGATTTATGTGACGTACACATTATTTGTGGTCTACACATTGTACTTAGGGCCGTTCTTAGCCGATTTCTTACAAGTGGATGAGAGTTAAGGTGGATGGTACTTTTTGTGCTTGATTCGGCTAAGAACAAACTTAAAACTAGTGGATGGCCTTAGTGGCTAAGGCTGAAGGAGGGGTGGTTGACATCTAATATTAGCTTATAACTGCGATGTATCACTTTGATCGCTTTGCATTTGTTCTCTTCCACTATCGCGACGAAATGCGCACACCCAGCGAGATCATAGCGATCACTCGTCGTCTTCGCGGTCAAGCCAATGTCCAAACGATACTGCTGCTGTTCGTTCTATTGCAAGCACGAACACGGAGCCAAAGGTGTCGTTCTATCCCGTCAGGTATTTCTCTCCTCCCGTCCACCTTCCGTCCACGGCCACCAACCCTAATTTCACACAGTGGACGTGGCTCAATCGGACCATACGGCGTCCACTGCCATATGGATCCAAGTGAAATGATTGGGCCATGGAAGCATAATCCACCGTTATTTTTTGGCTAAGAATGGCCCTTAACCCCTTGAAACCGGTAGCTGCATAAGCTGCGTTACGATGTGTCGGCTATGTGACCGTTAAGGCTCCTGCCTCCAGGAGGTTACGCCGTCCGCGTCCAAGTCGTCCGCGACTAAGGCTCCTGCCTCCAAGAAGTCCACGCCGTCCGCGTCCAAGTCGTCCGCGACAAAGGCTCCTGCCTCCAAGAAGTCCATGCCGTCCGCGTCGACCACGTGGTCTGCGACTAAGGCGCCTGCCTCCGAGAAGTCCACGTCATCCGCGTCGACCACGTCGTCCGCGACTAAGGCTCCTGCCTCCAAGAAGTCCACGTCGTCCGCGTCGACCACGTGGTCTGCAACTAAGGCGCCTTCCTCCAAGAAGTCCACGCCGTCCGCGTCGACTAAGTCGCCCGCGTCCAAGTCGTCTGTGCCGTCCACGTCTATGTCATGCAAGTCGTCCGCGACCAAGTCGTCCATGCCAATCTCGTCCAAGGCGTCCTAGTCGGGTACGTTGCTTTGCTGACATGCGCCGATTGCTAATACGTGTTCTAAATGCTGTATATACTGTGTTGTTGAGCTGTATGTACAGGTGCCGAGTCCACCAACATGTCGTCCGCGCAGACAAGCAGTGCTACCCTGCTGAAGATATTTGAGCCAACAGAGACTAACGGTAAGCGTGGTCTAGTGTGGTGTATATACATGATACAACAATATTCCTAACTTGTATTTGCGCTGTATTGAAAGAAGTTGTGTTTGATTCTCACCAAAGCCAAGACGATATTGAATCGGGGCAACCAAGTATGTCCAGATCAAAGTTGTATATACAAGATACTCTTTCCAACTAACCTGTACCGTATTTGAGATCTCCTACTTCAGACCCAATATTTTTAAAGTTGTATTGTTGCAAAATACACAAGATCTGTACACGTACCGACGCATCTCTATCACGTATTATTTAAACAAAACAATTTAGTTATCAAGTTCTTCTTTGGGAACTACGAAGTTTTCTATGTTGTGACGCGTATCCACAGCATGGCGCACTACGGGCACTTCTTCCAGCAACCGTCGTAGCAGCTCCCAATCAGGTTCACTGTCGGAATGCTCCGCTCCAGCCTCTAAGTTTTCAGTAGACTCAATGAATACCATTTTTGCTTTCTCAAATCCGCTTCTAGCCGTTTTGCGAGACAACGCATTCCAGGAATTCTTCGTCCAACCTATTAATTGCTGCCGTGTAGGTGCTTTTATCTTAAACGGGAGCGTCGAAGTTGAAGCGCGTAGTTGTTTCAACATGTTCTCCACCCAATTTTTCCGCATTTTGTCTTTTAATGGCTTGTTCCACGAAATGGGCGTCTTGAAAGTTGGCGTCTCTGGCTTCTTCGAGATTATGTTCGGCGGTTTGGTTGCAGGTGGCTTCGCAGGTTCGGCCACGGTCTCCTGCCTCGTGACTGTCCGTACAAGAAGATCGTTAGTGCGAAGTAAAATACTGATTTACCCAGACTTCCATCGTACCGTCAAGCGCGTAGCTCACAACCGTCTGCTCCCCCAGCAAGTAGTCGACTCCATCCGCCCCGTTAGGATCTCTCCCGGGTTTCACGTACTTCCACCGCCTCTCGATGCCGCGTGGGGCCTTCGACGTCCAACCAGCAACGGCGAATGTCTCCCATGCGGCCTTGAACGTCGCGCTTGCCACCCCCGTATCTGGTACAGTATCGTTTCCCGTGATCGGGGCGCTTCCACGCGTGCTGACCATTGCTTCCCACTCGCCCGCGATATCCTAAACTGAGTGGAGAGGGGAATTGGCGCGAAAGTTACCTACGAAAATCTATTGTTGTGCGAAATGATTGCTTTAAACCTCCAAATATCGATGTCCAAAAATCGAGAAATGATGAGCTGTCCTTCAATCACCTAACCTGAAAGGATGGGCTCACATGCACATCTCTTGTACAATACTTTAAATTTGAAGTTTGTATAGGCTTATACAGAAATCAAGTCTATTGGCGTTATGCTGTATATACAGCGTATCAGCCGGCTGGCACGCAAACGTGTAGCCAGCGGGTATAGCCATCAGTTCCACGTTCAATAGCCGAGTGAAAATCTGAAATACGGGTTCTCCCTTTCCGTTAGCCGAGCGTTAGGGGAGTGCGCGCCATTGCGAATTTCTTGCAATGAGCTGGTGGATAGATACGGTTTGGCATGTTTTTTTGTATTCTGAATTAGGAGATCTAGACTTGTGCGCTGCTCCATTCTCGATATGTGATTGGTTGGAGAGCAGTCTGAATTAGGAGATCACTCTGAAGTAGGAGATCTCAAATACGGTATATGTATGACGTATATACAGTTTTAGACAGACGCTCAACAATTGACATCATTGTCGACGACGACGGCAATATCAACACTGACCCCAACAATAACAAGGGCTATCACGTGCTAAACTCTGGCAGCGAGTCCGAAGGAGATGATTTGAGTCAAATGGATAGAAGTGATTCCGATTCATCTGCTTCCGACTCTGCTGATGAAGAAGACGAGGAGCTGTACGATCAAGAAGAGCGGTTCTTCGCGGACAAGTTCCTAAGCACGCTTGGAGGGCAAGAACGAATTTGTGCTGGTGAAGTCGTCGGCCCCACGTTAAAAGAGGTCTCGAAGACGGGATGGCATGATGTTGAAACCCCCGACGTCACCGGGTTTTTGGAAAATTCATACACGCCTGTCTCGGATGCTAACGATTATCCTTGTTTGTGGAGCGGTCATCACGGGCCCACCCAATCGGCGTTCAGACGCGGAGGATCCCCTCTTTCCCTCTTTTTCCTGTTCATTCCGGTGGCGATTTGGCAGCACATTGCGGAATGTAGCAACTTCTTCATGCATGAGCGACTGGATAACCGAGTCGACGCGTATTTTGAGAGGAAGAAAGAACGGGAACAGAAGAATAGGAGCTCCGGTCGACCCGTGTAAACTACGAAGACGAAGACCCGGCGAGACATCCGACAACAGTTTCTATCGGTGACGCCAATAATGCCACACGAGGTGTGCATCTACATTGGACTATTGATAGCGCGCACCGTGTCACTAAATCGTGAGAAGCTCGCCAATCACTGGCGCGGGGATGATTTTGGAGCAATCGCTCGTGGTATTTTCGGGTGCTTCCTCCCTCGTGATCGCTTTATTGAAATTACCCGAAACCTCCATTTCAACAGCAATCAAGACCCCCGTGCTACACGTGACCGTGGTGGCAAATACGTTCGGTGGTGACCGTTTTGCAGCAGACGTTTGTACGTGCGTTTATCCCCCCCGCTGAGCTGGCTTTTGATGAAGCGATGCTTCCGTGTCGGTCGTCTTACAATCGCACCCGCGTGTATATGAAAGATAAGCCCCACAAATACGGCACCAAGCTATTTATGTTTTGCTAAGCACACTCTGCTTATTGCATTCGGTACGGAGCTAAACATGTTTTGCTGTATTAGCTGGGCCACTTATGCCGTATATTCATGTCGTGATGTACAGCTTTGAAGTTTACTGCGGTAAGAAGCAGCATAATGCTGAGAACGGCGCGGTCGACATGCAGTCAGGTCCTGCCGCTGTTGTGCGTAACATGCGAGCCGTTTTTGGTAAAACTTATTCAAACCATGGGTCAATGCGACTCGTGGTGGTTGATCGATTTGACACTTCGATCGTGTTAGCTGTGCAGCTGCTACTCATGGGTTTCTATACTATTGGCACTATCATGACTAACCGTCGGGGTTCCTGCCAAGACGTAAGGACGACGAAGAAGTCAAGGCCCAAGACCATTCCAAGAGGCACCTTGTCGTTCGCACGGTCAAAGCTTGTGAAAGGGATGACATCAATTTGCTGGTGGGACAGCAAACCTGTCCACTTTCTCTCTGTGGGTGGAAACATTGCGTTGGATCGTGTGCAACGACGCAAGAAAACTGGAGATCCACTGCAAGCCGCACGCCAGTCTTACTTCGTCGTTGACGGCGACCGTCTGGCCGAACTTCAACCAGCCACGACCCAGCTCAGCGCCAGCGGGCACACGTATCTACTCGTCCGACCGTACTCGTCCGTCATGCCCATCGAGTCCGACGTGACCGAGTTACACTCTTACACTCTTTCTGCCGATCACCGCCTGACTCTTCCGTCATGTGGCACACATCGTCACATTATCCGCTTCAATGCTATCTAGTGCTTCGACACGGTTAAAGCTGCACGTTATTTCTAAATAGTGATCGCGGCACCCAGCCATGTCTTGTTATTTAGTTTACTTAAAAGGATTCATTGCTCCAACAAGCATGCCTCAAAAGCGTTAACAGAATATAAATTCATGTTAATCTTATTCAAATATGGGCCGAATCCAGCTTCATTAGTCAATCTATTGAAAAGTTGCACATAACTTCCACATATGCCATTGTGACTTGCCTAGACACATGCATTGCGAATGTGTCGCGCAGTTTATTCTTAGTGTCGACCCGTGAGATGCTCTACTGAAGTTAGCCAACACTGACGTTGCGGTGATATTGGTCGTTCTGACCTACGAAGTCGATGAGAAGATGTCGCCGATCGTACAATACTGCTGATCCGGGCATAGCATTTCTGTTGACCGAGCTGGTCCCGGGCGTCGAGATGCTGCTGCGTACGATAGTCGCTACCACCACACCTGTAGAAGGACTGCCGATGAGCGGGACCGACGTCTGGGTGTTGCTGCTACTAGCTATTAGTGGCGTCGAGATGCCCCTCGAATTATTAACGGGACCAAGATATTGAGCTGATGTTGGATCTGGTTACTGACGCCAGCGAGATGCTGTTGGCTCTGGCTGCTGACGGCGTCAAGATGCTACTGGCGCTGGTCAATACTTCGTGTCGCTCTAGTAAGTCCCGGGCAAAAAACCAATCGACACTCAACAAAGAGGGAGCCATCCCGCCGGAGCTTAGCCATGTGTATTTTAGAGGTAAATCGTAGAGTGAGTCTCGAGTCTGATGGTAACCTGCTCGAGCTCATTTTTCAGCTTCATTCTAAGGCGTCCCCCACAAAGTTCGCTGGGAAAACCGTTAGAAAGATGATACGTAGTTGGCCTGGATCCTGATATAACCCCGGGTCGGGCATTGATAGCCCGACCGGGAAGACATGCAGACCCATTGCCGGAAGATGGCAAACCTGCCAGGCGCCCATGGGTCGTCTTTATAGAACTATCTGTGAAACCAAGGTGAAATACCTTGGATCCACTAAAGTTCCCGACGTTTGGACCCTGACTATGTTGCGAGTACCTGACATGGTTGGAGTTGGCATCGAGGCTGGCCATGCTTGGACCGGTTGAGTTTGCAAACATAGTACCAGGGGCACCTTTTATGCACAAGCATCGGACGAAATCGAGCAAATGTTGATCACCTCCGAGATGCATAGATATTTTAGTACTTCTGCGAGTTAACATTTTGCCAATGTTGACGTTTTCGCCAATACTTTTTCAACGATTGCGTACATAGCGTAGTCTAAGAGGTACCGCTTTCTACGTCAACTGAAATGGACCCAAGTGAAGCTTTGTTACAGTTGATGTAGCATCGACTCTATCGGTCAGCCCTAACTGTACTTGACCTTCAAGCTTACTCTATTTTCTAATATTGTAGCGTAAACTCGACGGTAAAGCAAAGTTACAGTGCTCCTGAGGCCACATTTTAATATGTCCAAGTGCATTTTTTTCTGTATTAAAACACATGATCAGTACAACATCCCAATTGAATTCAGTACTAATGCGGGCGTTCTACTGGCTGCCGAGCGCAGCGAAGGCGGCGTCGATAGGCCAAAATCGCATTATGTGGTGTACACACTGTATGTGGTCAACCCATCGTACTTAAATGCACCGCTTAAATTTTATTTAGACCCATTTTCAACTACCTCACGCGAAGGGCGCTGCCTGTGTACGCATTAGTTAGCATAATTAAAAGCCGCCGATGTGCATACACGTACTATATCGTCGTAGGAGCTGTTGAAAAAAATGTAGGCTTTAGTGACTCATATTTCGGCCTCAATCAAAACTTTAGTACTTATTGGTTTTAAAATGATATTTTAGGCCTCGTACTACTTTTCTTTTAATTGCACTTACAATACTGTTTTACATAGTACTATTCTAAATAAAATTTCAAATTTTTGCTTGCAAATATTAGTAGTAGTAGTACACATAATAATTATACCAGCGTTTAATAAAAAATAGCAATGATATTACTATTAATAATAATGTGAAAACTTTAAAAATATGACTATTGTGGCTTACACCCCTGCACCCCACACTGCCCCCGTGAAAAAGTATCGTCTTCCTTTGTATTTGCACACGTAGTGTGCGACCTTAAGATATTGTGTGAGCTTTCCAACAAATTTGTTGCGTACATCAAACAAAATGGGAACAGCGTTTGTGATTCAGCTAGCGCGGAGGCACGTGGCTCAGCAAGAACACGAAACACGATGGGATAGAAGAGCAACACGAAACACTGAAGGCCATGGAAGATGATAGAAGACTTAGCCGATGCAAACCACGAAGTTTATGAGTAGCGTGAAAGACGGAAGAGCACACAGCCATGAAAAGGACAGAAGGACAAGAATATGACGGAGCGTACGGGTCACGGAAAGGAATTGAATATATATACACCCCAACATGCTGAAAAGCGCGGCTACGGAAGAGCACGAACGTTTGAAGCCATGTAGCGGTAAGAGTGCACGGACAGTAATTCTCCCATAACACCACGATAGCACACGGAGCACAGTCGACCGACCAAACATGAAGCCGCGGTATACCATAAACGAAAGATTATCCGAGCGTTGAAGCACGATATTAGGGTAGAGCCGGTGCTCACCGAGTCCGACAGCACGATACTACGGTAGCTAACGATTGGACGGACGACAGACTAACCGCAAAAGCACAAGATAACACGATAGCATGGCCTGTGCCACTAAACCATGGGAGAACGTAGCCGCCGATCTATAGACGGAAAATCACCAGCCGCGGAGAGCGACACCAGTGTAGAGACTGAGCTCCTCAAGCCACAGAACATAATTGCACAGACGGCAGACCAGCCACGAGACTACGGAGAACACACTAGCATGGACGGTGGCCCAGCCACTAAACCATGGAAAACAAAGCAGCCATAGGAGCTATATACTGGACCACCGAGCCACGGAGCACGATACCAGCGTAGAAGCTGAACTCCCCGAGCCACGGAGGACAGTAGCACATTAAAACTCGATTGGACGGACGGCGGACCAGCCACGTAATTCACGGGGGTGCTTGGGGTGACCACGATTGCACACCGTGGAGCACGAATCCCATGTAGAGCACGATAACACGGGCAACGCAGATGCACTACTCGAACACAATACCATAAATATCATTACCACACCGCGATTGCTCGATAGCGTCGTAACGCGGTCGATGGAATCTCACCTGGAGAGCACGATACACGGGTGACGGAACAACACGACTGCATGGAGTCACCAAACCACGGAATAGCACACTTCGGCTGGAGCACCGGCGATGGAAGGCCAACGGCCACGAAATAGTATCTACCACGAAGCCAGTTCAACCCACATAAACGTTTGAAAATAGAGAAAACTTAGCATATACGAAAAGGCCGTACTTAAGCGCATAACCCCACAAGAGTGAGGACATAACCGCTGAGCAGCGTGGACCATGGGTGAGCAGGAGCCACGAAGCCGGGAAGAGCACGAACGAGCATGGGTCATTGAACAAATCAACACCCAACCTGTAGTACGGGGTAACGGAAACGTTCCAAACCACAATATTATACGGGACCGAATGAGACTACCGAAAGGCAAGTGGTTAAATACACGATGCCAAGATCTACGGGGTGAACCACGCTCTCAAAACACGCGACACCAAGAAGCACTAAAGTTGCGGCCACCTCATCTCCAACAAACCATGCCACTCCGCCGCGTAGCGGCGGCGAACGGCTAGTCCTTAACTATCAATGCTAGCACAGTGTCCGTCCGTTCGTCACACCAAACGCTCAGATTTTAGAGCCTTCTCATTGGCTGCCGCGGAGGGGGTGGATGTTCAACTGGCTCCGTTTCTTCGATTGTGCTCTAATTCTGCATACCTTCGAGTAGCACTCGTAGCAACGGGTGCCCACCAGTAATTCCAACCAATGAGCGAATTAGTCGCTCAGCATCAGTTTGCAATAATGTCGCATCATCCGGGCCATTCGAGCGGAGCATAGGCGGCTTCGATTGGTTAGAACTAGATTATGTAGCTTACATCAGTAAATTCATGTGGTTCACAGAGCACATATGAAGATTTGCACAAGACTATCCATTCTCCGAAGGCGGCATCGTTTTAATATTACGAAGTATAGTTTACTATTTCAATCATGCATGTTACTCTTAATATTTGAGTGCTAAACAGAAAGAGCTACTTACTTCCAATGCTGCAAGGTGCTTAACGTACACGTAGGAATGCGTGTTTCCAAGGACACACTATATATTATACGTAATAGTATGTACTTAATAGGTTTTGCAAGTAACATTGACCATTAGAACTACAACTGTTTTGTGTGTAGAAATTAATATATTATCTGAGAGTGAGGTAACTGACTGAACTGCCAAATCATAGTACATGTACAACAGAAGCTGGCCGTAAAAACAACGCTTTGTTAATAAGCGCTGTCACTTGATCCATAAAGATAGATTGATTTAGATGAACCCTTATGTGCTACTGTTGTAAACCATTGTTTTCAAAGAGTTGTTTAGACAGCAAATCCGATACTACTTAACTGACGGACGTGTCGCCGACAGAGGCGTATGGTACGATTTTAAATGGAGCGGCAAAACAGCAAAACATGAGAGGTGCTAATTATAGTTGACTAAGTCGACAGTTTTAGATTGAACAAAAAGAACTTATACGTGCTACTGCCGTAAGACAGAGTTGTTTAGACAGCAAAATCCTATACTACATAACGGGTGGACGTGTCGCCGACAAGGGCATACGATTTTAAATGGAGCGGTAAGACAACAACAAAACACGAGAGGTGCTCATTATAGATGTTTAGGTAGATTCCATAAAGAAACGTTAATAAACTTGGAGCCTAAATGACGTCCAATAATCCTGGAATCATCGCCAAATTATTAAATAGAAGACACTACCGTCAACAGCAACAGCAGCAAGGCGTCTTGCGACACAATATCCAAATGCTTCAATCATCAATGGCACAGATTCGAATGCTAATTATGAATCAGCACAAAATGAGCGCTACACACTAGTACATTAAATATAGTACAATTTGAATATTTCTTAGCTTTCATTGAGGTTGATATGAGAAGTGACAATCTTTAGTTACTTACAAACTGAAACAGGCAGTTTAAGTGGGTAAGTAGTGCAAGCTGGACAAATCATTACTATCGTGTGAGCTAAATTTCACAGCGGCTCGGGAACGGAGCACGACGCTAAAGTAAAAATATTGTGTAGCGTTTGTATAAATGTTATTTGAAGGGCTGGTGGTTTTAAGTGGAAAATGAAGATACAGTGATAGCCAGCAATATAAAAAGAGATTGGATCAAGAATCTCGATTCAAAAACATTTGAATAATTATTTCTAAAATCAGGTAAGCTTGATGCTGACCCATATTTATGAAATTAAAAAATCGATTTAGATACACATGGGTTCAGCATTTTTTCAAAAGTCATCCCGCCGAAGCGCAGTGGAGGCGGGAAGGCCAAAGCAAGTACAGCTAAACCTAAACTACCGCCGCGTAGCGGCGGCGCTCGGCCAGTGTCACAGTATAATACTAGTGAAAAATCGTCTGTTTTGAAGCCTGCCATCACTGCTGCTTCTTTTAGAGCTTGACCGAAAGAGTTCTTTGGTGAGACCTCGGGTATGGTGACAAGAAACGTACATAAGTGGGAGCAAATCATATATCGTATTCCTTATGTGATTGGCGACAGTCAAATTGTTGAGGTGGTCCAGCCTTTTTGCCAGCATAAAAGATACCTGCATAGAAAACTATATTACATGTTCAAAATTATATAGGTCGCCAAGCACATAAAGCACGACGACACGAAATTTAAATCAATTTGATTGGCTGCTGGATTTGTCGCTAATGACCGAGCGTCGCCAATCACATAAGGAATACGGTAATAGTATCGAGTATCTAATATTTTCAAATCTCGGAGTTAATATTATAAATATATATAGCTTTTGAAATCTGAACTATTATTAATATTTAGTTTCAAAAATCAGAATATTACTATATCAAATAACAATGATATTTGGCTACCATTGCCTTCTATTAAAGCAGGCATTGTTTGAAACGATGCTTCGGTCCCGTAAACCACGGCGTCAGTGCAACAGTTGTAAAAAAGCTCCACTGCTAAAATAAATTTTAGCATAATTTGCAATTTTTCGTGGTAAAGATAATTATGTCCATTAAATGCAAACATGGTACGATTTGAAAAAGTCTGTTCAGATTTTCTAACAAGTGTTAGTACTACTGTGGACTTTTTCTCTCGTTTTTGTGGCTTATACGCTGTTGCATTGAGACCGTAGGTCGCACTGAGTCTGTGGTTTACGGTAGTTTAGGATTTACAATACCATGATTGGTCACACAACACAAACAATGGTGGGTCCAGCCAATCCGAACATTACTTTAGTAATTGTAACTTACTGAAGTTCCGTACGGCTTTGCTGGTTTTACAGCATGTAACAGCTCCCGTGCCTTTTCCCTGGGCGGAAAAGATGCCGAAATGGGGAATATCAGAATGGCAACGCTAAACAATACATATTACAACATGACAACCGTTTTGGTGCAACGCTATCGTCTTAATGCAACGCTAAAAGCTAAATGGCTACGTGTTAGGACAAGGTAGGACTTGAAAAATATGACATAAATTACGATGTGTTCCACACATGAAATATATAACGATGCGCAGATGAGGTACAGTTCCAATAAAGTGAGCTTATTAAGCCCGTATGAGGAAAGCAAATCATTTAATCATTTTCAGTGAGTACATTGGAGGGGTTGTTGATCGTGTCCTGAATCGCATTTTGTGATCGCATGAGCAGGAATGGGCGCTACTGAACAGGTTCAAAATGGTGGTAATTGTACGTGGCGAAACGTGCATATCGTATCGTAATATATACAAGAATAAAGATATGATTCTGCTTCATTAAGTGTCGTGAAAAAAGGAGCGCATGCGACCAAACCGGAGGCCAATTACTTACTCCTACCAATATATATACGCTCACAGAATAATGAATAAGTTCGCCGTTACTTTCTTTGATAGTTCGTTGTTCTGATGGGCTACACTTTTTCTGTAGTTATTACCTTAAGTATTATTCATACCAGAACGAAATGCTGCCCTATCGCTGTTAAAAATGAGAAATCGAATAGCTGTGTGTATGCTGGGTGTTCGATTTTGTGGTCAAAACATGTCAAAGCAGTTGCTATATTCTGCTACAAATGCATTATATTTGCAAGTGCACCGGCATGTAGCGCATCTACGCAGTATTACGATTCGTATAGTGAGGGGTACGACTAGCCTCAAAGCAACTACATCAACTCGGAATGTTATTGATTAAATCATAAAACATGGTTTACCAATCACGAAGGTTGACGATCTTTCACTCTCGCTTATCATCCATTCCCATTATATCGCGGGACCGTATAGCTTATATTGGAGCATGGTTAGACAGGATAGATGTAAGCGACCTCTAAGTTAATTTGACTTAAGCATTCGTCAATTAACGCTACTTGGACTAGCTAACGTTGCTTGATTTAACTAACATTGCTTCAAATCATTAACGTTGTATTTATCAGCTGCTACTCTTGCTTGTATCACTTGGCGAACCACCTTCTATCGTGTCGTTTTTTTTTCACCACCTTGGGGGGGGATACCCCGAGTAGTTCTTCGTTTTTAGCTCATACAGCTTCCTCGTCATCATGAGCAATCGGAAAGATCAATGATTCACACATCACGAACCAAAGTAGTCGCAAACGAGGTGCCTTGATATCGTCAGCTGTCACAGTTTCCAATTCGAACCCTCGGGTTGGGACTCGAACATGTCTGTGAGCCACAGCTAGCACCATCACACCGCAGCTACCGCAGTCTGGCTGTCTAGGATGAAAAATTCATTGGGTGGGGATATGTGCAAGAAATTCGTGCGTCCCCTCTCCACGCGATCGTAGGTACGCATCCCACCTCTGTAGAAAAAGAAATCTTTTTTTCTTCCCAGATCCGCTTCAACTCGTGTGAAGATCCGAGTGGATCATAAGTTGTACAACTAGGTCCCCATTATTAATGGGGACACAGTCCAATGCATCCCGTGAGGGTTTGCCAGTATTACTACCCGTTTGTAGGAAAAAAGATTTCTACCCGCTGGGAAGTGCCCGATAGTACTAGGCAGCCGTCCCGTCCATCGCATATGGCGGGCACGCCATAATTTTCAACGGTTCCAGCCAACCAATCTGTGTAGCTTACAGCTCCCACAAATTCACGAAAATGTAGAAACGCCCTCTTCAAACGTAGCGACTACTTAGCGTCCAATAATGCTCGTTGGTACTTCACCATGATTTCCGTCGCCATTTTACCGTGTCGTAGGTTTCAATCATCAGCGTTTAGACTAGCCGTTCGTGTCTCCTTCGCTAAAACCGCCACAGGACCAGCTTTAATGTCGAACCAATTCTGGCCAAGCCAGGCCATATTACGTGGCCAGGCCTTCGCAAGCTTCAATGTATCATAGAATGAAGTCGTGGCTAATACGCTCCGATTATTAACTTCACATCAAATCTGTAAAGCATTCTGTTTTTGATAATCAATAACGTTGCTCAGCTGGATAACGTTGCTGGGCAATGTTATAAGCAACGTAAATCAGCAACGTTATTCTGCAGTTACATAAATCGGACCTCGAGAAGAACACAAGATTTGTTTTCAGCTTCACCACAGCGTACTGCTGTGTTTCAGAATCCGAATCAGCTAGGTTAACTTCGTCTGGACGGCCGTCCACTCCACGTGCTGTTGCATGTTGTTCATATTGGCTTTGGATGGCGGCTTGCATGGATGTCACCAGGGCTTAAGGGGCGACATTTGACCACGTATACTTATCATTTTGAGTTTTCTTGGCTTCGAAAACGGCGAGGCGCTTGGCGCTCATCACCATATCTTCAAGGAGGACAAGATGCTTCTCCAGCACTTCCCTTACACGTGTTAGACTCCGTGTGTTTGATGCCCAGTGCATCAAGTTAATGATGTCCACGGTTAACACTCGGGGGTGCGTGACAGTTACGTATCTGCGCATAGCTCCGTGAGACGCCCAGTGTCTAATCTTCTGTTGTCTGGGTTTTCCATCAACATGGGGCGGGAGGTTCATTTCATCCACAACACGCTTCTCTGTTCTAGCATTAGACCTCTCTATCGATACCTGCTTTTCCGCCAGCGCTGATTGCCCGTCACTTGATTTTTCAGCTGCGCATGCTAGAAGAGCCATGGCTGCGTTTTCAGCAAGTGTGGTCACGGACGAACCATCTTGTGTTTTAGATACCGCACTGCACTGTTGCATCCGTCAAAAATATTTTGGGATAGTTCGGATATATCTAACGTATTCAGAGAAATTTGAGAGGCAGAAGGGCACGAATCCAGGTCTGCTAGATTCTACTCAGGCTCTTAAACTTGATCAATCATGTTTAAAGCTGGGATGTTATTTGTTGAGACTGCAACGGGGTTGAACTCGTTAACGTTGCTTGTGGTGCTAACGTTGCGAAATTGGTTTACGTTGCCGACGACATTATAGTTGCCGGCTCAATTGAAAATGTGTCCTGGTCGAAATTCCACATTTTCAAATCGAAAAAGTCATCGTCGACATCCAGAGCTGAGTCCGAATCTGAGCCCTGGATATATTTCGGTCGAGCGTTTTCCCTTTGCTTCTTCTTCTTCTTCACCATCCGGTAGAGCACTCTGGCGTTCGCCGGCCATCGCATTGGTGACCAACTCCTCCCATAACTGGATTTGTTTGTAGAATTTTGCACTTGAGAGTCGCGTTAGCCGGTCGACAATAGGATCGAAAACGGACCGGCTAATGTTAAACTTCTCCGCATGGGATAGCACGCGCGCACTTTGTTTCGCTCACATCGAGCAAGCCGAACAAATGCTACTTGCCTGATCTAGCTCGAGTAGGCAGGTAGAGGAGTATTCGTATTAACGTTGCCCGACGCACTAACGTTGCTGCACTTCTTGAGTTTCACTGTGTTTAACATAGGTGCGATATCCAGCACACCATGCTCAATTATTGCTGTGAATGAACTCGCTATGCGCATATCCCATCGCTTGCGCAAAGCAATTTAGGGCATATCCTCAAACCCGTGGGGTTCCCGAGCCACTAACATGAGATACTGGCAGGGTAAGTGCTGTGATATGTTGAAAGCACATGGGCAAGTCCATGCAATGTCGTCAGATGTAAATACCCGTGAACGTACACAGACTTCCCGCTGGAAATTCGCATTTTCTCGCACATGGTAGCCGATTTCGCAACCACGAATCGTTCCCGCCTGGCGTACTCGCCTCAACACGTAGTCGCACATAAGAGAGGAAACCCGTCGTAAAAAAACGGGGAATAGAGTCAGGCGCCCGCGAACGCAATCCATGTATATGGATGTCGTACAGAACCTGGTTGGTTAGCGCCGTCTGATGCGTGAGCAGAGATGCCACCATCTCGTCACTTCTTGTCTTCTTTTTTAAAAATCTTTTGAGTGAGTTCCATTTTAATTCTATGCGGTTTGTAGTCGTGTTTCCTGCAGAAAAAAGGTGTCCCGCTTGTAGTTGGCCCACATACTACAGCAACTTTTCCAGTTTTTGTTGAAATACTTCAACACGGCAGCATGATACCCCTTCGAAAATGCAACAAGCTCGCTGTACCGCCGTAAGTAAGTCACCTCGACGGATTATGCTACAAACAAAATGTCAGCTCAGATAATTAAGCAATAAAAACTTTTTTTACCTGTCTTTTTTCAAAATTACGTTGAATAACGTCACGTCCTTTGGGATTCAAGCCAAACTTCGATCCAAGCATTTTCTTCCAATACGAAAGAGCGTGGAATTGGTAAAGTATCACTTTGGCGTGTGGAAACCACGACTCCAGAACTTGTCATTCCACATAATGCTTGTCGATGACGAACGTTTTTGAACTTTCCCCACGAGCCTGTTTTGTTTTTTTGCTTTGAAGAAATCCAAAATAGCAGTCAGCGTGTCTGCTCTCTGGGTTAGAGCAAAACAAATCAGGACAGGAACGCCGCGTCCCGTAGGTCCGGTGGCCATGAAACTTCCTACATGTTGCAATATAACATGAACGCGTTAACGTTGCATACAATAACGTTGTATTTAAAAATGAAGAAGCAGCACATTTGAGCAACGTTACAGAGCATCAATATTTGGTAACGTTTCCAATAATGATCACTCCATCTTACCAAGATGGTACCCCAGATTATTTGCTAAATTCGTGAGGTCGAGCGATAGATTCTCTTCTCAATGTTCGAAGAATAACTTCTGGACGCGCGCCTAGCCAACGATGGCACAGGTAATGTCCAGATCGTCTTGAATCATCAAGCCTTCCGAGTCGTCGATCTGTATCAGCGAATGAAGGAGGTTCTGCTAGGGATCCTGCCCTTGAGTTCACTTGCATACGTCGCAGGACGCTACGAATAACCTGTGAAGATACTACTCGGCCTTATCACAATATAGATGTGTTAATTATTGTAGTAATTGAATAAAAATGTAACAAGGCAAAGTACTACTCACCAAGCTCACTGAAGGCATACGAGGCTATTTGACGAAACCCAGCACCAGCATCAGACAAAACGGCGATGTTGTCAGCGAGTGGGCCTTCTGAAGGCACTTCCCGAATTCTACACACAGCCCTGATTGTCCCAGCGTGATTATTGTGAAGGCGCCACTCGTTCTTGACGAGAATCGACCAGACTTTGCCCTCACTAGACGTGCTCACCAGTGTGACAAATGCGTCACATCGAGCCTCACAGCCCGTGTAGTTTGAGTGAGCTTCGCGGTCACCGCTAGCACGACTCGGTTGGGTGCCACCTTGAGCACATCGGAAAGTTTTGAATCCGTACGTAAACTGACTGGGATTTCGGTTCCAGAAGGACAGGAAACGTACAAGGACCATGGCAAAATAATTAGTAATATCAACAATAGTTCAAACCATCAACGTTACTTACTCTGTACAGTTTGCGACCTTGACGGTTGGCCGAATTCTAACGTGAATGCCTGTTGCTCAGCGAACGCTTCCAGAGCCGACATCACCCGATCTCATGACCGGTAGCCTTTTATTGGAACCGGTTCTGCGTGGGTGCGCACACTGTTATGAGCAGCTACTATCTTCACGCGTGTCTCCGAAGTCCCCTCTTGCGCTGTCGAGGTTTCTTCTCCTCCATGAAGAGCATTCCTTCTGGTATCTGGACCGAAGCTTGGTTCGCCGGCAAATCTTCAAAAGGGTCTGCTACTTGGGTGGGGACTTCAGCCTCATTGTCACTTGTGACTGTTTCAGCCTGGCCAGTACCTGGCACATCTGGTAAGTGAACTCGTCGCGACTGCTCGGATGATGTTCTTGTGCCTATGTACGAATTAACGAGGCAAATAGAATTAGTCACTGCGGCAACGTTACGAGAGCAACGTTATCTGAGCAGCGTTACGACAGCAACCGTATCATAGCAACGATTACATAGTAAACACCATATCCTTACCTTCACCGAATCCCTAACCCGATGGAACTCTCCTGCTCTTTTTCGACTGCGTATTCGAGACAGCACGCTTCCTCAGCGCCGTCTTCTTAGAGGCCATCGCTTTACGTTTGCCCGTTCCTGTGTATTATATCTAGATTATCTTTCTCAAAATCAACCACCAACGTAAAAATGTACCACTCACCGCTGCTTCCCTCTGGCGCCTTTATCGGTGCCGAAGCCTTATTCGATGTCCCAGTTTTCTTGGCTGGATACGAATCAAATATAACCACACCGAAGAATAGCAACGTCAGTAGAAGTGAACAGCAAAGTTAAAAATAATAGAACTGTGTCGTCATACCTTTTTTGTTTGCATGATCAACCGTCAAACGTGAAGCATTGTGTGCGCTTGTCTCCAACAAGGTCGCGCAGGAGGGGCTCGGCACTGTGGTGGTCGCGTTGTTAATTGCCCTCGGCGCCTCGTCCAAGATGCTCAAAGCGCGATTGGCGGTATTTTCCTGCGTGAAAACGTGGTCAACGGCTTATCGGATGTCGAACGCTCGCTTGGATGCGGGTCAGACGGGAGCTTCGCATCTGTTGAAGCTACAATTCCAGCGTCCGAGTCAGTCGTTGTAATTGGCGACTCACGCGCGTTTTCAGAAACTTTATATGTCCAAAAAGCAAAAGAAAATGGCAAGGTCAGTTCAGCAACGTTAGACAATCAAATGACACCATCATGTGAAATAGAACATACCTGATGTCGTATGTTCTGACGGATCTGACGGATTTGAAGTCTTCGTTTCTACACTATAATAGCGTCGACAGAGGCCTGGTCAACGCGCGCACCGTCGGGTCCGTTCGGCTGAGTTTGCAACGAATGACCGTTTCCTGCTGCTCAATACAAGGTGAGGACAATTTAGCATCATTTTGACAACGTTAGTTTTTATGGCAACCCTAACTGATTTAAGACATGTCATAAAATCATACCGTGCGTTATAGCCTCCGTTGGCGTCTCAGTATTGGTCTTTTCGGCCGATTTGATTGAAGTCTGGTCACCGGAAGCACCATCCGCCCCTGGCATGTCGGTCAACAAATCCGGAACGTCCAGGGCTTCTTAAACGAAGATACGGCAACATTTTTCAGCAACGTAACAATATACAGCAACGCTAGATACAGCAAGCGGACCGACGAGCAACAATATGCTGACCTTATGTTGAATGTCTCGGCAGCTTCGAGAGCTTCACCCGCTTTCCACCTTTCTTCCTTGCAATGGAGGGCAGCACTGTTGTTTTAGGAGATGGCTTCACCGGCTTCTCTACTTTCTTCGGCGATGGTTTAGTCAGGGTCACTCCTGCAATAATAGTAGTCAAAATGATATTATTGCAGCTTAAACTAATGAGATAAAGTAAAAGTATCACCTCGTGCGGCTATCCGAGGCTTAGAAGCAGTCTTCACTGTGTTCCCGTCCCTTTTGGTTTCTTTCGAGGCAGCTCTCGGTCGGAGCTCCCGTCTCCGTCCGACGCGGCGTTACTTGCAAAATCTTCGTTGCTCGGTGGTTGGGCCCCATGTCGTGGTAAAAGGGGGCCGGCTTTGATGCGCGGCAAACACTACTGCTACGTAGTGTGTGTCCTACACGAAAGACAATACAGCGT
This sequence comes from Phytophthora infestans T30-4, assembly GCF_000142945.1. NCBI lineage: Eukaryota > Oomycota > Peronosporomycetes > Peronosporales > Peronosporaceae > Phytophthora > Phytophthora infestans. The sequence goes on along the minus strand of NW_003303738.1, from coordinate 1,924,240 downwards.
AAATAAACGGGCATGACATAGTATCTGGAGCAAGTTCACAAAGCAAGCTTTACCTGGTGTCCTGGCGAATCCTTCGCGTCGCGTCCAAGCTGCTGTTTTCGAATGAGAGGCTCAAAATTCTCCCCCACTTTTTAAATTACAGTTGTGATTTCTAAGAGCGATAATAAACGAGAAAAAAATCGTCATAAAATGAGTTATTTTATACGGAAGGAAAAAGTGAGAAAAGAGGGATTTGAAGCTTCCGTAAATTACAGGTGATATATTTTGCAAGCAATGTTATGCCTACTATTGCAACGCTATCTCGATGTGTTAGGGTAACTAAACGTTGCATGACCCAGCAGAAGAGATATGGCATTGTAATGACAGAAGTCTTGACAGGTGTGCCAGCATTTCTAACTGATTTTACGCTTTAAAACAAAATGGAGTGGACGATACACAGATTCGAAAACCGAGCTAGTCGGTTATCAACAAGCTCGCAAGGGTTACATGTACAGTAGACGTCCATGCGGTTACGGTGCTCTAGGTTTGAGATCAGCAAGGGCCACAGCAATATATATAAAAAAAATCTTACTGAAGTTTTTGTTTTACGTGTATTACATTACTTAACAGTGTTACTAGACCAGAACATGTATTATTAAATAATATAGTAGTATTAATGCATGTGCGCTGTTTAATCTCATTACAGTGCACGGTGCAGATGGGAACATACAGTGCAAGATGCACTGTATAGTGTGCGGCCCACTGTGCAATTACCTATCTTTGTCTAGTTCTTGGATACAGTACACGTAGTTACGTACCTCAGCGTCGACCAGTTTGACCAAGACCAATCGTCATGACGGCGGTGGATGCCTACTCATTTTTCTTTTTTCACCAAGCTACTTCCAGTTAAAACTGGTAAACAACCGACTACAACATCTTCCGATTATGCGGCCCTGCTGCTGGCACTTGGCTTCTTCTTCACCATACAGTGCCACTCTTGGCGTCAGCATCCTCGTTTGATTTTAGCAACAACAACCAGAACGGTGGTCGGTTCTTGCGCTCGGCTGAACGACAAGTGAGAAAAGAGGGGCCTTGGACGCCCTCAAGAGCGAACCTTCGTTTCTGAAGCCGAACTGGACATCAAGGAGCAAGATAACTCCGGGAGATAAACTTGTTGCGAAGCAATCCAAAGAATTTTTAAAGACACAGCAAAAATTATCGAAGACCGAAGCGAAACTACAGGCAGAAGCAGCCAAGGCCGAACAGAAAGTGAAGGATCAAGCAACAAAGACAGAGCAGAAACTGAAGGCAAAAAAAGATATAGCAGATCAGCAGCTGAAGGCACTGCAACAAAAAGAACTAAAAAGGCTGACTAAAGAGGCTTCCAAGCAGGACGAGATGTACAATCGATGGCTGGTGGCAGATAAGACCCCGGAAGATGTCTACAAGAAGTTCAAGCTCGATGAGCAGGCGAAAAAGGGAGATGACCTGACCAACAGTCTGAATTACAAGCATTACGAGAATTATAAGGCCATCTACTATTCGCGCTACCCTGACCGTCTCTAGAAGCTAGACGCGTAGCCACGATTCTATCGAGGTAGCTCGTAAATGTTTTTTGCTTTTTATGTTTTATTTTCTTTTTGATCTGCGCGAGGCTCGCACAGTTTCTTTTTAAGTAGCCCTGCTCCAGTTCAAAAGCGCCGACCAGTCGAACGAGCGTACGAGATTGAAGTCTGGCCTGTTCTGTTCGTCCATATTCGTAACTTTCCAGTGTTTATGCGAGCATTGAAGTCTGGATTTCTACATCGCACAGTATCCGTCAAATTGACAACGTCAGGTACCGGTACAGGCGCTATTCACTGACGCCCTCTTCAGTGTGGTCTCGTCGCACTTGTACTGTAGTACATTACTACAATGTCGAAGACTACGATGACGACTTCTCTTTCGGCTCTGAGTATAGCTAGCTAGGTCATGCTCAAGTCAGCCTCCAAAGCGTTTACAATTTAAAGCCCAAACACGGAGCTTCGCTTCGGATGAACTGAGAGAGGCCCCACCCAAACAGGTAAAATTGGATAAAGCAAAAATAGTAAAAAGGAAAAATAGTAAAATTGGAAATGGTTGAAAATAGTTTGAAATGTATATGAGAAAAAAAATGAAATAACATGTAGGGTAAAAGTTTTATTGAAGGACAAGAGTCAGGTCTACCAGACCTTAAACTGAGTTGGTCGGTGCACAAACAGAATCTAAGTATTATAGAGAAAGGTGCACTACAATTGTCAAAGACAGACCTCCTTTCCAGATACATAGTTATTCATCAATGAAGATTCAAATCAGCAGAGATCTAGCCCAGGCGACGCAAGTTAGCCCCTATCGTTGGATTGATCTATATAGTAGAAAGAGGATATATCGGAGAAAAAACTTCAGATTTGGAAAGCGCTGAGTACATTTGTAGCTTCTCAGTACGTAATGCTCTATCTACAAAACGGAACTCTTCTGCCGCTCATTTGGCGCCATCGCCTACATCCACTTCATTTACAGCGCTTTCAAGCTCGCTTAAGCTCCATACAGATCCAGACTATGAGCCTTTGAACGCACGCAGCTTTCCTGTACATGTGCTTTTCGGAAGCTCATTTATCAATCTACCATCTCTCAAGATGCCCTGAGCTCAAACTCCAAAGCGTACCCGCGAGCTGACGGAAGAAGTAGTCGAGCATGATGTTGCTCGGCTGGCCCAACTCGACGAAGCCCGCCAATCCAAACGTGCACGGTGTGCACGCGCTGCTCGTGATGCTGCCAACGACGACAACGACCCCGGAGACACAATGTCGCCCGTGTTCAATCGGCTCATGCTGACAGGTAAGAAACCATCATGCAGACGACAAACTTCTCAGAAGAAGTGGGCAACAGGCTGTGGCGGGTGGTGGGGGAGTTCGTGGTGCTTCATTGGAATGTCGGTCGCGGCAAGAAGTTCAAGTACGGCGGACAAGACACCCTGTTCATGATGCTAACTGCACTAAAACACCGTGGCAAGTGGGATGTTGTCGCCAACGTGTTTCAAATTAATCCGCCCACATTTAAAAAAAATGATACTGAAGCTTACCGAGATGATCTCGCCGTTCTTGGACGAGCACTTCGTCGACGACGTCAATGCAAAGTGCTGCATGCGCCAGCTAGTTGTCGCTGGGAACGCATTTTCAAACTTTCCTTGCGCGCGGTACGCGACAGACGTACCACGTGCCAAAAAGGTACAGGCAACCGATGAACGATCCGCGTACCGACAAATGAAGTCAGGCCATCAAAGAAGAAATTGATACGCTAGAACAGAATAATACGTGGCGAGTGGCGAAGAAACCACAAGGAGCGAGGTGTTTTCACACCAAGTGGGTGTTCAACTAACGACACACGCTACCATTGAGAGGTACAAGGACAGACTGGTGGCTCGTGGCGACGAACAAGCTGACGGAGTAGACTATACATTCACATTTTCCGCAGTGCTGGAAATGGTGTCCGGCAGGGTGATCTTGGTCGTCTCTCGAATCTGGAAAGTACAAGCGCGTCATGGAGATGTACCAAGAGCCTACGTAAAGGCAAAAAAGGAGCTAGAATTAATCATCATTCTGTTATTTCCGAAAGGAATGGAGTTCACGGAGGAGCAACGCAAGGCTCTGGGCGTCACGAACAAATACGAGCAAGTTTTAATATTGGAGAAGGGACTTTACGGGTTAAAGTAGTCAGGCAGCCTTTAGAGCCACTTGCTAAACCGTATTTTGGTATCGCTAGGCTTCAATCAATGCTACACAGACAGCTGCCTGTACGTCAAGACGGAAAGCAATGGTATAACGCTCTTGGGTATCTACGTAGACGATATACTAGTGACGGCAACGAGCGAAAGTAAAGTTGACAAGTTCTTCGAAGACATGCAAGCTGTAGAACTGAAGGATTTGGGCGTGGTCATTAAGTTTCTTAGAATTACGTTTCACTACGAGGAGAAGGACGGTTGGGCGCTAGATCAAGCGCAGGTGGCTCAGGAGATGTTGATCAAGTTTGCCTTGTACAATATGCATTCTCCTCTATAGGAGTTTCTTAGCTACTCTTCCTCTTCTCGTACTCCGAATCTCACATTCGCATATTCCTGAGGTCGCTAGTCATGTCTGCGACGTCTTCATGATCTCATGTGTATCTCCTACCAATCTCCTGCGAGATCCGACACTCCTTCCCGGGTGGTCAACCGGATAACATACCGAATTCACGCAGCTCCTTCTGTCGTTGCGCTGGAAGGGGCTTTGTCAGGATGTCTGCACGCATTTTCCTGGACTCGCAATACTTCACAATTAACACCACCTTTTTTTACAAAGTCTTTCACAAATTTGTGACGTGTGTTAATGTCCTTTGCACGTCCTGACGTATCTTCGCCCTCTAGTTGAGCAATGGCAGCTTGGTTGTCAACATGTAGAGGGAGTGGCTCATGTATCTTCACCCCTATCTCCTTTAAGCATTCCACGATGCCGAGCATTTCTGCCGTCGACTGTGACGCTACCACGAACTCGGATTTCATGGTTGACAATGCTGCGCACGCTTGCTTCTTACACAGCCACGCCACTACCACTCCTGCCACCATGAGTACTCCACCTGTCACCGATTTCCTATCTTGTTTGTTTGAAGCGTAGTCCGCATCACTGAACGCCTCCACTGATATCCCGTAATTTCCTATGGCGTTCTGAGTCGTGTTCATCAAGAACTTTAAGTATTGTGCTCTTTTTAAGTACTTCGCGATCCTTTTGGCCAACCTCCAGTCTCCCTCGTTTGGTGCGTGTGCGTTCCTCGTGACACGATGTACTGCGAATGATATGTCGGATCTGGTGCATCTCGATATCCATAACAAACTTCCTACTAAAATACTGAAACGTCCGTACTGTCGAACGTCTTGGACTACCAGCACCATTACTTGGCAGTAGGTCAGCAGTCGCTTCGCTATCTTGTTCGTTGCCGATCGATGGGTGTACCGCCGCTGCCTTATCCAGCTTTTGAGCGAGCGATGTTGTGAGATCATATTTGATTACAGTGTATCTTTCCGCGGCGTCCGATTTCCATCGCCCAAACTGCTTGACCGCCAAGCTACCGACGCCTGTATTGAAGAGCGCCGTTGTGCCTCCACTGCGCAGTGCATGTGAGCCAAACCGAGTTGGATCTTCGCCGACTGCTTTAGCTGCCCGTCGGATGGCAGCCACCACGTCGTTAATTTGAGCTTGCTCTGCTTGGTGACCTGGCACAGAAGAGAATTTCTGGCTGCACCTAACGCGTCGTTGTTGTTTATAGTACGCTTCTACAGCAGCACCGTAATGCGCTTGAGTGTGCTCGACGAGGTAGATTGAAGACAGATTGTATTTTGACGCTATGAAAGTTTGTTTTCTGATGCTCAGCAACACGGTGCAGCAGCGTTCACACGCGGGCAATCTCCACATCCATCCTGGGCAGCGAGGCGCTGCTAAACAATGTTACCTTCAGTGCCACTTAGTGACACGACCCCATTGAACGACTCGAAGAAATTCGAAGAGGCAACAAAGAAAAGGTATGTCGAATGACGATATTGGTAAGACCGTCAATGCTATTCGCCGTATGCTCGACTCAGCGATTTTCAATCCCCCGAAAGCTTTTATCACTGAAGATAGCCTTCCACAACCTATCGAGACCGATATACGTTTCGTTCTACGAGATATGTGCGTGGTGGACTGTTTCGGCGATGACTGCGTGAGCCGCAGCTACTAAATCTGAACTAATTGTGTCTTACTTATTGTTTTATGTTTGATGCGAAAATCCTTGGATACATTGAAAACTGTGATGATTCTAGAGGAGTTTATCAATGGTGGATGATTGTTGCGAGTGAAGTTGGGGGCTCTATTCTGGGAGTGGGGAGGCTTACTGCACGGGTCCTACATCGGATACAATTATGAAACGAGGTATCCGCAAGGCCTTGTGTGGCTCGGGATCTCGCTAAGTTTGTGGAGATCGCTGTGATTGAAGAAGAAACGGAAAACGAAAAACGTTAACAGATCATTCGCACTACTGCACATGGCCGTGGACACAGTATACCGCCTTGATGGACACGACAACTATTTAAGGATTTGGCTGGGTTTGGATTGAAGAGCTTAACGGCACTTGTGTCTACTTGGCGTCTCTACGTGCTGCAGAGGAGAACTTACCTGGAGCAAGTCTACGTTAGTAGATATAGTAAATGCTATCTATCTTCAAATGGCAAATGAGATAAAGTCAAAAATTATCTCGACACTGGCGAACATGTATTCAGCCAAATAAAAGCCAATTGGACTGTGTGCTGTCCAGCTTATATTAACGTGAAGTTTTCACACTGGTGCGGCATCGTCTTGGACATGGAAGCGACAGACTGCGTGGATGTACGACCAATTCCTCAGACGAGATTTTCTGGATAAGTGGAAAGAATGTACAGCAGTAATTTTTCTCCTATCATGACGACCAAAATGAATGCTAAACTTCACAGGGTGGCGACAGCGAGATGGATTTGGTTGCGGCGTTCTGGTTGTCCAGGTTTTCGAACTGTCTGTAGCGCGGCCTACGCCTCTTTAACACAGCATCCCCGTGTCCCCTGGCGACAAACTGTGCCCGCAGCAAATGATGCACGAGGGCTACAAGGTCCATACTTGCATTGTTTTTGTCGTAGAAACAATGCAAGTATGGATTCTGATCTGAGGTAAAAAAGTATGTTTTCCTACTGGCTCAGTTATGAGCTCGCCTCATTTTACACTCAATTTTATGCACAAAAGTCGGTTTTCTTATACCGGTAACAGGAAACCCTGCCAACCAGCAACTCTTACCAACCAAACACCCGTTTGCCGACGATATGCTCGGCATTCTGGCTTCTGCGGTCGAAATCGTAGCCATTACCAGCCATCGCGAAGTTAAAATGACCTTTTCTTTAGATCTGAGGTGGCATGCTATTGTACTCACTTTGTGTGGTATTGAGCTAACTACGGGGTGTTTGGCTGTTCTGATTGGTTCTGTCAGTACTTTACGAGTTAACCTAAGGTCAAAGCGACAAACTGTAGCATCCGACAGGCATAAACTCGTGAGTGTTTATGGGGAATGCCCGGTACGGCTACCCGTAAATTGGACATCCAAATTATTGGTGCTGCAATACACGATTTGACATATCTTACTTACGGCCCAAAGTCCGAATTAAAAGTCCGATTTGTTTCTACTGGCAAAATTGAAGAAAGATAAATTACATGTTTCGTAATGTATTCGGTTGTGATTACTTTTTACTTTTTAAATGCAGAGTTTTTATTGTTTGAGTTGTTTTTAGGCGAAAGCGCTGCACTGACGCTATTAACGCTGGCACTTAGTGATTTCAATGTGAACTGTGCTGCGTATCGTGTGCCACTAAACCTTTTAGGACCTAAGCCTGGAAGGGCCTCAAACGTAAGTATACGGTTAACTATACATAAATGTATAGAACGTTCGCCAATCCTTTCTGTCGTGTCATGACTTTTTCATTTTTATAAGAGTCCCAGTTTGGGACTGTAACTCGACCAGAATGATATCAATTTAGTAAATAGCCATAATTCATTGATAGAAATTGCAAAATACGGTAATCTCATCCGTCACATTTTTGGAGGCCCTGGCACCTCCGCTCTTAAAGGGTTATGTAATAGTAGGCATCTTCTCCCTAAATACCACAAGCAAACCCCAAATTTGTTTAATTTTTAACAAAAACTCGGAAACGGTAGGGAAAAACCTACATGAATGTAGATGATCACTTGCCCATGAGCTGAAATGACAGCGCTTTTTGTAATCATGATTTGCTAATTCCGAAACCCTTATTTCCTATTTTTAAGGAACTAAAAAGATGCACCAACCAGGGTTAGGGTGTATAAGGAGGGTTCAACTCTATCATTAACTTCCATATTTGATTTTTTTAATCGTTTTTTTTTTATTTTTCATACATTCTATCTTTTTATACATCCGTCTTCTTCCATATAATGGAAGTTCCATTAACCCCCCCCCCCGCACTTACGGCTATTTTCGGTACCTGTCTACGACCCCACATGTTGTATATACAACATGTTAAAAATAGGCTAAACTTGAATTTTGTATTGACCTCCGTAAGTACAAATACGTTTTCTGCACTGCGGGAAGGTCAGACGCTCGGTGATACATTGATTGTGAGCTTCTTCGCAGCGCTATGTAGCCACATGCTGTCTAAGACACCCACGCTGCGCCAGCAAACCTGAAGAAGACGTATATCCAACATGTTAGAAGTGTCCCTTTTACAGGGCTTGAACATGCCATGTACGAAGCGCAATGGCTATGTGTACAGTCATCAATGATTGCAACACATTTATATTGAATCAGGTTAGGTATTCATCGACAAGCCCACTCTTACTCGCTATCGTCCTCTCCAGCACATCCCTCCCCACCACTTCTCTCTTCAGCGCCGACATCAGTGTCGGAACCAGCGCCCCCCTCCACAGTACCCCTGCCAGCGCCTCCCTCCTCCGCGCCGCTGCCTTCTTCCGTTTCACTAGCGGCGCGTCGGCGCTTCTTTGCCGGGCTGCGCATCTGGATTCCACGACCAACACGAGGGTGAGGCCGCTCCTCTCCGTTCTTCCACATGACATGCCAGATTTGGTGGTATGTCATGGTGTTTCCTGGGTAGTGGCCCGGCCGGACTCGGTCACAGAGGTAGACACTGTGCATGAAGAAGTACAATTAGTCAAAGTACGATTGCATAGGCCACTGTCACACTTACTACTTGTTACCGTCGCTGCATGCCTAGCAATAGAACCTCGTTGCACTGCGCTGGCCGACCTTCTGCTTGCGAATCGAGCAGACCTTGCACTGGTGCTGTGGCCTCTTCCGAACACCTTCCCGGATCTGGGTCCACTCTGGAAACTCGGTCAATTTGTGGGCAGCTGATATCGAGGCCACATTTTGGTCGGAAGGTGCTGGAGAAAATGTCTGCATGATAATAAACGAGTCAGATACGATACAACATCTACCACATGATCGCCGGCAAACATGTGGTATATACCTCATCAATGAAGTCAGCCGAAGTGACCTGCAAAAGCTGCGCCTGTAACTCTGCTAGAAACTCGGCATGATCAGCACCTTCACCAACCATTTTCCGAGCCTCACGGAAGATGATATAGGCATTCACGAGCGCCATGTCGACTAGGCCTAAGAAGACCGTCTTGTAGTACTTTCGAAAGCGCACCGAGAGTTGCAGCGAATAGCGCTGTAGCCTTAGCTGGTCGTGGATATCAACCCCGCCCATACAGCGATGATAGTCGCGCATCGCTGATGGGCAGGGTATGATTTCCTTTCTGCCGCCACGTAGATGCCGCCCTTCGATGGTACAGCAACAACAGCATAAGTTAGGAAGCCGTCGTCACTAAGACACGACCCAAAAGTAACTTACCGCAGGTTTCAATAGATGTACTGCTGCCAGTCGAGAGAAGGTAGACAGGAAGGCGGTCCCACCAAAGCATTACCTGTAGAAGATCGCAGCCCTTTGCGACGGCGATCGTGCTGGTCCCGCGGGGGATATGAGCTGGACGAGTTGCTGCTTTGGTCACGAGAGCTGGCGGAAACCCTTTCTTGTTTGGCTGTATAGTGCCAACCGTGTATACATTCCGAGCCAGGAGCTGCAAAGCTAGTTGGATCGACGTATAGAATCGATCCGTCACCACAGCGTGGTACACACCTTCTTCTGGGGCAGGAAGAACTTCATGCAGATTACGGATAACCGCTGCAGGGCCAGAGTTCGGGTCTGCTAAAATTCGGGTCGTCGATTGACCTCCGAGCTCGTCTGAGTGCTGGTTAGTCCCACAAAATACTTCCAGACTTCGATGCAGCACGATACAATATTCCAACCAATACAGAGGTAGACAAATACAACATGTGAGACTTAGCCAAAAAAAAAAATACTCCACGATGGAGGCCGTCAAACTACGTACCGTAGACAATACGCTGTGTCAGCACAGCATGTCATAAACAGTTTTGTGCCCCATTTGTGGGGCTTGTCCTTCATAAATTGCCTGGTCACGTTGTGACGACTTCTTGATGGAATCATGGCCTCGTCGAACGACACAACGGGAGGGACGTTGTATCCCCTTGAAAACGTCTGCTGTAGCGTGTCCACTACGGAGCGGACTTTCCAGGCGCGGTCCGTTTCAGCTCTCGGGTCTGTGTTGTCGGTAAAATGCAGGTTTTGCATGATGCACTCAAAGCGCGACTTCCCCACGAAGTCGCCAAATGTGCCTTTTGGGACAGCGCCTACCCGGGTCGTTCCCCAGTGATCCGCAAAACGGCGCTTGTGAGGGACCAACATCCTCGCGATAAGGAGCCCGATACAATGCACAATGTGCTCTGGCTTTATGTCCTTGTGTTTCTTGGTCTCCCGCAACATCACAGCTTCCCTAGTCAACTCTGCATCATCAGCCACTCGCTTCGCATGTATTCTGTCGACCCGTCCATTGAGATGCTGATGATAGTATCGATTACTCTCAGTAGCTATCCGGCGCAAAAGCCGACGAGGCATGAAAAAGAAGAAGAGTTGTAATGGGGACTCGGCTACTTCAATCGCTGCCTCCGTTGGTCCATTGTCACCACTGTATAGACTCGTGTATGGTTCTGCTCGTTCAGGATGCGATGCGGTATCTAAACATCATACAACATATATCACATTAGTTTCATGTTGTATATACATCATCTCAGAAACCTTACCAAACTCCCAGCCGTCTACTCGCATCTTCTTCAGAGCAGCATCATCCTGCGCGAGCGCTTGCATCTCGTCTTTTGTCAGCGTGTCCCAATTGTTTGTGGTTGTGTTCCAGTCACGTCGCAGCTTGCCGATAGCTGCCTGCAGACCTCGCTTCTCCAGCTCTCTTTGGGCTTTCCTCTTGTCACGATTGAGGAGCGCTGCACCGTCCAAACTACCATCACTATCACTTGAAAGAATTTCATCTGCATCTTCGCTGAGAAGGTCGTCGTCCGTGTGCTTTGCAGACAAGTCCTGCTCCTCAATATACCAGTCATCCGAATCTTCGCCTTCGCCATCCAAGTCCGAGTTGAGAGCTCCATTATCATAATCTTCAACGGATGCATTCATAGCTGGAGCGGAAGACGTGAGTGGCTCAGTCGTATCCATACTCAAAACCCTGTCCCAAATTAGTTCACATCACGCGTCAATATACATCTTCTATGCGTTCACACATGCAGTATATATATCATCGCAGAAGCTACCTGGCCGTTTGATGTCTGGTTGGAGGCAGGGCTGTGGCTTCGAGTGGTATTGGTGGTGATCTGAAACAACATAACATCAGATACAACATTAAAACAATTAGTTAATGTAGTATGTTCAGCATGTCGAGAATCACGTACTTTGATGCAGACAGCATACTCTCGTCGTCTGCATCGGAATCCTCAACTGGTTCAGCAAGGTGCGGACTGGCGGTTTTCTTCTGCTTCTTCGCTGCGAGAGACTATGACGATTCCTTCCTCCTTGCTGCTGCTAGTGCTTTCAGCGCTGCTTGGCGTGCTTCAGCGCCGCTGCGCTCTTCGTCGACCACGTGCGCACGTTCCCTTGCTTTCTCGGCATCATGTCGTGCAGATATAGACTCCACACGGGCTACAGCTTCCATTTCTTTGAACGCGTTCCTTTCCTTCGCCAAAGCTTCGCGCTGGGCCTTGGTCATCTTCTTCTTCCCTTTTCCAGGTTTTTTCTCCGCTTTGGCCTTAGCTGCGAGACGAGCTGCCCGCAGCTTCTTTGCCGCTGCAATGTACGACGCCGTCTTTCCAACAGGTGGTCGGCTCGGAAGCGCCGGAATGGATTGCCCACGAGTCATAGCCGTCGTCGTCTGCCTTACCTTCGTCGCGGCCACCGTAGTCGTCTGCGTTGCCCCCGCGGCCTCGTTCCCGAAGTCAGCATCCGTCTCCTTCTCTCCGTTCAGGTATGCTGTGTGTTGGGCAGTCAAGCGCACCCGATCCTCCGAGCTTTTGCCTTCCAGGCGGGCGAGGAACGCTTCTGACTCGCGACGCGTTTTGCGTCGGCCAACCATCTCTGGTCCCCGTTGCTTTTTCTCGAATGTGTGAAATCAGTGGATTACACGAGGCGAGAGTCAGCAACCTTTGTGACAAATCGGAGGAGTTTTGTGTGCGTGTTCTGTGCTGTGCATTTCACTGTCTTTAACATGTTGTATATACGACATGTGGAAAAACAGGACCTGGCGCCCCTTTTGGTCACATGTCGTCAAATACAACCTATAAGTGCGGGGGGGGGTTATTAATTTTTTTAATTCATTTTAACTAAAGGACGTCGATTTTCGTCGGCATGTACCGTCAAGTTGCCCATCTCAAACTTACAAAAGTGAAGTCAAAGTGCAATGCACTGTGCAAGGGGAATAACGGTTGGTGGATCCCCTCAAATCCTCCAGAGAAGAAGTAAAACTCCCAAATGACGCTTAAGAGAAACGTTTGGGTAGTTTGCGGCGCGGTGAGACGTCTACCCAGGAAGCGCTGGCGAACAAGACAGTGGTGGGACTCTACTTTACGGCCAGTCCGTTTCCGACGTGAGGTAGTGCAGAACCTGTGGACGCTATGACGTGAAGACGATCCCAACACTCATTTTTGTAGACGCCAATGGCGATGTTGTCGAGCGCGAGGGCCGTCGCTCTATCGAGAACAACACCACTCTTCACAAGATCTGGGACCATGTCTCGCTTTCCAGGCTTAAAGCTGCGATGCCGTGAATGGAGTGCAGGCTAAGCTCAGCCCGCCTTGGGAAGTTCGGCCTGAAAACATCGATTTTTCAATTCAATCTGCATCCATTTGTTTATTGCTAGAATCGTTTGCTGAAATCGCTGATGTGCTGCTCGCTCAACTCAAGAATGGAACCATTGCTGCATTGATCTGTACGTGTTTTGTCCGAGGTCCTACTTTACTTGTCATTAGACGAGGTACGAAGCGCACTCATTCTTTTAAAAATGTTAATTAGTGGAGAGAATAAGGGGAAACCATCATGAAACACCGTTGCGTGTTGTGTCAAAACATTTAATGCTGTCACCTTCTCCAGCCCGTCAACTACGCACGTCAAGCATCAATCTAGTCGTGATTGGCCCTTTGCTGTCGAAACCCGATAGAACGCCTTCCGATAATACAACTGCATGCTTATTTGTGAAATTAGAACTTACAGGGAAACATTTGACATTGGCAAATACGTTATTGTTTTGATAAGAGCAATATCACATCACTATTTCCAAGATACATTGCTGGTTGCTGAAGGTGCTGTCAAAGGCATGGTGAATTGGTAATGAGGAAGAGTGAGCTGGATGCAATCCCAAGGACTTGCCAACCAACCAAGCAGTGGTTGGTTCTCAGTTCTGCTTAGCTAGGATTGAGTAGTTTTGTGCAGCAGGAGCTTTAAATAATTTATGACGATACTAGAAATATCTTTTGTAAGTTTTCATCACAAGCTAAAACATAAAAAAAAAATCTTCAAATATTGCCACTTTATTTTCACTGCAATGAATTAGCCTTCCGACTCATACATTGCAGTGAAATAATTGAGGCAGGCTCAATACCGTTGTAAGTCTGATTGAGGCAGGCTCAATCAGACTTACAACGGTACTAGTAGTATTGTCAGATCGAGCATGACTTTAGTCTCGGTTTCTTGTCACTTACGATTGAAACTCCGCATACTCGTCATCAAAGTCGACTTTCAACCGCTTAAATTTGATAAAAGAACGCACATCGTCGGAATTACTGAAACCTCCAGTGGGTTCATTTCTCTTCGTCAAGATGGCTTCGGCAGCTTCATCAACAGCTTTCAAAGTGCCTCGAAGTACTGATTTGAGAGCTGTTTTGCACGCTGAGTTGACCGAGATGAACGGCGTACACGCTGGATGATACGCCAGTGTTCCATAAAACCGCTCACTCTCGTCTGGGCTCAAGAGGAAACAGTCATGCGGCACATCATACGTCGCAAGATTCGACAAGGAATCGCAATTCAAAACCCCTCTCACCACACGCGCACCACGTGCCACAAGAAACTTTGGACAAACACTCAGCTTGCCAAGATATTCCTTTGCGTGACATGGCTGAAATTTACCGAGCTGTCGCTTTCTCTGGTCTACAAAGACCACCACGTTGTCAGTCACAGCATCATTCAGCGCAAAAAAAATGTCGACGCCCGCTCCGCCATCGCCATTCACTGCAATGCAACCACTCGACGTCCAGTCATACTTTTCTTGTTGATTGAATTTGTTTGAAATGAGTTGAGGGGTTAAGGAACCAAAGGCTTCCGCACACTGAACCACTCTTGACGGAACAAGTTTCACAGAAATGCGACGTGTTTCATCGGACATCCGTGCGCCAGGTAGAAGATCTCCCAGTGTCACGGTCGAGTGTCCAAGCACCAGCAACGCATTGATTCTCACTGCATAAAAACAGGCACCGAACATCTCCCACGACTGCCACGGTTGAAGGGCGAACATTGTTGAGTCACACCATTTCACTCATGTCGTCCAACGCCGTCGCAAAGTCCCGTTCTGCTCTGGTTGCCAGTGACTTTGTGGATCCAATATTCGCCAACAACGGATACGGAACTCGAACATCACACGTTGAGGATTCGCGCGGACTGAGCAAACATAGCGAAGAATCTCTAAGCCTTGACCATTTCAAGCGGCCATCAATCGTGCTGATTGGGCTAACCGTTACGCCCGATACAGCAAAGGCCGCCAAGCGAACAAGCGTTGGAAGATCTACTAAGGGTGATCTCAAGTAGTAATCCACGAAATTTGTCCAGACATCATCATAACAATTGTTGATGTTTTCCAATGACACGACACCTCCTTGCAAGCAGCTCCTCAGTTTCAACAGGTATTCGACAACCCATCGTGGCACACCTCCAAGCATAAACAAATGGCGACGAATCTGAGACTGTCGCAGGAGCATTGCAAAATCTGCATTGCTCTCCACAAAGGTGAATACTTGATCCAAGGTCAAGAGAGTCATGGGAAGCCGCTCCGTCACATAATTCGAGGAATTCGCAATTGAGCCCGATGCAATCACACCCAAATCTGTCCCTGCAAACATGGGTAGCACAACCAGATTCGACGACTTCGTGCACAAGAATGCAACTATGGCTTCCACTAGCTCACCAAGGAGTGACGAGTCGGGGTCACTTCGAGGAGCATTTACTTTTTCAATCTTCTGATATTCATCGACGCCAACAAAGAGGTACAGCTTCTCTTTGCCATGCACTGGCCGACGCAGCTTGCGATCGATGACTTCGATGGCATCACTCAATGTCAACCGACCTCCATTCCGAGGTAGTCGCAGCTTAAACCACTTGTCAAATGCAAGCGCACAATTCTTGTCGAGGAAAAATCGATACAAGAGCCGCCACGAAAATGATGCCGCGATCGGCATCGTTTCCTCGACCGGTTGGGGACTAGAGCCGTTATAGTATGGAACAATCACACGGACAACGTGATCAGGATCCAGCCCCATCTCTTGCAAAATTGTGCCACCTTCTTCGAGCATACGCGTTTTTCCCAAACCAGAAATGCCAGAGCAAACAGGCACAACCTGCTCCGTGCGATCTGTGCTTGCAGTGCCACTACGCGCGATGATATTGAGGAAGCACTTCGCTGTCTTCATAAGCGCCTTTTCCCTTCCAACCAATTGAAACTGTAGACTGTCGGCTCCTAAAATGTGAGGACGTGACACGATGGCTTCCTTGTTAATCATGTCGTTTTCCAAAAAGGCGAGGAGATCTTCACACGAAGACAGATTTACGTTGGGACCCATCGGTACAGCAGCCGGAACATCCATGCTGACGTCTTGTCCTACGCCAACTCCAGCACCCACCGGAGCCACCACCAGCACGTGAATCTGTTTCACTTCCGGGGGATCCATGCCTTCCAGACACTCAGAAATCGGATTCTCTCCCTGCAGCTCGTCTTCTCCTTGCGTTAGAGATTCGACGAGAGCAGTCTTCTCGCCCTTCTTCAGCTTCTTCACATCTTCAGTGAGGTTCGACAGCCATGCGTTGCCCCCCGCCTTCGCCAGGAAGAGCTGTAGCTTGTCTGCATCAACCTCTTTGAAGTCGTTGGTCTTCTTCGCCTTGATTGCTTCCTTCAAGTCATATACGGTTTTGCCTTCGTTTACTTCCACAACAGAAAAGCTTCACCATCTTTCCTCGAGGCGGCGATTTTTAGAATGAGGGGAGAATTTCTGGCGTACTTAAGCGGACATGAAGGTGTGTGACAGCGATTTTCAACCAATGATGAGACGCCACGTCCCAACTTTAATTATCCTTGAGGTACAAATCTGTTCTTTTGCATCCCCCTAACCGTAGTCAAAGGTGACCTTTACCTTAAAGGTTCAAGTTTATTGTATTACTTGGACCAGAATGTAGCCTTCTGTCATTAGGATTCAACAACCCAAATCATTTAGTAGCAGTTAGATAAGAGAGTTAAACTCGGGTGTAGATTTCAAAAATGTGGTCAGAATTAGCTAATTTGCAGTCGTTTTTGCGCTACACGACTATTTTAAAACTCTTTCCAGATGCCCCAACGTAAAGCAAAAAACAAACGCAAATCCAGTGCACTGATACTTTATTTGTTAATTCAGTACAAAATTTACGCCAATCTTCTGCATAATCTTGGCGTCAGACGCGCGAATCGCGGGCGCGCAACAGCGCTTCCGATCGCGATAGGCGTCCGGCAAGGCGGCAACTTCCGCGGATTGCTTAAGAATGCTCTGGACGGTAGTGCGTTTTACTGCTCGGGAGGTCTTAAAGCGCTCCGTTGCCAACGAGCAAGTTCGGAGTGAGAGCATGCAGGATCTGACTTGTGCTTCTCGCACAAAGACTGCTTTTGTGGGACATGTAGGAGGAAGGGCGATGTCCCATTGTCTTTGGCGGTAAAAATCAAAGTGTGTGTTGGTATGAAGACGTCCGATCCAATTTTTAAAATCAGATCGATGCGGCGTGTCATCCCTCGGTGAGGAGGGGAAAACCGTTGAGGTTAATTGCTAGGGTGGTTATGGGCAAAGGTAATTGCACATCCGATTCGCGTAATCATAAAATCTGGCAGGGTATCGACTGATACCGGTGTCGAATTGGAGGTGCACGACTGTACGCAACTGAACAGCAGCAAATCCGATTACGATTGTAACGATTTGCGTGCAAGGAAAAATGTTCCGCTACGTACGAAGAACGTAACCGGATTTTCCAAACCGCAGCGAACGGAGAATCCAGACCATTCACCGATTTGCCGCCCAGAGCGCAGAGCACCGGACGACCAAGTAGCGCAGAGCTACCGAGAAGAAGCAACCAGGCTGCCAGGAAATTTTTCATGCACGTCATCCCCTCTGCACCAGCCGCGGACGTCGTACTTGCAGCGGGGACCCATGGTGTGGAACACACAGGGGTACGAGGTACCCGGAGAGCTGACAAGGTCTCTCAGTACGTTGGCTAAAAGCCACACGTTATGCATTTGATTAGGTTTAACGATGCTAGATAGTTAAAGAGATACATTTACCCCCAGGCGGCTTGGCCGCAATAATAGTAAATAAAACACTTCTGGTTTTGAAGCATAAACGTTAAGGTATTAACTTTGAGCCCTGGTCTTGGGCTGTAAGTGTCCTTTGGAAAAGGAACTTAGTGACTCTTTGAGTCGAACGTCTTCCTCTGACGCTAAAGCTACGGCAGCCCCGCTGCACTTGGTAGCACTTGTAGTCAATCCCGCTCCTGAGTCGGTTGAATATATCCTCTGCGAGGATGGAACACCCCGTGTTCGCGAATTTGCCCCCGGCGCAGCAGGACACGCTTACTAACCTTATGTCCTTGCTTGGCCCGGAGGGCGTGGCTCATCTTGCATCGCAAGGTCCTGAGGCGGTCACCGCCAGGCTGTAATCGTTCTCCCGCTACGAGAACGCGCTCTTGGAGCATGTCCAAGAGAAGATGAGGTCCGCACCGGCGGCAGCGTCGATGACGCGTGAAGAGTCTATGAGACTGAAACCGCTCATGGTGAGGGTAAAAACCTTCGAGGGGAAGGATGGAGAGAATCTCCTTCTCTGGACCCGGGAGGTCGAGATGGCCATGGGATCGGCCCTGCTCCAGTCTGAGCATCAGCGCGTGGCGCTGGCTATCTCCAGGCTTGGAGGTCGCGCTCGCGAATGGGCACTAACGTGCGGCACGTCTGTTGACGCTGCATTTCTCACTTGGGATCAGCTGAAGCAACAGCTTTCGCGCGTGTTCGCGCCGCCCAATCAGGCGTTCCGTATCCGGTCGAAGTTCCTTGCTACCCGCTAGGGTAAAAAGGATTTATTGGACTATGTCCAAGAGTTGAGACCTCTTATCGCCGGAATGGCGGCGAACCCTCTTCCTGAACTGGTCAGCGTGACCGTGTTCATGGAGGGACTTCGTGTGAGCGCAGCTCGAACGAAAGTGTTCCGTGTACACCCTAACTCTTTCGAAGCGGCGGTGGATGTGGCATTGAATGCCGAGCACAACTTCAGGTCGGCGCGACCTGGTTGGAGCGCTGGTAGCGCAAGCTCTTCGAGCGGTCCAGAGCCGATGGATCTCAGCTATGCTGAAGATGAAGAAGCGGAGCTTCTTGCTGCGGAGCAGCGTGTCGGCATCCGCCGATGCTTTGTGTGCAATAGCACCAAGCACTTGAGGGCATATTGCCCTCTGCGCAAGAAGGGCGTGGCTCCGGCGAGCCAACCCTCCGGGTCATCGCCGGGAAACGGCAATTCCCAGTAGGCGCGGGACGGCCTACTGGGGAAGAACTGAGTTCTGTTGTGCCTCGAGGAGGTAGAGGGCAACGGGGCCCAGCCCCGAAGAGAGCTGAGCTCTCTTACGAGAAGAATATGTGCAAGCAGGGCTTGCTGGTCGTTCAAGCGAACGTGAACAGCTTTGCAAACCCATGGAGAGTCTTGATTGACTCGGGAGCCTCGGGCAACTACACCCGTCGCTCCACCCTGGAAGGGAGTCAGCTGTATGCTGAGGCACTGGAAGTGCCAACGAGAGATACGATCTCTGTCCGTCTCGCGACGGGGACACTGGTAACTGTGTCGAAGGTCTCTGTCGACCTTGGAGTGAAGTTTGAGAACTTGGATAGCGTGGAGCGCTGTTTGGTCTTAGACCTAGATGCGAGGTATGACCTCATCCTTGGCATGGCATGGCTGGAACGCCATGAGCCATGGATCGACTGGAAGTCGAAAACGCTGGGTGCGTCGCACCCTGCTCCTAGTGGAGCTTTGGTGAGTCATGAACCCACCTCTGCTAGGAAGCAGAAGCGCTTTTGGCGCGAGCACGAGGCCGAGGCGGCCGTAGTGCTGGACATTGGTATGTCCGAAATTGTTAGCAACGAGGTTGCTGTTTGCCCTGAGGGCGTACGTGGTGCCGCACGTTATCCGCTGAGCGGTGCAGGTCAGGTCAATGACCAACGGCTGGGTCCTGGTGAGGACGAGCGCGGAGTGGCGCGTAATCCACTGAGTGGTACGAATCTGGTCGATGACCTACCGCTGCGTGACCCGAGGGTCGCGGTCGACTGCGAGTCGAGGCATCATGGGCGTGGCCCAGGAGATGCAGGTGAAGTGACACCTAGTTTACTGTGTGAAGGTCAAGAATCCCTTGGCTTTCAGCCGAGTGTCTTGCGAGACACTGTATCCTCTTTGAGGAGTGATGGTGCTGCTGCACCCGGTGGTGGTGACGGAGATGTCGCCACACCGCCCTCATCCGGCCGGGCTCGGTCGCGGAGGGAGAGGAGGAGAAGACGCAGGGCGTCTGTGACGTCTTCGACGTCGGACGATGTGTCCAACGTGTCGAGCGGTGATGCTCTACGTGATTGCTGTGAGCAGCTGTATACACTCGTTAGCGGAGAGACGGGGGAGGTAGAAGGCGATATCAGCCTTGACACTCTGCCCGCTGCAGATGCTCTGCTAGAGCTGGACGAGATGTCCATTGCCGAGTTTGGCGAAGCCTTAAAGGCAGACGAGCTAGCCGAGGTGGTCCTGCTAGGACCTGAGAAGGAGTTGAACTCCTCATCCGTCGTGGACGACGCGGTCCTAGAGAACACCAAGAAGGCGCTGAGCGCAAGAAGTGGATCGGCGATCCTCAAAGATCCTTCGGATCCCTTCTACCCGGTGGTGAAGGAGTATGGAGACGTTGTCTCGAAAGACCCACCGACGGGCCTGCCTCCGGATCGAGGCGTGTGTCATGAGATTGACCTGGTTCCTGGAACCAAATACTGCGTAATAAGGCAATGGCCTTTGCTGAGAGAGCAGTGTGACGTCATTGACGCATTTTTCCGTGCGAAGCACGAGGCAGGGATGGTGCGCGAGAGTAAGTCTCCGCACTCGACACCCACGTTCTGTGTCAGAAAGCCGAACGGCAAGTGGCGCATTGTTCATGCTTTTAACCAGCTAAATGCGGCCACTATCCCGGCGCAAACGCCGATTTCTCGCAAGGATGTTCTGCAGAACAACATGGTAGGCTGTACGTTGTACAGTGCGCTCGATTTGGTCGATGGCTACTACCAATTGCTCATGAGAGCGAGCGACATTCCGCTGACAGCGGTAAGTACTCCGAGCGGTATGCTCTGGGAGTGGCTGGTCATGCCCCAGGGGCTGTCGAGCGCACCAGCAACGTTCAATCGTCTTGTGACGCAGCTGCTCAGGCCCCACCGGGCGTACGCTCAGACGTACTTTGACGATATATTCGTCCATAGTCGTGCCGAGCACGGAAAGTCAGACGTGGATAACCACATTGACCACTTGCGAGCGGTGCTCGAGTGCATGCGCACTAATAAGTTGTATGCCAACTTGGACAAGTGCGTCTTTAGCGCGGAGGAGATACCTTTCCTCGGGTGCTTCATTGGGAAGCGTGGCTTACGGTTAGATCCTGCCAAAGTCAAGGCCATCGTGGACTGGCCGGTTCCCAAGACCCAAAAAGACTTACGCAAGTGGCTAGGCTTAACCAATTACTTGCACAAGTACAGCGCGAACTACGCGGAGATGGCTCGGCCATTATCAGATCCTCTTAAGAAGGACGCACCATGGTGCTGGAACGTCGAGCACGACGGAGCCTTTGAGGCTGTGAAGGGGAGCCTCCTCCAGGCTCCGATCCTTGCGCTACCGGACCCGGATAGTCCGTTTAGCGTCGTCTGTGACGCCTCCGATTGTGCAATCGGTTGTGCTTTACTACAAGCAGACGCCGAAGGGCGTGGACGCGTGATTGCGTTTGAGTCACGCCAGCTCTGTTTTATTTACTATTATTGCAGCCAAGCCGCCTAGGGAATAAATGTATCTCTTTAACTATCTAGCATGGTTAAACCTAATCAAATGCATAACGTGTGGCTTTCAGCCAACGTACTGAGAGACTTTGTTAACTCTTCACCTTATGTACTGAGAGTTTGTTAACTCTCCGGGTACTTCGTACCCCTGTGTGTTCCACACCATGTAACCCCGTTACAAAGAGCTACTTGCAATGAAGTATGCTCTAGTCAAATTCAGGGTATATCTGCTAGGCTCTAAGCCTTTTGTGATCTTTACTGATCATGCGTCGCTACGCACCGCGACACAGTCGCCTCATCTCTCTCAGAGAATGGCAAGATGGCTTTCCTTCTTTGCCGAGTATAACTACGAGGTGAAGTACAAGCCAGGGCGGCTTAATGTAATGGCCGATGCGCTCTCGCGCAGGCCGGACTACGAATTAGCTCATGTCACGACAGTGACGTCGTCAGTGCATGATTTGATACGCAGAGCGTATGCACAGGACGACTATGTGCGTAGCGCTGCTACGGGCTCTTGGGAGCGAAGAGTTAAAAGACTCTGACAAGGAATTGTCTGCGCGCTTACGCGCGAGGCTGCATCGATACTCGCTCGATGGTGGCCTGTTGTACTACAGCACCGACTCTGAGGATAACCCTCGTGTAGTCGTTCCTCATGATGAGGATCTAAAGTATCGAATCCTCTACGAGGTTCATGATACGCCCGTGGGTGGGCACTTAGGTCGGGAGAAGACCTATGGCTCGGTGAGCTCGATGTACTGGTGGCCCAAGATGTATAAGTGGGTCGGCACCTATGTACGCACGTGTGAGACGTGTCAACGGACAAAGTCCGCGCCGAACACGGCAGCGTCATTGGCGAGTTTGCCTGTCCCCAAGGGATGCTGGCAGTCCATGAGTATGGACTTTGTGTTTGGCCTTTCCAAGGATAAGGCGGGAAACACGGGTATAGTGGTCTTTGTAGACCGAGTGAGCAAGATGGCTCATTTAGCGGCAGTGCCGGACACCATTGATGGTGAAGGTACAGCTTTGCTGTTTTTAGACCGAGTCTTTCGCCAACATGGCTTGCCTGAGGTAATTGTCTCGGATCGAGACCCGCGCTTCACCGCGAAGTTCTGGACGTCCCTCTTCAGAGTGCTCGGTACTCGTTTGGACATGTCCACAGCGGACCATCGGCAGACCGATGGTCAAACCGAACGCGTGAATCGCGTTGTGGAGGATACCCTCCAATCGTATGCGCTGAGGCGCCAAAACGCTTGAGCCAGATGCTCCCACTCGTTGAGCTCGCATTAAATAATGCAGTGCACGCCTCGACAGGCTACACTTCGTTCTATGTGAGCGGCTTAGCTAACCCTCGCGTCCCACTGACGCCGCCACGCAGTGGCTCAGGGCTTGATGGGGGAGGGATAGCCGAGCGGCTAGCTGATGTCAGCCCTGTTGCGGTTCGCAAGCAAGTCGATGACTTTGCCTCTTTGAGACTGAGCGTAATGCGTCAAGTACGCGACGCTATGGCTGAAAGCCAAGACACGCAGAAGGAACATGCAGATGTCAAGGGCAGAAGCAATGTTGAGAGGTTTGAGGTCGGTGACCAAGTTATATTAAACGCTAAAAACCTACCTACTCATGCAGTGTCTGCAGTCTTCAAGACGAAGTTAAGACCTCGGTTCATAGGACCGTTCAACGTCGTGGCCAGGAAGGGCCTAGCGTATACGCTCAACCTTCCGAAGAAGATGCGCACGCATCCGGTCTTCTATGTTGGCTTGCTTAAGCCATATCAAGACCCTGCTCAGGTGAGCGCGGAGGCGTTGGCACCAACGGTGGCTGGGCCACGGACAGCTGCAGGTGGGAGAGCCACGGGAGGCTGAACGACAGCAAGTGGTGGATCGACCAACAGCATATGGCAGAGCCACAGGTCGCGGAGCGAAGTGCTCGAGATGCAGGAGCAAGGCAAGCTGAACGTTCAGCCGAGCGACTGGACGCCCAAGGTCCGAGACCTGGTTGTGAGTCAACAGTGGTGGCTCTAACCTATCCACAAGGTGGATCATCTCTTCGAGATCGACCGATGGGCGGTGAACGTGAACGTTCGCGTCGTGGACGCCGGCGTCGTATGGACGCAGACGCCGTTCCGGCAAGTGCTGACTCTCCCCGCGAGAGCCCAGCTGAGGCAAGGCCTCCTCCTGCTCTGCCCGATGAGCATGGTGAGCTCCACTTTCACGTGGAACGCCTTGTGGCGTGGCGTAGACGCCAGGCTCGTTCCCAGTACTTGGTGAAGTGGAGGGGTTACCCTAACTCACAGAACTCATGGGAGTTTGAGGTTATCCTCCGGCAAGATTGCCCTGACGTCGTTGACGCTTACGACCGGGCACATCATGTGCCGAAGCGCCACCATGGCGTGCGACAGCGTCGCCAGGCGCTAAGCGCCTCCCACTAGCGTGGGGAGCGATCAGGTCAGTAGTTGAGCTCAGGCCCTGACCAGTGGCTGCAGCAGCCAGCTCGTACGTATGAGCGGTGCTCGCAGCGGGAGCCGGAGGTGGAGAGACCTCGAAGTGTTAGGGAAATGGTCCCGAAGGAAGCAGGTGCTACGTGTTGTACTGAACAAGGTTCAGGCACAAGCGTCTCGATAGACGCATAGTTGTCTTGAAACAACTTGCTCGATGAGCATGATCCAAATGTGGATGCGCTGTAACAGCGAAAGTGGTGTCCCGGACGGGGATCGAACCACTGGCCTTTGGCTTGACAGGCCGGAGCTCTACCATTGAGCTATAAGGGCGATGCCCGTACGTCAGTCCGAAAACGGACTACTCATGGTATGAGAGGGCTGCGCCCGGGTGGATTTGAGTCACCGACCTGTGGCTTCCAAAGCCAGCGCTCGACCACTGAGCTGAAAGGGCGTTGCCCTTAAGCTTGTCCATTCAAGGACATCAGTTCATGGAGCGAGAGGGCTGTGCCCTGGTGGTTTCTACCCACCGACCTGTGGCTTCCAAAGCCAACGCTCGACCACTGAGCTAAAAGGGCGTTGCCCTTAAGCTTGTCCAAGCGTGGACAATCGTTCATGGAACGAGTGGGCTGTGCCCTGGTGGGTTCGAACCACCGACCTGTGGCTCTCAAAGCCAACGCTCAACCATTGAGCTAAAAGGGTGTTGCCCTTAAGCTTGTCCAAGCGTGAACAATCGTTCATGGAACGAGAGGGCTGTGCCCTGGTGGGTTCGAACCGCCGACCTATCGCTTGTGAAGCGAGTGTTCAACCGCTGAGCTGTTGTCGACGACTCGAATGAGTCAAGAGCATTGCTCTAAGCGTTTTGCAGCTCTTGGAGTAGGCGCGGAGCGCGAGCGTAGGTCTGAGACCGCTTGAGAGCAAGATGCGCGCTGCGCTTGGAGCATTGGGCCGTGGGCCGACGACGAGAAGTTGGGTATCAACGATGCGTAGGCGTTTGTGAGCTGACGGAGCTGTACAACGCTGGGGTGAGGTGTAGTAACCTCCGCCGTCTTAACAAGACGTGACCTCACTGAGGAAAGTTTCGAGAACGGAATGCTCTCATCTTAGTGGGGGAGAGTGTAACAAGGTTACATGGTGTGGAACACACAGGGGTACGAAGTACCCGGAGAGTTAACAAACTCTCAGTACATAAGTTGGTGAGTTAACAAGGTCTCTCAGTACGTTGGCTGAAAGCCACACGTTATGCATTTGATTAGGTTTAGCTATGCTAGATAGTTAAAGAGATACATTTATTCCTAGGCGGCTTGGCCGCAATAATAGTAAATAAAACACTTCTGGTTTTGAAGCATAAAAGTTAAGGTATTAACTTTGAGCCCTGGTCTTGGGCTGTAAGTGTCCTTTGGATAAGGAACTTAGTATTAGTGACTCTTTGAGTCGAACGTCTTCCTCTGACGCTAAAGCTACGGCAGCCCCGCTGCAGTACTCGTCCCTCGGAGAAAGAACAGTGCGTTTGGAGGCTCCGGGAAGCTGACGGGCCGCTGGATGGACCCATGTACGTAACGATTGGTCGTGAGCCAAGTCTCCGGGAGTCTGCAGCTAGCTCATTCTTCGACGATGCTGATGGACTGAAGCGACCTGCCTGGCAGGCCACTCTCACGCTTCTATTGCCTGGTCAGCGCCGATCTGACGTCGACCCCGCGCTCCAAGAGCACGTTGATGTGGAGTACTGGATCTCGCATTGGCGACTGACGCAACCGTCCCATGATTTGTTGGAGGAGCTCCTGATGCGTCCCCTTCTTTCGGTTTTTCGGCTTTCGCGGCTTTCTCAGTTCTTCGTGGCCTCAGCTGATTGTGACACCAAGTTCGTTCGTCACACCTCTGAGGTGTACTTGTGTGGCCAAGTTCTCACCTACGTTCGAGCTTCGACCATCGTTTTGGTGGATGACATAAACCTTGTGCTGGATCCGGGATGCAGTTACTTGTGTATGGTGGGTGTGCGCGGTTCTGCGGGCGCGCCCCGTCAAGTGGTGGCCGTGCCATTGAGCGACATGCACAGCCAAACCATCTCACGTGATGAATTCCTGCTGGAATTTGGACATGGTTTCCGGTTCACATCGTCACTGCCTAACTTTACGACTGCCTGGCAGTTGTTCACTACGTCACCACCGGTCAGACCGGCTGGTGTACGAGCTGTTCAGTTTATTCCAGGCACCTGGTGCTATGGGTGGTATCTTGGTTGACATTGGTGGCCAGGCCATCTCGTACGTTACTCCACGTGGGGCTAAGACTTCCGTGGTTCCCGCTACGTTTGCCTGGCAATGTGTGGCTACCCCGGCGTTTGACGATACGGTCTCCGTAATTTTGGGTCGATTGCATGAGTCGTCAGACGACGATGGTCTTCCCTTGCTCACGCTAGAGGATACGATCCTCACCCCCTGCGACCTGTTCTCTACCGTATGCGCGGTAGGTTCACCAGCGGCACCTGGAGCCAGGGCAGCCACGGGGGCTCCGCAACGCGGGCCGGACCAGTCTACAGCCCACACGTTCTTGCAGCGCCTACTACAGGAACAATGCGAAGCCAATGCTGCCTTTCGCTTCCCGATGGAGACCATGGCAGCCACGCTGGAATCCTTGCAGCAGCAAATGACCCAATCTGTAACTCTGCCTCCGCCGCCCCAGGGGCGCGCGAGCCCGATGGAAATTTTGGACCCAAGAGACACTGCTTAACATCGTGTCGTTGAGCAACAAGTGGGTCGACGCGTCACGAGCTCGACGAGGAGCCACGGTCGCCGGGAGGCTACCTGCAAGCACATGGTGAGGCGGAGCCGGATCAGCGTGCACGCTGCAGCGAGTAGCGCTGCAGCCGCAACTGGTCGTGGACATCCACGCCACCCATGAATGCGTGGTAGTCCTTCACGACTCGAGGGCAGGGCACCTCAACTTGCTCAGCTCTATCTTGCCGCACCACCCTATGGATTTCAGGGCTACCACCAGTACACAGGAAATGTACCGGTCTTCAGTCCCACCAACTAATTGCCTTCATACTCGGAACGAGCTTTGAGCGCGCGATTTTAAACGACCCCCGTGGAATTGTCGCTGGACGGGTTTTCTTTTTCTCAATCACTTTCTTACAGTAACCAAGACGATTCGTCATGATAGTACCAACGCAATAGAAACCCATAAGCAGAAGCTGTATAGCCAATGCCACAGACGTGTAGAAACGGTCAATCACCACGAGCCTCATCCTTGCTTTTTGGCGTCAGGACCAAACACTTCCAGCAAGTTACGCACTACTGCTGCTGGACCCGACTTCATATCCGGCTTATGAGTATCGCTGAGATGCTGTTTCTTGCCACAATAGACTTCAAAACTGTCGATATGCATCATAAAAAAATATTCAGTACAAGATGCATAATTCAGTTTAAAAAGTCTTTACAGCAAAAAAAAGCTTACCGAATTCAGTAAGCCGTAACCGCACTGCACAACATAAAAAGCTTTGTGCCCCACTTGTGGGGCTTGTCTTTCATGTAGACACGCATCTTGTTGAACGACGATCGGCTTGGCAATACAGCTTCATCAAACGCTAGGTGAGGAGGGCACACGTAACCCCGCAAAAACGTCTTCTGCAGCACCTTCACAACTTTCCTGATCTTCCATGCGCGATCAGTCAGCGCTCAGGGGTCCCTATTGGAATTGAAATGGAGGTTTCGAGAGATCTCCGTAAATCTGTCTCGCGAAAGAACAGAGCCGAAACACCCACGAGATATTGCGCCAACATCTGCCGTCTTCCAGTGATTTGTTAGCTTCTCACGGTTGGGTGCAATCGTTCTTGCCACTAGTAACCCGAAAAACCGACACAGTTCATGCGGCATTATTGGCTTCATGGCCTCCATTTCGTGCTGGATATCACGCCGAGTCTTCCGAGGTAGGTCTGGGTCTCTTTGGCACTTCTTGCGGTATCTACTATACGACGCATCAATCCGTTGAGGTAACATTTCACGATGGTACTCATTGCAGCAGGAAGCGATGTGCTGCCACAGCACGACTGGCATCATAAAGAAAAACAGCGCCAACGGGGAATCTCCATGACGAAGAGCCTCAGCAGATGGCCCAGAGTATCCTTGTCTGAGTCCTGGGTAATTGCCGGTGTCGTTCACAGGTTCGTACGAAGCCATCAAATGCTCGTAGAGGTCAGGCTCCTCCACGTCTTCCCTCTTAGACACTGACATTTCCTTCAGTACTTCCTTTTTCAGATTTTCAGCAAGTACTTCATCTTCACCACCAAATGTTTCCAAAAATTGCTCTCCAAATAGAACTTCTGCGGCAATCTCTGCGTCAGTTTCGTCTGGATCATCGCTTACATCATCAGGAGCCACCATTCCATCCACATCTCCATCTGAGTCATATTCTCCAGTCTCAACATCGTCCTTTTCGGCTTCGTCCCCGGACTCAATAGCTTCATATGTAACATTGACCTCGCTATCCTTCACCACATTCAAGTCATCCGTGGTATCAGCTAGCAACTCATTTCCCCGGCCAACCATCTCTGCATTTTCGCAATCATCATCTACGACAAGAAAAAATCAATACAGCTTAGTATTCAGCTCAATATGCAGTTTGGTATGCATCAGAATAGGCAAGACAATAGGCAGCTGGACATGCAGTACAATATGCAGCATATAGATGTCCAATATGCAGTACATTATGCACCACACAATACAACATACATTGCTGCGGTTCGCTAGGAAAGTACGCTGATTCGACAGACTCATTGTCGGGAATTTGTGTGTCGTCATAAGGCGATGTTGTGTCCGAGTCTTGTACATGAGGTGACGTTACTATTAGCGGCTGAACAATAGCTCGTATCGATCGAGGTGGCGTAATAGCCATTGGACTTGCGCTGCAAATAGGAGACCGCCTTGCTGGACGCTTACCTTTTGGTTTGCGAATAGTTGGAGTAGGCGGTGATGGAGTTGTTGGAGTAGGAGCTTCATCAGTACACACCGTCGTTGTAGCAGGAGCTTGAGTTGTTGCAGTATCAGCTTGGGTTGTTGCAACATCAGCTTGAATTACTGCAGCACGTGTCTGGGTTACTGCAGGAGATTGCATTGCTGGTAAGGGGGCTGCAGTAGATTGAGCTCGAGCTTCCGCGCCCAGGATATCAGCAGCGTACGTTTGGCGTACGACTTCAGCAGCTGCCGCCAGTTGGGCATCTCCAGGTGCCATATGCGGAGTAGCACTCGGTAGAGGAGCATGAGAGTGCAGCACTGTA
This sequence comes from Phytophthora infestans T30-4, assembly GCF_000142945.1. NCBI lineage: Eukaryota > Oomycota > Peronosporomycetes > Peronosporales > Peronosporaceae > Phytophthora > Phytophthora infestans. The sequence goes on along the minus strand of NW_003303738.1, from coordinate 1,895,220 downwards.
GTCATTCAACATAATTAGCTTACATCAAAATGATTAATAGAAGCAGTACATACCGTTAGCGTATTATTCAAGCACAGCCTCCTCGCCTCGGAAAAAATGGACACCTTCAGTCCCAGTTGTGCTTTCACCAGGCCGAATGTAGAAATAACGGCCGTCTAAACTGCGTCGCGGGGGTGGCTTGCGCGTCCACCCATCTTTTTTCAGCTCCCTCCACACCGATTTAAACGATAAGTCGCGTCCAGTGACTTCAAAGTCACGCAGCACCCTGCCAGCGGCTCTCGCCATTTTCTCTGGGTCGACTTGCGCTCTGGATCCGCAAATTTTCAAATGAGAGAGATTTTGAAAAGGCGGGGCTACGGTCTCTGATAGCCACTCGTGCACCGGCATCCTGCCCGTTGTCTCTGCAAAGTGATGCAAATCAGTTGCAGTTTCCCAAAACCTCTCAAATTGCATTTTACAAATTTTAAAAATGGCGGTCACTCCCCGCGGTGGAAAAAGAAACGCGTGAACAGAAACGCAACAATATTTTGACTTGCGGTTTGTATACCGATGTGTCGGGGGAAAGGGCGCCAATACAAACTTTAAGATTAAATTTGCTTAAACTGCATATATTCAGTTTAAGCCTTCAAATCTAAACTGCATTATGCAGCATCCGGTTTGGAGGGGTTAAGTGAGCAGTTGAAGTTAAAATTGAAAGTGAATTGAATCGCTAGCTTCGTTACCGGCACTATGTCTCGCTACTCCTGCGTACTTACCTGACAAGCACCATTGCAACATCACCGTACATGTAGGAACGATGTGTCTTCCTTTCCATCTGACGTCATCGTTCTATAATCTGCAAATGCATTGAGCTCTCCTTCGTTCTTGTAGATCTCCAGTTCTTCACGCTTGCTTCGTCCACTTCGCACTGCTGTCGATCTTTTGCAACGCCAGAGAACTCTTGGTCCCATCTCCACAGTCATCACGATCGACACCTTAATGACCACCTTTTTATCGTCGAACCCCTCGCTTCCGATGGCGAGAGCGTTACGACCTGAGTCTGGCAGCGGCTTAGACAACTTCAGCGCCTCGTTCTGGAGAAACGTCTGGGTTGACTTTGAAGATTCCAACACAGACAAGGAAATCGTTCACACCAAAGTTGGTCCTAAATTGTCGCAGTTGAACCTTGTAGAGCGGACACATCAGACTTTAGTCAACATGGTCAAGACTATGATGCACGACTCGGGGCTACCGCTGTAGTTCTGGACACACGCCCTACAGACGGCAGTATATGTCCAGAACCGAGTGTTTTGTAAGGTAGCTGGTCGTACACCGTACAAGATGATGTATGGCACGAAGCCGGACCTTCATTCCATCCGAACATTTGGATCACTGGTGTATTGCCACACTCCAGTCACCAAACGCACGAAGTTTGCAGTAAACTGTAAAGTGTGGCTCCTTATCGGCTATCAAGAAAATATTGTAGGCTGCCAGGTATATTTCCCTACAGGGCACCAAAAGGGCTTCGTTGCAGACGTGAAAGTGAACGAGGCGATTAAGTACAAGGATCGGTATGGCAGCGTGTTCAAGACTAAAGTGAACAAGTGGCTGCAGACGTTTACCGATTATGTCGAAGCAGGTCACTTTGATAATGATAGTGACAGTGAAGAAGCGTCACAAGAAGCTGAGTTTGATGTGGACTTTGTTCATGAAGACAGTAGCGTGGACATGGTCAGTGCTGCTGAGAGTGAAGAGTTGGATGCCGAGAAGGCGGCCCTATGGAAGAGGATGGCGCAGAACATTGTTCTTCCTACCTTCGACGGTGCACCAAGCAGTACGCCAAGCAGTACACCGAGCAGCAAGCTGGCGAGTGAAGGCCAACAAGCGTGGCAAGACATGATGGAGAATAGCTCGCTGCCTGACTACGAACTTGCGTTAGTTGAAATGCAGGAGGGCGAAGATACAGTCAGCGCCGAAGCGCATGCACACGAAGATTGTGACCATGAAGGTAGAAGATCGTAATCGTGGAAGCGTTTGTGACGACGCTCAAGCCGAGAGCGATGACGACGCCAGGGTGGTGGCAAGTGGAGTTGAATATGAAGCGTTTGATAGTGATGATAATATTGCAGACGAAGAATCAGTCGATTATGAACACGACGAGGTTGCTAGTCACGTGGCAGACCTAGTCTCAGTCACGGAGAGCGTGGGGGGACGATGAAAACGGATATGAATTCCTGATCGACCCGAGTGATGAGCACGAAGCACAGTGTAGCAGTAACCTGCGCGATGAAATAGATGATCCTCCAGGGAACCTGGAACAAGACCCATCCCGAAATGATGTTCTTGGATTTCCCCAGCAGATGCTGGTGGGAAGAGTTAATCCTAGGGACGAAGAGGTTCGGCGCACACAGGACAAGAAGCGTACCGAAGTTAGCACTTATGTGACGGCAGCAAGGCGTCCTGGACTTCAAGAGCTATCTAAGCATGAACGGTTTGAAGACTGCGAGGTATTCTCGGCATTCAAAGCGCTACACGCGGACCGACGCGGTAAGGGTGGTGTACGGGCAAGTGACATAAAAATACCGCGAAACTAGAGAGAGCCAATGAGATCAAAGCAATCGGGTTTCTGTAAAGAGGCTATCGACAAGGAGATGGCTGCACTTATGCGAAAAGGACGTGCTGATGGAGATTCGAAGAACGGAGATGCCAGTAGGACAGCAGGTCATCAAGACGATGTGTATGACGGGGTCACACAGCACCTTGCACAGAGGAAGTGCTTAAGGGTATTAACTACCCGAGTGAGCGTTAGTCCACGTGTTCCCGGCCTCAAAGGGAACAGTTTGCTACTTAGAAGAGTAGATTTTAAGACTGATGTATTTATAAGTAAGATAAGCTTGGGTCTCATACAAACTAGAGGTTACCTATAGTGGAGCTAAGTAGTCATGCACTGACTGGCTCCGAGAGCACCTGGTACCGTGTACCAGGTGTCCACAAGAGTGACGGGTCACTCTTTATGTAACATGGGGCACACTGGATTGTACTCCGTTACATCCTCCCGCACTTAATTGAGAATCACCTGATTCTCCAATCACAACTGATTCTCCAATTAAAAGTGAGAGAACTAAAACACCAAAAGGTGAATTCTCACACTGAGCAGCCACGAGACTGGCGCGGCTCTCAGTCACAACCACAGTGACTTGTGCTGCCAAAGCTCACTGGGACTTGCATCCCTATGCTCACAACTGTGTTGGCCGCAAAGCCTACACTCAGATCTGCCTTAGATCCTGCGCTAGCGCGCGTACAGTGCTTAGGCACAGAGTGCAATAGCATCCGAACGTGTGGCATTCGCCCACAGCTCGCACCAGAGGACACGATAGTCCTCGCGAACGCGTCCGGTGCATGGTGTCTCCCGCGAGGGACGACACTGAGAAGGGCAACACCTTCCCCAGCACTAGAGGGAGCTCTCGGCTCACCTCGGGCCATGTCTTTGGCTCCAGCAAGGATCCATCCTTGCGGGCGGAGCTTCTGTCACGCTCTCTTCGCGTCTTGGTCACCATACCAACGGCGCCTAGGTGTCTCCCATCGACACCATGTACCGTACGGTACTAACCTTTGGTGCGGTACGCCCACCACAAGGCTGCCATGTTTGGCGGCAACAGCTTCTGCTGTGCTGTCGCCGGAACAAATTCATAGCCACTGCTCACATCATGCACGACGCATGTGCAAGCACAGTGTACAGGTCCATGGGCCCGTACACGAGGTACGCTGCGTACGTCACGTACCACAGCTACCATGCGTGCTCCGTACACTTCACGTGTGTCATGCACAACGAGTTCATTACGTGGAACTCCTGGCAGGCTGCTTGACAGCAGCCAGTGCCGATGCACGGTACTTGCGTTGACTCACAGCGTCCAGAGCGCATCGGGTCGTGGTATGGTGCATATCCTTTGCACCAATACCAGTGTCTGTCACAAACACCATGTACGTTGATGGTACTCGACCGTGGTGGGACATATCTCACCACCATGCCACTGCTGCGTTGGTGTCTGGCACTGACACCGAGTATTGATGGGTACCAACCCATGGTGAGGCAAGCTGCCATCACCACGGTGTCATGCTCGATGCGGCACCAGTTACGACTGCGTGCCTTGTCTCGACCACCACCTGGTCAGTTGTGTGTGCACTCGTGCACCACACTTGGGTAATGGCTCCACGGCCCATTATACCCAGCGCGTTGCGTACATCACGTACCGCAACCGCTTTGTCGGCGGGTGAGACGTTCCGTTCACCCTATTCGACAGGTCATTCATGACCAAGGGACCAGTGCGCTGATTGCACTAGGCCCGCGCTTCACCTCGTGTGTGGTTGCTTGCAACCCCAACACTGCTGATTCGCTCAGCGAATCCGAGGCACCTTGCGCCAGTGGCTTTCTTCGCCACTATGTCTTGTTCGGCTAGAGCTACCCCAGCTCTAGCCCGGCTGTTCGCCTCCAGCCTGCAGTCGATGTACATCGACGCCTGGTTCCGTAAGGAACTTGGTCTTGCCTCAAGACCAGGGAGGAAAGGAATTTCCGAGCCTCTCCCCCACTTGCACTCGAGACTATTGAGTCTCTCGTGGTTTGTGATTGCCACTGGCAGCACGACGGCTACTTGCCTCTTGAAAAGTCAGGGAGGAAAGGTATTTCCGAGCCTCTCCCCCACTTAACCTCGATACTACTGAGTCTTTCGTGGCTTCTAATAGTCACTGGCAGGCGCAACGGCTCTCTGTCATGTGCACTGCGTCTGTATGGTCGACCGCGTCGGCCGTGTCGACCGAAGGCATTCAGCCTTCGCGTCAGCAGTTTGAGTCTGCGCGACTTGACGTCGAGCGAGCTGCTCACGTCTAGCGAGGCCAAGACAACCTCGCGCCTCGAGCCAATGGCTCTGTGTGCGGCGCTATGCTACTCGCCTTGGGTGTGGAACTCTGCTACCCACCTTGGTTGTGTGGAACTCTGTTACCCACACCGAAAGCGCATACAGCGACTTCCTTATCAGTTATGGTCTGAGTGACCTTGCGTGGAGCTTTGTTACCCACGCTCGGAGCACCGAATGTCGGTCTCCTTAAGCAGCTGTGCTGCTTGCGGAACTTGTTATTCGCAGTGTGGACCTATGTTACCCACCTGGTGAATGCCCTTCGGCACCACCACTGTAGAAGCGCATACGGCGCGACGACCTTCGGTGTTGGGATCGGCTGGTGTGGCAGACCCGCCCACACACCGGACAGAGTTGGTGTTCACCGACCGAGTCAGAGGAGTCCGGGCCCTGGACTCCGAGTCGCTTGAAGCGACGTCGGCCTGAACAAGGTTCAGACCCGACTTGCGGCGGCTGACGTGACGTGGCACCTCGTTACCCACGTCGTGATGTCTCGTTGACGACATCAGAGGCACTCGAGACCTCGTGTGGTACTGTGTTACCCACACAGGAAGCATGGTCATGCCTTCCTCTTCAGTTATAGTCTGGGCGACTGCGTGTGTTACTGTGCTATCCACACAGGAAGCGCATTCAGCGCCTTCCTCTTCAGTTAAGGTCTGGGCGACCGTGTGGTCCTACGTTACCCACCTGGTTAGCGCTTATACGCATAACCACTGTCGAAGCCCGTACGGCGCGACGACCTTCGGCGTTGGACGCTGCTGCTGTAGCAGGTCCACACGCCGAGCAAAAGCCCACGCCCGTGGCATTGCCGCAGCGGAGCATGGTCCTGCTGTACGCAGAGCTGTCGGCGCGTTGACAGCTCCGTGACGCTTATGCGTCCTGGCGGTCTGTATCAGACGCCCCAGTCATGACGAAGATGGGAACATGACTCACCAATGCTCCGGCATAGACCTAGACTGGTAGACCCTTCTCAGCCTTGCCACACCAAAGTCCGGGCTGTGCCTTATGCTCGACACAGTCATGTTGTTCATGGCGAGAACTGCGAGCGACACCGCGGTGCGCGAGTTCATCGAGCCGAAACGTTCAGGTCCGTTGAGGACCATTGGTACCTCCTTCACCGTACCAAAGGCTAGTCCACCAAGGACCAGCCCATGACTGCCACTCTGACATAGAGTGCAGTCGGATGTCGCTATGCCAAGCGACGTTCCGGCGGCGTATCAACGCCCCAGAACTCATCAAACGTTCAAGGGGTACCGTACCCCCCGTACACCGAGTGTACTACCAGCATCCCATCACTGCCCTTCACCGGTTTGAGACTACCACGTCTCTCTGGGCTAAGTCCCGTGGTGCGCACAACCTGCACACCCATCACGAAGGCTTAGCGCGCTTCAGTAGGGCATACCGCCTCTACTGGTGGCCGGAAAGTCTTCGTCCACCTGGCCGTGGCCTGCGCCACCGGACTTGGGGTCCACGGGCTATCTTCTTCCCGAGGACGAGCGAGGGACACACACGCTGGTAGTGTCCGTGTCCGCCGCATCCATAGCAGCGGACCAAGCTCTCGGCTGAGCTTAAGTCCATGGGTTCGGGCTCGCTGTACGCACCGGTATCAACGGGTGCGTGACAGCAGGAGCAACAGCGTCATTGCTACAATGCTTCGCCTCCCGAGGAACGCCATTCTTATCGTGGCGATGTTCCTCTTCCCGAGGAGTACCAGCCTGCTTGTATCTGTACTCTTCTTGGAGGGCGATTCGAATCGCCTCCTCCATAGTATAGTTGTCGCTTGCACCCGGAATAGCTGGGTGCGAGCAGGACCGACCTTCAGGCCGTCCATGAAGACTGTTGTCTTAATGTCTTCAGGCAGAGGATTCCCTGCCAGAGATTCCACCAACGTGCGCATCTCTTGCGCGTACTCCTGCAGCTCACGGTTACCTTGCTTACACGCGAGAAAGCGTGAGCGCTGGCGGAACTCGTTGTTCAACTGAAGGAACGCGGCTCGTAGCTGCTCACACAGCTGAGCCCAGGATGCAAAGCATCCAGGAGATATCGTCTCTCTGGTGTATGCCCAGTGCTTGGCACGTCCACCAAGGTTGAACAGGGCAAAAACCACCCGAGGTGGCTCGTCCGAGAGGAGACCACCCTCATGGGTCACGGACCCAGAAGTGAAGGCTCTTTCCTTCCTTCCCATCAAACGCGGGAATCTTCAGCGATACAGGCTTATGCCTGGTTACCTGAAGGGCGGCCATCGAGGCCTTTAAAATCCGAGAAATGAGATCATGCTCGTAGGTCTCAAACGCAGCCACGCGTTCGTGTTGTTCGGCAGGCGCCACCGCCGCCAAGCTGCGAAGAACTTCTTGTTTAAAGATGCTCCCATCTTCCAAACATACACGTACTGTGAGTCGCTCACGCGAGGGAACTTCAGTCCATCGCGGCTCAAACATAGAGCGCACAGATGATTCAGGTAGCTCAATCTACCCGTGAAGGGGTGTATGATTGAATACGAGTACTACCAAGTGTGACGGGGTCACACAGCACCTTGCACAGAGGAAGTGCTTAAGGGTATTAACTGCCCGAGTGAGCGTTAGTCCACGTGTTCCCGGCCTCAAAGGGAACGGTTTGCTACTTAGAAGAGTAGATTTTAAGACTGATGTATTTATAAGTAAGATAAGCTTGGGTCTCATACAAACTAGAGGTTACCTATAGTGGAGCTAAGTAGTCATGCACTGACTGGCTCCGAGAGCACCTGGTACCGTGTACCAGGTGTCCACAAGAGTGACGGGTCACTCTTTATGTAACATGGGGCACACTGGATTGTACCCCGTTACAATGTGGGTCTTCGACGTGAAGATCGATCACTTGGGCTACATTGTGACCTTCAAAGCGCGTGTCGTGGCCAGAGGTGATGAGCAGCGTTTCGGCATTGGTTTCACAGACACATTCTCACCAGTCGCGCGCATGGCGACATTTAGAATGTTTGTTGCAGTATGTATCATTCTGAACCTGGTTATCTACCAGGGTGACATAAACACAGCTTTCCTCAACGCTGCGTTAGGCATTAAACAGTATCTGGAGGAGGTTGAGGGCTATCCGTGTGAGGATGGTGGGATGGTTTACATCATCAAATAGGCACTGTATGGGTTACGCCAGTCTGGAAGAGAGTGGAACTCAGAGGTAAATAACTGGTTCGTGGATTATGGGTTTAAGCAGTACAAAACGGAGCCTTGTCTGTACTTCTACGATAAGGATGGCGAGTTTGCCATTGTGCTTCTCTATGTCGACGACATATTGTGGGCGACCAAGAACGAGGCGTTTAAGAAACGTATGTTCGAGAAACTAGAAATGGACTACCGCCTCAAGGACCAGGGCCTGCTCAGCACATATCTGGGCGTTCAGGTGGAGCAGAACAAAGACTATATCAAGATACACCAGACAAAGTACTGTTTGGAAGTCATTGAACGATTCAGCTTTTGTGACGCTCATCCTAGCAGGATCCCGATGGAGCCAAACATGAGGTTGATAGTAAACGATATCGACACCGATCAACGGAAGCAGATGGCTGCAAACGGCAAGACGTTCCCATACCGCGAATTGGTCGGATCGTTGATTTACTTGACTACCTGTACCAGACCAGATCTCGCGTTTGTAGTTGGTCAACTCAGTCGCTACGTACAGAATCGTACGCAACAGCATCTTGGTGCCGCCAAGAGAGTACTGCGGTACCTCATCGGGACCAAGATGCTAGTAATCGTGTACTCCAGAGAGAAGACTGGAAAACAGAAGCCCGTGCTATTTGTGGATGGGTATTGTGACTCTGACTGGGGCAATGATCCAGACACACGCAAGAGCATCACGGGTTTCGTGCATTGTATGGCAGCTGGTGCCATATCGTGGGCATCTCGGCGCCAGAGTATTGTGGCTCAATAACCCGCATTGGCGGAATATGCATGCGAGGCATGCATGAGCGGTCAGGGACTTCGCAACGTACTGATTGAGGTGCTTCCAAAATTGGAGACTAAGTTTCGAATGGGGATTGATAACCAAGCGGCACTCGTCATGGCGACGAGCCCAACCTACAGTCGCAGGACACAGCACATCGAGTTACGTTGGCACTTCGTTAGAGACCAAGTGGCTAAGAGAGCTGTGGATTTGTGGAAGGCTAGAGCTGAAGTCGACCCTTCCGACATCATGACGAAGCCCCTGACCAGCGACAGACTCGAAACTTTATGTTCGATGATCGGTTTGTCTAAGCAACATCTTCCTCAGTAATGACTTACTTCGGAGGAGGTCGTGTTAGAAACCGCTACGTCTTTTAAGACGATCTGAGAGGTTGAAGGCTTCTTTTGGAGCTTAGCTAGCAGAGTGATGGTAGAAAGGCACCGATTCCGCACTCGGCGGACTTGCCTTCAGTCCGAAAGTTTCCTTTACCTAAGCAAGTTGTTTGTTAGTGTGCTCGATCTAACTCCAATAGCGGCATCCACATAGAGTTGGTGCCGCTCAGCGTACCGTAGGTCATGGAAAAACAAAGTGTCCTTTCATTCATTGTCCAAAAAGTAGTCTAGAATATCAAGCTTACAATTAGTTCAGCCTGAAAAGATGTGCATGGTACACAGCAGAAATATGCACTTACAGGTGTCAGTAATGATACGACTGTAGGCTGGGTCCGAACTGTTTTCGAATTCGTGACAGCTTACCAGGATATGAGATGGTAGCACAGCATTGACAATGCTTCGATCCCTAGGAGGCGGTCGCCAGAGCTAGTGATGAACACAATAGGTATGTTCATGACAGAAGCCAGTTGCATTAGCTGTGCGCACGTAAACCGAAAATCCACGAGAGCGTTAGCATTCGGATAGATATCGAAGTTGAAGTGGACATCAGGGACTACAGGTCTCTCCAAGTAATTCTTGCACTCTTTTAGCAGCAGAATGGCATCCGTGTCATCCAACGTGTGTAACAGAAGCAAGAATGCCGCTGCGTCTGTATCTATCAGATCTTTCATCGGCGCTAACGCAGCTCACAACACCAAACAAATCGGATCCCTGTTCCTCAGAGGGGGCAGGGGCAGCGTCTCCGCTAAGAAGTCACGATGCTGGTGTCTTCCCGCCGGGCTTCCACCACAGCCTCTTTCTTATGAGCCTTATCGTCGGGACCTTTTTGCCCCGGGCCTCTCGTCACGCAGCTGGGACGGCTTCGCCGGCTTACTTTGCAACGGGCAATTTTGCCTGGGGAGTATTTTGCCCCGCGTGGATTGAGTCAAGGTGCGCGCTACTTCGTCACGACCAGCTTAAAGGTCACGGTGCTGGATAGGGTCTCCGCTGTGGCCGTCTACACCACAATTCTAGGGGCAGGGAACGAGCTTCTCTACGACAAGCGGGATCTGGGTTTCGAGTGTTTTCCGCGTTTGTCTGATACTTTATTATTATATTAATACTATTAATAACCCAAGGGCGACCGTTTTAAAACTGATACGCATTAGCTACAATTTTTTGTCTCTTGTATCCTACAGCATTGGCTCTCCGAAATGTAACTTGGTGTGTCTGTTGATTGGACCTCAATCCAGGCCGTCCGATAATACAACTGCAATGAGACGCTTGCTTTTTTGTAGATACAGTACTTGCAGGGAAACATTTGACATTGGCAATTACGTTATTGTTTTTACAAGGTTGTCGTACGGCAGTTGGCTGTTGGCTGCGACCAAGATGCACTTAGTATCGACTGCAGACAATAACCAAAGGATTGTTTTCCCCAGTACGACATGAGCGTCGCACAGCTTGGAGTGCAAGTAGCGGCGCTGAGTTTTGAATGGGTTTTGTATTGACGAGAAGCAGAAGCAAAGTGAAGTTCGATGTGGATTATGGAGGAGTTTTCGCGAGACCTTGCGGGGTAAGACGATGAACAGGAGAAAACTTGAGTGTCTCTGCGGGACTTAGAGTCCTGCTACCTCCGCTCGCCCACTTGAGAGTGAGCCGTAGTAGTCGGCTGAATCCGTAGAGGGTTTTCGCAGGCTTTCCCTCAGGTTTACATTAATACTTCCTAATCTCACTTTGGTTTTCCCATCAGCTACGCATTGAGCTCCTCCGAGTCTTCCTACACTGCCGACACCCTGCGCGGCACAAGATAAATCTGCTAACTGACGCAGACACAGAATTGAAGGGCGCCTAGCTATGAGCCCAAACGCAACGGGTTCTATCTTCGCAAGTCTATCAACTGAAGATGGCGAGCAGTGGTTTGCAAACAACTGGAGCGGCGGGGCAACAGCACCAACCGGCGCAGAAAACACTGCTGGGCACCAATAAACCACCATTGTATACGAAAGACGGTGTTTTTGACCTGTGTCGCACCCAGCTGGAATATATTTCTCGCGCAGAGAGGTATTTGGGGCGTGCTCGTGGGAACGGATACTAGAGATCCTAATGACGCAGACCAGCAAGCTGAATGACTAAACTGAATAATTTTTGCTCAAGACACAATGTTGCGAGGCTTGGTGGCTAGGGAAGCGAAGAAGGTGTGCAAGCGGTTGAGCTCTCATGAGATGTGGGCCATGTTCGAGCAGGACAAGACGAAACGAGCGGCACCGGTGCTTATGGCAATGGCAAGTACTGGAGTGCAGCAGCTCTTACAACCTTCGCTGATGTTGTGGCATATGAAGTTCGCGCTCATGAACGTACAGGCTCTAACGATGATGGTGCAGTCGAATGTGGTGGACGGCATGAGCTTAACAGTAAAAGACTTCAAGTCTCCAGTGAGGTGTATTGCCTGTGTGGTGTTGGAATTGCCACGTGAACTCTAGCTACAAATTTAGTTAGGACGTTCCCACAACAATACGTCTACTAGGGTAGTAAACGATCGTTCGGGCGGACCTGAAGACCCCAGTTCTGCCCTTGCACCGGGACAAAATGGACCTTGTAAACTACTTATATAGGCCAACCAGTAAAAATAAGAGCACGCTACTAGCACGAGCAAGGCTAGCAGGTGTTATGAATCCTCGTGGTCCCAACAGCGGAAGGGTACCAGGCACGGGTAAGCCTTTTACGAGGGCGCCGAGTGCTCAACACTCGGTTGGAAGAATAAAAGGGAAGCAATACAAGCAATCCCAGTCGTGCAAATAGGCAACAATAAGCCGTCACGTAAACCTCCCGATATGTGATCGGCCAAAATACACAGTCTCTTGGCCTTGCCGGATGAACCCTCGCTACAGAGCTTCGAGTTCACCGACAGGCATAACACACTCAAAACAGTTTGACCAGACGCTTACCTTGAAGCCGGACGTCGCTCTGTGTGCTTGAGTGGAAAATCTGTTTTGTATATAAGCTTACCCTTTCGGGTCTATTCCTAATAAGAAGTCCTAATCAAGTATACAAATATCTAGTGAACAATGATCCGTTATGGATCTTCTTGCACGCCAAGCGTCGTCTGCACCGTCGCATGAGTATCTTTAACGGTCCGCGCCCTGTCCCAGACGGTGAACGTGCCTTTATAAGGGTCGCTGAGTCTTCCGCGAGCTCATCCCAACCGCCACTGAGGGTTCGTACCGTAGATGGTCCGCGGAATGCGAATCCGGTCAGTCCATTATTAATAATAAGGACAGCCTGGATTCAGTGACATATGAACCGTATTCAATATCCGTTGATAGTTCGGTAGTGACGCCGTCGAGTCCCTTGCACCTTGGCGTCACCGTACATCACATGACCGAGGGTTCGTCGCTTGAGCATCTTGGGCGGTGTCACGTCTTTGTCGACGGGTGATAATCCGCAACTACGGAGAAATCACTACGCCACACCTGTCAAGCAGCTAAGGCGAAGCGCATGATATACAAGCGCCATGAGGACAAGCGATCGACTGAGTGCTATGACCACTAATGTCTGATGTGTGCTATGTGGGCTGGTCACTCATGATGGGTCAAAGTACTTCAGCTTATTCAAAATGAACGAATGTCTGATGTGTGCTATGTTGGGTTGGTTACTCATGATGGGTCAAAGTACTTCAGCTCATTCAAAACGAAGCTTCTCGTTTTAAATGAGTTTATATGCTGAAAAGGAAGCGTGAAGCTGCTGGAAATGTGACTGCATTGGTTCGTCGGCTTTGAAAGGATCATGTGATACGAGTTGTGATCAAGGCAAGGAGTTTGTGAGCCAAACCTTGGCCACGTTTTTGGCTGAACATGGTGTGAGCCTAATGACAGCAAAAGCCTACACGCCTGAGGAGAGTTGTTTGGTGAAGAAGTTGAATGGCAAGTTGCTGAGCAAGGTCAGAGCAGTCCGTGAAGCAGCTACTTTGCCAAATTGTCTATGGAGAGAGATCTTAGCATACGTGGTCTACGTGAACAATCGTAGCACCACCAAGGCCCTTGGAGAGATGACTCCGTACGAGAAGATTTTTGGGAAGAAACCAAGTGTGACAGAGCTACACACCTGTGGATGTGTGGCGTACCATCACATTTCAAAAGCCAAGCAGATCAATAAGCTGGAGATCCGTGCGAAACCTGCGCTATTCCTTGGCTTTGCTACCGATCAACTTTGATTATCGCTTGCTGGACTTGAAAACGGGTGATCTGATTGAGCCCCGATCTGTGACCTGGCGAGAGGACATCACGGTAGATGGTACCTACTTGGAGAAGTTAATTGGTCGACGGTATTACGGCAAATCTGTGGAGTTGCCAAATGTACTACCATATATCTTGCTGCATGTCCAGCAAGTGAGAGGGATATCGGATGACCATAAGCGTATGGAGGATACGGAAGTCACTGATGAGGTCGGATCTGCGGGTTGGCATGTCGGTGGATAGTGGGAGCAACTTAACTGATGACTCAGTAGATAACGCTGATCCTGACTTTGTACCAAATCTGCGTGGTGTTGATACAAGAGGAAGTGCTGAGACTGATGGGTCGGCAGGGACTTCATCTGCAGTAGGAGTACCTGGCAGCACAAATGCAGTGAGTGCACAGGAAACTGATGTGTGTCGGTATTGTCGGTCTAAACAGTCAAATAGTCGCTACTGTGCGGATACGTGGGAGCTAGGATTGATCTTGATGCAGGTCAGGCTTGTGGGAGTTGTGATGGAGATTTTAAACCCGACAACTCGAAAGGAAGCTCTTGCTTCACCGCAAGCAGCTGAGTGACAGAAAGCCATGGACAGTGAATACGCCTCGCTCATGGAGAACGGCACATGGGAATTGGCGCCACGTCCGCAGTCAACAGTGGAGAGGCGAGTGAAATTTTTAACCAGTCTGTGGGTACTTGTGGTGAAGCAAAATGCTGAAGGTGCAGTGGAAAGGCTGAAAGCTAGGCTGGCGATACGTGGCTTTATGCAAAAGTATGGTATTGATTACTAAGCCACGTACTCACCAGTGGTGCGAATCGAGTCAGTGTGGTTAGTACTGATCATTGCTCTGAGGCTGAGCTTGAAGATCAGGCACATCGATTTTGACACGGCTTTTCTGGGAGAACTGGTAGATGTAGACATCTACATGAGGCAGCCTGAGGGCTACGATGACGGGATAGGACGTGTGTGCAAGATGAGGCCTATACGGCTTGAAACAAGCATCATGTATCTGGAATAATACGTTGCACAAGTACCTCACTGAAATTGGATTTACGCAGTGTGTCTTCAATATAGGAGTGTACTGGAAGGCATTCAAGACCAGTGTGCTGTATCTGACTGTCTATGTTGACGGTCTTCTGCAAAGTAGATGATATTACGATGGCGGTTTCAGAGCTGGCAAGTAAATTCAAGCTGAAGGACTTGAGGCGTGTCCATCATTTTCTTGGCATGGAAGTCAACTTAAGACCAAAATCAATAATTTGCCTCTCGCAGACTGCATACATTGAGCAAGTTGGTGAGAAGTTTAGATTATCACCTGCACGACCAATACGATCACCGCAGATGCCTAATGAGTCGATACTGCTAATCGAGAAGGATGGGTGCAAGACTAACGATCCAAGACTACCGTACCGTGAAATTGTGGGATCACTTCTGTACTTGATGTCGTGCACGAGACCAGATCTAGCCAATGCTGTGAGATGTTTGGGGCGGTAAGCTGGGTCATACACCAAGCAGAATTTTGAGCAGGCAAAACGTGCAATTCGGTATGCATTGGCTACAAAACACATGGGGTTAGTGTTCCGTTGTGATCGGAACGAGTACGTACTGGAGGCATTTGCGGATGCTGATCATGCACGATGCCCATACAGCAGCATCTCAGTGACTGGATACTGTTGTGTCTAAATGGTCAAGTGTTTGACTGGTGTAGTAAGAAGCAGCGTTCAGTTACGACAAACACGTGCGATTCGGAATTAATAGCGGCTGAGACCTGCACGAAGCGGGACACGTGGGCCCGGCTTTTACTGAAAGAGCTGCTTGGTAGCGTACGACTTCAGGGGACCCGAACCTGTAATAACCAAAGCACAATTGCAATTGTGAGCAACAACGACAATAGTCAGACGTCATCCCACATGGCGAAACATGCACGTTTTGTACATGAACGCGTAGCGCGAGGCAAGATGCGCATTTCCTATGTGCCTACAAATGAAAATGTGGCAGATCATTTTACCAAAGCTCTGAAAGCAAATCCAAAATATACAAGAAGCTGCCACCGTAGCGACCGCTTTACGCCGTTCTCCACATGCCTCGCAGCCAAAAGCCCACTTAGTCCTCCATGCCGGCAGCTATAGCATCCTCCCACGCTACCTTCGTGTCTTTAATGCACAGCTGATCTCGAAGACCTTCAAACCGAAATGGCCCTTACGAGTACCATGCACTTCAAGTCTGCGTGAAGTGGGTGTACGAGGATGTCGTACGGCAGTTGGCTGTTGACTGCGACCAAGATGCACTTGGTATCGACTGCAGACAATAACCAAAGGATTGTCTTCTCAGTACGACATGAGCGTCGCACAGCTTGGAGTGCAAGTAGCGGCGCTGAGTTTTGAATGGGTTTTGTATTGAAGAGAAGCAGAAGCAAAGTGAAGTTCGATGTGGATTATGGAGGAGTTTTCGCGAGACCTTGCGGGGTAAGACGATGAACAGGAGAAAACTTGAGTGTCTCTGCGGGACTTAGAGTCCTGCTACCTCCGCTCGCCCACTTGAGAGTGAGCCGTAGTAGTCGGCTGAATCCGTAGAGGGTTTTCGCAGGCTTTCCCTCAGATTTACACTAATGCTTCCTAATCTCACTTTTGGTTTTTCCATCAGCTACGCATTGAGTTCCTCCGAGTCTTCCTACACTGCCGACACCCTGCGCGACACAAGATAAATCTGCTAGCTGACGCAGACACAGAATTGAAGAGCTCCTAGTTTTGATAAGAGCAATATTATATCCCTACTTCCAAGACACATTGCTGGTTGGTGAAGGTGCTGTCAAAGGCATCATGGATTGGTAATGAGGGGGGGGGGCTGGATGCAATCCCAAGGACTTGCCAACCAACCAAGCAGTGGTAGGTTCTCAGTTTTGCTTAGCTAGGATTGAGTATTTTTGTGAAGCAGGGGCTTTAAATAATTTATGACGATGCTAGAAATATATTTTGTAAGTTTTCATCACAAGCTAAAAAATAAAAAAAATATTCAAATATTGCCACTTTATTTTCACTGCATGAATTAGCCTTCCGACTAATACATTGCAGTGAAATAATTGAGGCAGGCTCAATCAGACTTACAACGGTACTAGTAGTATTGTCATACCGAGCATTACTTTAGTATGTCACCACCTCGGTTTCTTGTCACTCACGATGAAAACGCCGCATACTCGTTATCAAAGTCGACTTTCAACCGCTTAAATTTAATAAAAGAGCGCACATCCTCGGAATTTCTGAAACCTCCACTGGGTTCATTTCTCTTCTTCACGATGGCTTCGGCAGCTTCATCAACAGCTTTCATAGTGCCTCGAAGTAATGATTTGAGAGCCGTTTTGCACGCTGAGTTGACCGAGATGAACGGCGTACACGCTGGATGATACGCCAGTGTTCCATGAAACTGCTCACTCTCGTTTCGGCTCAAGAGGAAACAGTCATGCGGCACATCGTACGTCGCAAGATTCGACAAAGAAACGCAATTCAAAACCCCTCTCACCAAACGCGCACCACGTGCCACGAGAAAGTCTGGACAAACACTCAGCTTGCCAAGATATTCCTTTGCGTGACATGGCTGAAATTTACCGAACTGTCGCTTTCTCTGGTCTACAAAGACCACCACGTTGTCAGTCACAGCATCATTCAGCGCAAAAAAAATGTCGACGCCCGCTCCGCCATCGCCATTCACTGCAATGCAACCACTCGACGTCCAGTCATACTTTTCTTGTTGATTGAATTTGTTTGAAATGAGTTGAGGGGTTAAGGAACCAAAGGCTTCCGCACACCGAACCACTCTTGACGGAACAAGTTTCACGGAAATGTGACGTGTTTCTTCAGACATCCGCGCGCCAGGTAGAAGATCTCCCAGCGTCGCGGTCGAGTGTCCAAGCACCAGCAACGCATTGATTCTCACTGCATAAAAACAGGCACCGAACATCTCCCACGACTGCCACGGTTGCAGGGCGAACATTGTTGAGTCCACCATTTCACTCATGTCGTTCAACGCCGTCGCAAAGTCCCGTTCTGCTCTGGTTGCCAGTGACTTTGTGGATCCAATATTCGCCAACAACGGATACGGAACTCGAACATCACACGTTGAGGATTTGCGCGGACTGAGCAAACATAGCGAAGAATCTCTAAGCCTTGACCATTTCAAGCGGCCATCAATTGTGCTGATTGGGCTAACCGTTACGCCCGATACAGCAAAGGCCGCCAAGCGAACGAGCGTTTGAAGATCTACTAAGGGTGATCTCAAGTAGTAATCCACGAAATTTGTCCAGACATCATCATAACAATTGTTGATGTTTTCCAATGACACGACACCTCCTTGCAAGCAGCTCCTCAGTTCCAACAGGTATTCGACAACCCATCGTGGCACACCTCCAAGCATAAACAAATGGCGACGAATCTGAGACTGTCGCAGGAGCATTGCAAAATCTGCATTGCTCTCCACAAAGGTGAATACTTGATCCAAGGTCAAGAGAGTCATGGGAAGCCGCTCCGTCACATAAAACGAGGAATTCGCAATTGAATCCGATGCAATCACATCCAAATCTGTCCCTGCAAACATGGGTAGCACAACCAGATTCGACGACTTCGTGCACAAGTATACAACTATGGCTTGCACTAGTTCACGGAGGAGTGACGAGTCGGGGTCACTTCGAGGAGCCTTTACTCTTTCAATCTTCTGATATTCATCGACGCCAACAAAGAGGTACAGCTTCTCTTTGCCATGCACTGGCCGACGCAGCTTGCAATCGATGACTTCGATGGCATCACTCAATGTCAACCGACCTCCATTCCGAGGTAGTCGCAACTTAAACCACTTGTCAAATGCAAGCGCACAATTCTTGTCGAGGAAAAATCGATACAAGAGCCGCCACGAAAATGATGCCGCGATCGGCATCGTTTCCTCGACCGGTTGGGGACTAAAGCCGTTATAGTATGGAACAATCACACGGACAACGTGATCAGGATCCAGCCCCATCGCGTGCAAAATTGTGCCACCTTCTTCGAGCATACGCGTTTTTCCCAAGCCAGAAATGCCAGAGCAAACAGGCACAACCTGCTTCGTGCGATCTGTTCCAGCAGTGCCACTACGCGCGATGATATTGAGGAAGCACTTCGCTGTCTTCATAAGCGCCTTTTCCCTTCCAACCAATTGAAACTGTAGACTGTCGGATTCTAAAATGTGAGGATGTGACACGATTGCTTCCTTGTTAATCATGTCGTTTTCCAAAAAGGCGAGGAGATCTTCACACGAAGACAGATTCACGTTGGGACCCATCGGTACAGCAGCCGGAACATCCATGCTGACGTCTTGTCCTACGCCAACTCCAGCACCCACCGGAACCACCACCAGCACGTGAACTACGTCCTCTCCTAACGAAACGTCAGGCCCGAAAAGGGTCGGCTTGCTTAGCTTCCACGACGCACGCATGTGCAAATACGATGAAAAGGCGATTTCGCTCTGAAGCAACGTGTCCAGGTCTTCGTTGTCCCGCAGCCACGCGTCACCCTTCTTGGCCAGGAAGAGCTGTAGCTTGTCTGCATCAACCTCTTTGAAGTCGTTGGTCTTCTTCGCCTTGATTGCTTCCTTCAAGTCATCTACGGTTTTGCCTTCGTTTACTTCCACGGAGAACGCGCTTCCCGCGACACCAACGATACAACAGAAAAGCTTCACCATCTGTAGTCAAAGGTGACCTTTACCTTAAAGGTTCAAGTTTATTGTATTACTTGGACCAGAATGTAGCCATCTGTCATTAGGATTCAACAACCCAAATCATTTAGTAGCAGTTAGATAAGAGGGGTAAACTCGGGTGTAGATTTCAAAAATGTGGTCAGAATTAGCTAATTTGCAGTCGTTTTTGCGCTACACGACTATTTTAAAACTCTTTCCAGATGCCCCAACGTAAATTCAAAAACAAACGCAAATCCAGTGCACTGATATTTTATTTGTTAGTTCAGTACAAAATTTACGCCAATCTTCTGCATAATCTTGGCGTCAGACGCGCGAATCGCGGGCGCGCAACAGCGCTTCCGATCGCGATAGGCGTCCGGCATGGCGGCAGCTTCCGCGGACCGCTTAAGAATACTCTGGACGGTAACGAGCAAGTTCGGAGTGAGAGCATGCAGGATCTGACTTGTGCTTCTCGCAAGACTGCTTTTGTGGGACATGTAGGAGGAAGGGCGATGTCCCATTGTCTTTGGCGGTAAAAATCAAAGTGTGTGTTGGTATGAAGACGTCGGATCCAAAATTTAAAATCAGATCGATGCGGCGTGTCATCCCTCGGCGAGGAGGGGAAAACCGTTGAGGTTAATTGCTAGGGTGGTGATGGGCAAAGGTAATTGCGCATCCGATTCGCGTATTCATAAAATCTGGCAGGGTATCGACTGATACCGGTGTCGAATTGGAGGTGCACGACTGTACGCAACTGAACAGAAGCAAATCCGATTACGATTGTAACGATTTGCGTGCAAGGAAAAATGTTCCGTTACGTACGGAGAACGTAACCGGATTTTCCAAACCGCAGCGAACGGCGAATCCAGACCATTCACCGATTTGCCGCCCAGAGCTCAGAGCACCGGACGACCAAGTAGCGCAGAGCTACCGAGAAGAAGCAACCAGACTGCCAGGAAATTTTTCATGCACGTCATCCCCTCTGCACCAGCCGCGGACGTCGTACTAGTAACGGGGACCCATGGTGTGGAACACACAGGGGTACGAAGTACCCGGAGAGCTTACAAACTCTCAGTACATAAGTTGAAGAGCTAACAAGGCCCCTCAGTACGTTGGCTGAAAGCCACACGTTATGCATTTGATTAGGTTTAACTATGCTAGATAGTTAAAGAGATACATTTACCCCTAGGCGGCTTGGCCGCAATAATAGTAAATAAAACACTTCTGGTTTTGAAGCATAAAAGTTAAGATATTAACTTTGAGCCCTGGTCTTGGGCTGTAAGTGTCCTTTGGATAAGGAACTTAGTGACTCTTTGAGTCGAACGTCTTCCTCTGACGCTAAAGCTACGGCAGCCCCGCTGCACTTGGTAGCACTTGTAGCCAATCCCGCTCCTGAATCCGTTGACTATATCCTCTGCGAGGATGGAACAACTCTGTGGTGAAGTGCTTTCTCAGAAATAAGAGAATGGTCCTGACGCGGGGTCACTATCCCGAATCAGTGACAATTTCAAGTGATTATAGAGGATTTGGGTTGTTTGGCACGGGTGCAAGTTGCCTGTGGTGGATTAGCCATGGCGAGCAGCACCCCGTATGGAATGACGATGGATCTGATATGAGCGATGTACGAGAAGGCAAGATCCACCAAGACTTACCTCGGATCCACCCTTACCTGGACTCACTAAGATGGATATGGGATATACTATACAAGAGTGGATCGAGTGTGGATCCAATGAAGGAAGGATGGTCGGTGCCCTCTGAAGGTGGATCTAGTAGCCACGGCTAATGAAGAGTCAAGATCCACCGCGAGGTACCCCGGATCCCATACTTCCGAGTTCGGATCCAAGGAGGGAGGATCCCGCCTGGAGGGACCTGGATCCAGGGTATAGGGATGAGGGATACAGTGGATCTCGAACTTTCGTGGGACAACGGAGATCATAGACGGTTGCGAGATGATGTTGGATGATTGGAGAGCTCGGATCCACGGCGAGTGTACCATTACAGTGAGGTGGATCCAAGCGACCTGGATCCGGATGAGTGTACCCATAATAGGGTGACCATGATGATTACGTCATATATCCGGTGGATCTGAAGATAACACAGCTGGGAGGATGGGTCAAGGGAAGAAGGGACATGCAGCCGAGCCTGGTAAGGGATTTAGCAGATGAAAGACATAGAAGGTAGAAACCCAGGCATGTATAGGCTTAAATATCAATACAGACTCCAATTTGCACAGTGACACGCAAGTGCCTTCCTGCCCTCAAGAACCGGAACTACATTGGCCGTACGAGCTACGAGAAGGTTGGGAATTGCGAATCTAGTGTTGGTAGTGATAACTGGATAATACATTGGCCAGATCCTACAACCTAGTGAGCTTTTCCTTTACTTGTGCAGATCCGACAGGTTAACCGAATTTACTACTTGGTCGGTTACACCCTAGGGGCTCTCAACTCTCAAGATCCCGTCACAGGAGGCGGCAAGTACAACGCAAAGGAACGCAAAGGCAAGGGAACACACCCGCAAGGCAACCCTACGGCCCAGATCCACGATCTAGGCCCCGGATCCATAAGCTCGAATATTCGCTTAGGATACGGAACCATCCACGGACGCAGAGTGAAGATTTTCCACTGCTGCTCCACCCCATCCCCACGTCTCGCCAAGACACTCAAGCTTCACCACTTGAACTCTTCGGAAGTTACCGAGAGAGCAGATCCCGCCCTACCGACGGGTACACAAGGTGAGGAAAGTTCAGCAGAACACGGATCATCGGGGGACCCCCTCCGTTAGTCGGTGTCTGGGCGCAGTTGGTAAGTTGGATCTGGCAATCTCGCAGATTTTGCTGATCCCGCTACACCACAATGGTGCGCGTGCCCGGATCTTTTGGTGACTCGGGATTTCACCGTGAGTCCCAAGAAGATGCTCAAGTGAAGATTGAGCCAGGGGAAGAGGCGTCGTCGGAGGTCGGATCGACGAAGACGCTGCTGAATGAAACAAGATCCGCGGATCGATGGAGTTTTGGGAGGAACTCTGTCGACGGAAGAGAGGTGGATCCGGATCCGGATCTAGAAGAGAAACCTCTCTATCCTCCCCAGGTCCCCTCGGGGACCCCTGCGGATCTTGACGCAAGTCAAGATCCGCTAACAAAACAAGGGAAAGTGAAAGCGAAACGGTATGCATTTGCAGATTCACCGGTTAAGCCAACACCGTACCTAAACACAAGCCCGCTAGTCGAAGAAACAAGAAAGAAGACGAAAACGAGTAAGACTACGCGGAAGAAGATGCAAGCTCCAGAGTCGGAAGAAGACCAAGCTGGATCCAGGTCAAGCTGGTCCGACAAGAATCTCGAGTTTGTGTATCGCCACCAA
>NW_003303738.1:1852445-1872633 GCF_000142945.1 Phytophthora infestans T30-4 | reverse complement strand
ATATTTGCATCCGCGACCCCTTCGAGGCTGTCCACCGAGAGATACCCCTTCGTTCCACCTAACAGCCGTTCCGCAACCATTTCGTTGATACGCCGAACACTTGCATTTGTGGGGGCTAGTTTGGCTCGCTCAACGAAGTATTTATCGGGTAAATTCTCAGTATCAATGCCCGGATACACCGCATCTATGAGTGCACTGACGTTGCGGACGCGTCGGTCTTCTTCAACTTCGTCCATATCTCGCTCGTGTTCTTCATCCACCGGAGAGAGTAACCTGAAACTTGGGGAAGGCCCCATACCCACGTCTTCTTCATCAGAGGTAATTTGTTGTAACCGTCGTTCTGGAATGATACACATGTCGAGTGGAAGGCATACGTCGCCATCACCGATCTCATGGCTGACCGGATAATGTCCCCAATTTGAAGTAAAACTCCAGAGAATTCCGCTAGCTCAGCCGCACTGGCCGCGTCTGGGGCGGTGCGGACACGCATGTTCTCGGTCAGCCGCACTTGACGCAAATACTCCCATAGCGAGGAAGACTTAAAAAAGCTTGAATTGTCTCCGCACGCGTAGCATCCTTTCGTACAGGTAGAATTGGACGGTGATCACCGCTGAACATCATTACCTTTCCGCCGAACGACTCCACCTTGTTCTTCATAATATCTCGAAGCGACCAGTAAACAGCCTCAAAGCAAGCTTGGTTCAGCATCGGCGCTTCGTCCCAATTGATCAAGCTCGCGCTACAGATCAATTCGGCCTTCTGGATCTGCCATGAAAGGCTGCACGTCGACGTCTCTGTAAGCATGAGGGGAATCCGAAACGTCGAATGCGCGGTATGACCGCCAGTTAACAGCGTAGCTGCGATCCCACTCGATGCAACCGCGACGGCAACCTTACGTTGCATCCGAACGTGAGCGAAAATTTGCTCGAGTAGAAACGTCTTTCCTGCTCCACCCGGACCATCGAAAAAGAATAGATTCTCCCCTCCAACCGGCCTGCTCACAGCAGCAAGAACTTGGTCAAATATATTTCTCTGGTTGCTGTTCAAGTGGTCCGCCTGCTCCGCAACATGCTCCAGCTTGTTTTGGGGAAGGCGTCGATCTCTTGCTGGACAACATCAACCGACGCTGTATTCGGGTCGTCTACTTGAGCAGATACATCGTCGTAATCGGCTAGCAGAGGAAGGTCGTAGATGTCAAGGGATTTTTGGTTTGAAGCCAAGTAATCAGCAAATGCCTTGTACTCCGCCATTCGAAGACGCGCCTCATCTTCGCGTACATTATGCAGGTCTGTGTCTCTTTCCTCAATGCTTCGTGCATAATCCTCTGACATTTCCTTCTTGAACATGTCCCATAGATCTTTGGCATTACCAGACATCGAGTAAACCAAAATGATGCCGAAGCGTTGGCGTAGCTGGTACGGCATCTTGACCTCGGCGGATTCGCGTAAGCAATGTATCCACTCGTCGTCATTTTCCAAATACCCAAGCGTCAACGTTGCTTGCTGATATGTAGGATGCTCAGTACTATCAGCCGTTCGAAGATCCGCTAAGGTCTTAGGCGAGCGTCGGTTACACAGAAGAAGCCACAAGTAGAAGCGTTCCGGGTCCTGCGGAGAAACGTATATTAAGCGTCCCAGAGGCAACGTACTTCTTTTATCGTGTGTTCCGTCCACCTGTACTTCCGCGGCACATCCTTGTACAGTAGATTAGCCGCAGCTTCTGGATTGCACGCGCAAAGCTTGAAAAACTCCGTCAGCATTGATCTGTTCCCGCGGTTAATCGATTTGTGGAGCTGGGGGTGGGGGGGGGGGGGCTTGGTCCCGATAAGCAATCATGCTCAATCCTTCCAAATGGATAGGTAGCTTCACAACAAAATGTGTTGATTCTTGTGTTGGATGCTCGAATAGTCGCATGCAAGCTTCTACCGGAGAAATATACCTCCAGCCGATACTGAAGAATTTCGTTCGCCCGAATCTCTTCGCCTCCAATAGTAATCGTCGTCATGTCCGAGCCCTTGTAGACGTACTTGTAGAGGCCTTGGTCGTGACACAAACCTCGACGTTGATGTGGCAGCTGTACTTCTGCGACAGGATCGGATTGTACGGGACCACCCATTTATTGATGGTCACGTTGTCCCATACGTTTCCCTTATGGCACAAAATTTCATCCCGACGGCGACCACGCTTGTATGTGGGGTGTTTGTCGGGGGTCATCACCGTTTCGCTCGCGAGCGCCTTTGGAAACTTCTTGGAACACCTTCCGTTCTTCGTACACGGGCATTTTGGGCTCTGTTGACCACAGGGTCCATGCAGCATATTGGAAGTCACCGTATCATACAGCTCGGGGTACTTCTCTTTATCCGGGAGCTCCGCGGACGCCAGCTTATCGACGTCCCCATAGTAGTGGATTCGTCCTTCGGACGTAGGATAAGCAGTATGTGCGCTTATGGAAGACCACGCTTCTAATATTCCACGACATGGACTCGAGCGGCTTGAATCCCCAGCATGCCCTCATCGAGATCCTTGTTAAGAGCTTTTAGTTTCTCCATGAACACGCGATCCACATTGTCCGGTCGGTCGGATGCCTTCTCCCCATGGCGTAAGTTTTCCTTGATCTCAGACCAGTTCGGGTTGCATGTCATCGTAATGAACAGGTTCGGGGCGCCTGTTTGACGGACGATAGCCATGGTATCCAAGAAGCGGTGGTACATGTAGCGAGGACCACCTATAAACTTCGAGGATATGATGATCTTGCATCCAAGCTCACCCGCATCTGGGTCCGCCGACTCCTGCTCCGTATATTCCCACGCCGAGTCCTACGTATGGCTGCCTCGTCGTCAGCTGCTATTCTGTGGATTTCAACGGACTCGCCACGCAACGCGTCCATAAGTCCCTGGAGGGTTTCCAATTGATAGTGAGTTGGTTCTTTTTTATGAAGCGCAGGCGTTTTGTTCGCATTGGCACATTGGTCAACGCAGTATGCCGCGTTAGTCGTCCACCGCACAGGATCAGAGAATTACTAACCGTCCGGTCGTAAAGCAGATACGCCTCATATTCCCGAATGGACATTGTTTGCGGGTCACTGTGGCGATCGACGGGATTATTAACGTACGGGATATCGTAAGTCCAGCCATTCTCCTCAAACGGAAAGAGTATAGGGTACTGCAGCGGGTCGTAGGTAACGCTCGTCTCAGAGATGCGCTTGAAACCTTCTGTCGTTTGTAGGATAATATCCCGATGCTCCGCTGAGTTTGTGTCGATCACAACGGCCGCCACCCCTGAAGCAGTTGGGGTGTTATGCGTACCCGGATTCGCTGTTGCCTCAGTCCTGTTGAGTGGTTGCCCAGGTCTCTTTGATACCGCCCTTCAGGTCAAGTCAGCAGTATGCACAGGGTGTCCAAAAACAACCCAGTCCCTTACGGGACTCACACAGCTCCGAAAATTCTCTAAAACTGTTTATTCTGATGCTATGTTATGTAAGTATACAGGTGCGGGGCTCACTCATGCTCTTAAAGTGTTTTTTTTTGTCTTGATATCTTGCTGTCCTTGTACTTGGTCTTGGGCTCCGTGCTCTTGTGAGACGGACTTATACATTCCTTTCCGCCCCGCCAGAAGAGCTCTCGCAAAATGTGTTTTGATGTGGGTGCTCACACGTTAAGAGCACCTCTCAATTGCGGGACCGTAAAGACTCTTCCGCATGTGGCTGCAACTTCGGTTTGAGCACGCGTCACCCGCTTTTGGAGCGTGGGCACTCGCGGTGGGTCTAGGACCATATGCGCATGCATGGTTGAAGACCCCCCGTCACACTTACCCCAGCCTGATTGCTATCGCTACCAACCCCCATACAACTGTGGAGTCTCGGGGCAAGCCTCAGACTGTATCCTGAGAGGTCTCTCTTGAATATATAGTAGGGCAGGGAGCCCCACGCCCGTAAAAACATCTAAAACTACCCTGCTGCTATTATACAGCCGGCGCACTTTGTCCTCGCCGCGCCGTCGCTAGGAAACCAATTTTGTGTTTTGAATGAAAATAAGTCAGGAAAATATCGCCCAATCAGGCGTGAGTTAATTGTACGGCGTTTTTGCTATTTTGGTAATTTTTGCATAGTTAGGTCGAGTCAGAAAGATAGGCGCGGTCGGTAGGATGGGAGAATTCTGTATTAAATATGCCAGGTGTAGCCATATGAAAAGGTAGGAAAAGGCGTCAAGAAAGGAAAACGACGGATCGATTTACAGACAGACGGACCGACTAGAAGGTTAGAAGCGGGGCAAAGGTGGCAGGAAATGCCCTCCTATACATTTTTACCCATCACTAGATCTCAAACCCAGTTGATAAGCTCTTATCGTTATAACAGCCACAGTTAAATGTGTGCTGTGCTATCGTAATATAAAAAGAAGAATTGCGAGGGCAAATTCAATTCAAGCAGAATGAGGAATTTCCGATGTTAGTCCGCTTTTGGCAATTGAGCACCATACAACTTAAGCCAGAGCCAGAACCCGTATACAGCTAATGCATTTGTAATACTGACCCTCGTTTCCTACAGGTGCAGCTTTGATGGCTCTCAGTGACCAAGCCGTGTCTCATCACTGTCGTTGGAGCTGCTCTCACTGTGATGGCACATTGATAGTGGCTCTTCCAGCTCGTGGCGAACACGGAACATGCTCCGGAGGCGCTGGTCTCGACGACTACGGTAGCGCTTTTGAGAAGTCTTGCGCTTAGAGGCCATCTCTTCACCAATCGATAGTAAGCGGCCAATATAGTCGCGGTAAGAGTCGAAATCCCCAACCCCAAGCAGATTTAAGTGCACATGGATGTTTGTGAGAGCGACGCACGTCTTAAACAAGGTGTCGCATCTGGATTCAGCCCCGCGATACTTGTTAGGGCACACAGACCAGAGGGTAGTTAGACGACCAAAGCAAATTTCCACAAGAACGGATCGTGTGCGATTTTGTCGCTCTCCTCGATCGAAAGCGTCTCACCTGGCTGTTTTTTGTGCGGGGTTACGGCACGGAAATGCAATAACAGTCCCTGGTATCCCTTCTCGGTGGGTAACGCCCACTCATTGGGGTACTTGGCCACGAGAGGACCCGCGTCGTGTAGACGCTTCTCCACTTCGGACTTCTGTGTGTTCTGGGAGTGGAAGCACTGATTTTTGCGGAATAGCTTGATATCCGACACATGCCCCGAGTAATGCTTGGTGCAGTTGATTGCTTTGCCCGTCGGCAACACGGAAACTTCTACTTTGTAGCCATGCAGCTTGTGTTTTCTGCTGTAATAGATGCTGCGACCTTCACAGAGGCCGTACGGGATATTGGCCTGCTGGAAGGTCACGTCCGTCGCGTACCGCGCGCAAGGAACATTTGAAAACGTGTTCCCAGTGACTAGCTGGCGCATGCAGCACTTTGCATTGACGTCGCCGACGAAGTGCTCGTACAAGAACGGCGAGATCATCTCGGTAAACTTCACTATCAGTTTTTGGAATGTGGGCGGAATAATTTGAAATACGCTGGCGAAAACATCCCACTTGCCACAGTGTTTTAGTGCAGTTAACATCATGAACAGGGTGTCTTTTCCGCCGTGCTTGCACTTCTTGCCGCAACCGACATTTCAATGAAGCATAACGAACTCCCCCATTACCCGCCAGAGCCTGTTGACCCCTTCTTCTGAGAAGTTTGTCGTTTGCATGATGGTCTCTCTCCTGTCAGCACGAACCGATCGAGCACGGGCGACATTGAGTCTCCGGGGTCGTTGTCGTGGTTGGCTGCATCACGTGCACACCTTGCACGTTTAGATTGGCGGGCTTCGTCGAGTTGGGTCAGCCGAGCAACGCCATGCTCGACTACTTCTTCCGTCAGCTCGCGGGTACGCTTTGAGCTCGAGCGCTGGGCATCTTGTGAGATGGTAGATTGATAAATGAGCTTCCAAGAAGCACATGTACAGAAAAGCTGCGTGCGTTAGATGAATGGCTCACAATCTGAATCTGTATGGAGCTTAAGCGAGCTTGAAAGCGCTGTAAATGGAGTGGATGTAGGCGATGGCGCCAAAATGACAGCGCATTGGCGCCAAATGAGTGGCAGAAGAGTTCAGTTTTATAAATAGATCATGACGTACTGAGAAGCTACAAATGTACTCAGCGCTTTCCAAATCTGAAGTTTTTTTTCGATATATTATCTTTCTACTATGTAGATCAATCCGACGATTCGGTCAAGCTTGCGTCGCCTTGGCTAGCTCTCTGATGGTTTGCTGCTTCATTGATGAAGTACCGTAGCTATGCATCTGGAAAAGAGGTCAGTCTTTGACAATTGTCGTGCGCCTTTCTCTATAATACTTAGATTCTGTTTGTGCACCGACCAACTCGGTTTAAGGTCTAGTAGACCTAACTCTTTTCCTTCAATAGATCTTTTACCCTACATGTTGTTTCATGTAAATTTTCTCAAATACATTTTCAAACCATTTCCAACCATTTCCATTATTAATTTACTAAATTAATATTTTTTCTTTATTACCTATCCCAACTTTACTTCTTTTCAACTCTATCATTCACTTCCATATTTATTTGTTTAATATTTTTTATAATGTTCATACATTCTATCTTTTTATACATCCGTCTTCTTCCATAACATAAAATCTCCGACCTCCGACAACCTCCGACCGTAACATAAAACGTGGTTTAAACAAAAATACTACATGTACTTGCTAAAATGTGTGCATTTATTTTTTAAAATTGCACTTTTCCTTTAAGTTAGGGAGAAAGAGGGAGAGATCGTTCGAACGGCGAGCGAGTGGAGTGGCGGCAATGGTGGCGACGGCGGCGAGCTAGAGTGGAAGAGGCGTGAGGGAGCAGAGTGAATGAGGTGGTGAGCAAGGGTGGCGACGTCCGCGAAAGGGCGGCGTGCGGGTGGCGGACACATGCAGCAACGGTAACAGCGGGGCGGCGGCAGCGGGTGGATGATGTGGAGAGCCGGGAAGGTGAGGAAGGCACTGCTGGCGATGGTCGAGCTCGACGTGGACGGCGCGTTGTTTGACAGCGCTGCCGTGTGGTCGGCGTTCTGGTCCGTGGACGCGGAAAGTCACGGACGCGCCATTGAGCGGGCCGATGTTCGACATGCGTGAGGGCCAACGTGCAGGTGTGCTGGCAGTAGCGTAGCGAGTGAGATATGGCGCTGATGGTCCGGATTACGGATCTGCAGCACAGTGGGGTTGTTCGGGTGTATTCGTGGTGGCGTATGGAACGCGGTGGAGCGGTTGGATGTGGTGCGCCAGCCGGATATCTCGTGGCGGTGTCGCGACCTGGACCTGGCCGTGGGGTTGCACACGATGGTCTAAGTGAACGGAACGGGTTCGATGCAGGTGATGTCGCTGCTTCTACTGCGCGTCTGCACCTCGCTAGTATTGCTGAGCTGCCCGCACAGATCGTGATCGTGGCTGCGACGGAGACCGACGCTATTAAAGAGTAGATGGTTTAGTATGGCAAGTGAGCTCAAAAAGGTAAATTGTGAAGTGTCATTCAGAGTTAGTCGGTCAGTCCATTTGCATCGCTATCACTACAACACCTCTCGCCAAACTCGATGCCCTTGAGTCGCTGCCTCTTCCCTTCCAGCACGTGCCTCTGTCCATTGTTGTCCTGTCGGCGCGTGCCTCTCGGTCTCTGCTGTCTTGTTGCTCGGCTGTTGCTTGGCCGTGTGGGCCGAGAGCACGCGCGCTAGCAACAGACCAACTCGAGGCTCACGTTCCTTCCCGCCGCTGTCGATTGGAGACTGGGATTTGCGCTGCAGGGGCGGCTGGGATGGATGTCGCTGTTGGGACGGGGTGACAGGTGTGACTTGTGACGCGGTGACTTGTGACTTGTTTTTGCCGCTGTGTCATCTGGTACAGGTGCTGCATGCACTACACTGCCCCCAAGATGACCACGGTAAATGTAAAAACTGGAAAACTTGAAAAAATGTCAGAAAACTGGAAAATCTGAAAGACGTAAAGTAGCCATATCGCTATGACTTGTGAAAAATGTGACATGTGACAGGGCCAGGTTGAAATTGATGGTTACAGCATCGCTGTCAACTCAGGAATGTTCACCGATTCAACATACGTTGTCACCAGGACTGGAACGTCTGCATACATTGCCAAAAATGGCTCTTACGAATTCTCTAAGTCCTCAAGGCCGCGCCAGGCAACGTGAAGCTGCCATTCCTTCGCAGTCGTGTCATAACGGTGGCCAATGATGTCCCGCACGTCTAGCACAATGCCCTGCACGGCAACGTGCTCGCGAATTTCAGCGGTACTGCCTAGTTCCGGGTCGCAGTAATGCTTGAGGCGTGAGCCATGTACCTCGTACTCATCACCCGTGAGCAGGTGGGCGATCATGAATGAATGCGAGAGGGCACGGACAACGCGGAACGGGCCCAACCAACGAACTAACAGTTTACCACCCCGCATGCGAGTGTCCACCCTGGACCACAACACGAAATCGCCCTCGCTGAAGTTGTACTCTTGGCCTTTCCCTCGCGCGATCTCGCGCAACCGACGACGCTCCTTACGGTCAACGACGTCACCATGAAGCTCGTGGATGTACTCTCTCAGCTGGGCAAGTTGTGGAGCAACCTTAGTTAAATCGACTGGTAGCATCCTGTAGGACCCATTCGAAGGAATTGCAACAGTATCGAGCAGAGAAGGTGCTGGCAGGCCCGTGAACAGCTTAACGGGAGCATGTCCGCCCAATGATGCCACCGCCGAGTGATTAAGATTTGCCTGGATCACCGGCAAAAGATGGACCCAATTGCGCGTGTCTAGATGTAGCTCCAGAAGCATGACGCGTAAAACCTGAAGAATGTCGCATTTTACACGATCAACGGTACCATTGATCCACGGCGTGTAGACCGGAACAAACTTCTGTATGGCCTTCAAACGACCAGCAACCTCTTCCATCACTGACGCCTTGAAGTGCGATCCATTATCAGATACCCAGGCCTCAGGTAACCCGAATCGCTTGTACCAGTCCAACACAGCCTGGACTGCTGTGGCACTGTTCGCCGCATCAGCAGCGATCAACTCGCAATAGTGCGTAAGCTCATCCTTGAGCACGAGTACGTATCGGCTTGCGCCGTAGGATTCGCCTAGTTGTAGATAGTCCATGTGAAGACACTCGTTGCGCTTACTTGCCGTAGATGTAGGCCCCCAAGGGCGCATCAGAAGTTTCCCGCCTTTCACATGCTTGCACAACAGACACTCTCTCAGGAAACAGTCAATCAACGCCCTTGCATTAGCAATTTCAAAGCGTTCGGCAAGCGCGGCTTGCATAACGTCGCTACCCCTGTGGCCCTGAGGTCCACAGTGAGCCACAAGCAACAAACGTTGTAACAGCTCGCGGGCCTGCTTGGGGACCCAGAGTTTTTCGTCGACTCGAATGAGACCGTCTTCATCTGCAGCCGTCGGTGCACTGGAACGGTGGCGTCGCTGTTGATCCCGAATTGCACCTTCGGATGGCCACACAAATCTACCGTCCTGCAACGGCCGCAGCAGCGAAATCGGCTGTGTGCGTCTAGTTGTCACTCTCTTGGCCAAACAAACAGCACCGGCTTGCATAGGGACATGCCAGTAAGCAGCTGAGAGATCGAAGGGATTAATCATACACGGCTTGTCCTTAACCGTTTCCCTGGTCTCGCCATCAGTGACGTCATCCGCGGTTGCATTAGCATAGTCCTCCTCGTTCTTCCCAACCACGCAGGCCACCACACAGCGCTGCGAGGCAATCGGGTGAGTGCTTGACGCCTGTACCGGCAATCACCTTGCCACACCATACCACCTTGGTGTCGAACAACACACATTTCTTGGCGTTCAGCTTCAGCCGCCTTTCGTGAACCACCTTAAAGAAAGATCGCAGGTTAGTTAGATATTCCTCGGCACCACGAGCGAATAATAGCAGATCATCAATCCATACGAGAATGCTGCGATACATCATGGCTTGAAAGCAGAGCTGCATTTGCAGCTGGAAATGCATTGCGGAATCGCTTGCACCGTGCGGTACCCGCGTCGGTGTGAACACCCCATCTTCAGTAACAAAACTGAAAAGTTCTTGGCTGTCACGGTGAAGTGGGAGTTGCCAGAAGCCTTTAAAGAGATCAAAGAGGCCGAACCCGTACGCCCCCATCACACTCTGTGTCGCTGAGGTTAGATTCGGCGTTGCTCCGGCTAACGGCACGGTGCATTTGTTTGTCGGTCGATAGTCTACAGTGCAGCGAAATTCATCGGTTTGTGGCTTCTTGACCGGCAATGCTGGGCACGCCCACCGGCTGGTGTTGTTACGCCGAACCAATCCATGACGCTCCAATTCCGACACAAACTCCCGTAGGAACTTTCGCTGCGCCGGTGGATACTTCCTTGTCCCGCTGCGATACGGCTGAGCCCCCTCTCGGAGCCTCACTTTCAATGGCTCTACGTCTGCAGGTGGATCAGCCCCAATACGAATACGCCATACATCGGCATACTCAAACACCAGCTTGCGTGGGTCCTCCAACAACTCTGGCGCAAAACCAGCAGCTCCGGCAGCATCAACCATCTTGTTCAAGTAGCCATAGACTTCATCACCATCCACCGCAAAAGCCACTTGAGGGCTATCGCTGGTAACATCGTCTTCATCTGCGTCACCGACATGACCACTTGCAAGTTGGTCAAATAGCCTGTCGATGTCGATGCCAATGTCTTGCATAGTTTTGCGTCCCAGTAAAAACTCGTCTTCATGGCTCTCCATGACAAGACACGGTACATCAGCGAGGTGCAAAGGTCCGACTGCTGTTTCGATACGCAGATCCAAAATGACAGCATCGCGACAACTCACGCGAGCGCCACCAGCTACTTGCACCTGCACTACAGGCTTCAATGCCTGCAGCTTTAGCGTGCTTCCGACACCCTGAAGCTCGTCGACCAGGGCTCTCGAAATGATGTTGCTGTCCGCTCCAGTATCGGGACAGAACGGCACATCCAAAACACCGTTAATGCACGCACGCCGGCCTTCTCCAGCCCGTACTACCCGTACAGCCTTGACGCGTTCATCTCTTAGCGCCTTACGAGCCTGCACCTCGCGCTGGATATCTTGCTTCTGTTCGTCAGTACCAGTCGGGCAGTCCTTTGCCCAATGGGGCCCCTTACAGATCAAACATCCCGTTCGAGGCGTGCCTTCGATTCCACTTTCGTACGTACGGCCTTACCAACAGCCCTACTGGGTTGCTTCGCTCCTCCAGTCTTACCTCCAGTAGATTTGCCCCTTGGGGCATCATCACGCTTCAACTCGGTTTGCATGGTGTGGAAATGTTGCTGGCTCTTGGCTCGGACGACGATCAGCTCGTACAACGCCACATCATTATGCTTAGCGTGCTGGTGCGTCACGGCAATGAGGCGCTCGATATCCACCCGCAACACCGTCGGGAACAAGTTCGAGACCAGTAACTTGCAACGAGCCTTCATGCGTTCACGGCCTGCAGCAACCCATGTCCCTAGTCCATGTTCATCCACTAGCCGGTCAAAATCCATGAAATATTGTGCAATGCGTGCATGGATATCCGACACCTTCATCTCCATTTTCAGGTTATCACTGAAAAGCTTGGTCATATCAGGGACATGATCATTCATCAGAGTGCCCGCACGGCGCTTGATGTCCTCCTGTAGACACTTGTCCGTCACTTCCTCCACGGCTGTACGAAATTCGTAGTGCGCCAGGTGCTCGAGGATCCTTGGTTCCATGGAGTTCTTGATACTAACGAGCACGTTCTCGTGCACTTCACCCGTCGCTAAGCATCGCTCCCAGACCCTCTCTTCATACTGTCGACGATCGCGCATAAATTTGACCAGTGCTGGTTGTCCCACGTCTGTCAATCACGGAGGCTTGATGTACTCGAAGACCGGCTGTGTAGACCGCATCTCGACGTCTCCATCTTGGTCAACCTCCCTGTTGAGCGCCATCGTCAGTTCTTGAAAAGCCAAAGTATACTTTATGGCAAGTGAGCTCAAAAAGGTAAATTGTGAAGTGTCATTCAGAGTTAGTCGGTCAGTCCATTTGCATCGCTATCACTACAACACCTCTCGCCAAACTCGATGCCCTTGAGTCGCTGCCTCTTCCCTTCCAGCACGTGCCTCTGTCCATTGTTGTCCTGTCGGCGCGTGCCTCTCGGCCTCTGCTGTCTTGTTGCTCGGCTGTTGCTTGGCCGTGTGGGCCGAGAGCACGCGCGCTAGCAACAGACCAACTCGAGGCTCACTTTCCTTCCCGCCGCTGTCGATTGGAGACTGGGATTTGCGCTGCAGGGGCGGCTGGGATGGATGTCGCTGTTGGGACGGGGTGACAGGTGTGACTTGTGACGCGGTGACTTGTGACTTGCTTTTGCCGCTGTGTCATCTGGTACAGGTGCTGCATGCACTACATTTAGGCGGAAGAGGCCAAGATGGAGATCATGGAGGTGGAGGATGCGACTCCCGAGGTCAGGAAGGCTGAGTTGTGGATCAGCGTGGCACTGCTCCAGCTGGAAGTTCCGCGTAAAACGGAGATACACGTTCGGAACCGGTGCCAAGGTGGACGTAGCCATGAGCAGTAGTAGAAAGGTACGCATGCTGAGAGACAGAAGAATGTTGGCGCCGTGTTGCTATTGAGTTTAAGTGCTTAAGTAAATAAATAAATAAATAACGCGTGGGATTGATGAATGCTATCTACTGCTCTGTTCATTTAGTATACTACTACTTGTTTATAATACTACAGCAGTAATTACGCTTAATACGTCTCCTCCCTCAGGCTGTTGCATGTATTGTAACGACGAAGCGAGTTCGCTAGAGCTGCACCGTCTGCCAGTTGTCGACATCTTTAGTGCTCGAGATTTTGTATAACAGTAAGCAAATTGTAGACTGCGAAAATTGAGGCTAGTGTACTGAAATGATTACACCGGTCGGAGAAGTCGGAGAAATCACTTTATGCATGTGATATGTCAACATCTTGAAAATTGTATTAGCATACCCATATTTTGCGTGTCACCTCCAGGGGCCAATGGTAACCAAATATCCTATAATATGTTTGATAGTAATAGTACTATTTTCGATAATAAATATTAATATTAACTCATTTTTGCAAAAGTTAACATATTATTTTAATAATAACTCGGAGAACTGAAAAATATTAGATACTACATGATATTTTATGATATTTTCCAACTTAAGTACGTTTCTTGCCACCTTACCCTCTGTAAACCGAGCGGAGCCAAATAACGTTTTCGATCAGGTTCTAGAAAAGCAGTAGGCTTTAAGAATGACGAGTATTTGCTCTGGTATTGCACTGTGACACAAACAAAGGCGATCGAGATGGAAAACTGCAAACGCTTGCAGCTGTTTAACGTTGATAGAGCGAAATCAAGACATTTGTTCTTGTTCTCTACCGATCTCCTCGTCCACATCGTGCGTCTAATAAACCTGCTGCCTGTGGCGCTAGATTAATGCGCTCAGCAGTGCCAACACACGACGCCAACGTTGCCGTCACTCTCACAATTGTCCCTCCCTCACAGGGGCTAATGGTAACCAAATATCATATGATATTTTTGATAGTAATAGTACTATTTTCGATAATAAATATTAATATTAACTCATTTTTGCAAAAGTTAGCATAATATTTTAATAATAACTCGGAGAACTGAAAAATATTAGATACTACATGATATTTTATGATATTTTCCAACTTAAGTACGTTTCTTGCCACCTTACCCTCTGTAAACCGAGCGGAGCCAAATAACGTTTTCGATCAGGTTCTAGAAAAGCAGTAGGCTTTAAGAAGGACGAGTATTTGCTCTGGTATTTTACTGTGACACAGACAAAGGCGATCGAGATGGAAAACTGCAAACGCTTGCAGCTGTTTAACGTTGATAGAGCGAAATCAAGACATTTGTTCTTGTTCTCTACCGATCTCCTCGTCCACATCGTGCGTCTAATAAACCTGCTGCCTGTGGCGCTAGATTAATGCGCTCAGCAGTGCCAACACACGACGCCAACCTTGCCGTCACTCTCACAATTGTCCCTCCCTCAGGGTTGATTAGTAATACTTCAGCTAGTCGAGCGTTAACGACATCTGATTGGTGAATGTATCCCGATTACGCAATCTTTGAAAAATATAATATAGTACTAACTAATATTAAGTTGATATTTAATAATATCATATTGTCTCAGAAGAAAATATTAGGTGATATTTTTTATATTTACTGGTCTACAGGTGATATTTTCACAATATTAGCTTCACCGATTTTGGAGTTACCATTAACCCCTGGTCACCTCCGACCCGATATGTCGGAGCCAACTCCGACGACGCCCAACCTAGCCCTTACCATTTGGATTGGCCAAATCATTTTGTCGAGACCGAGCGATTGGCTGTCTAATAAATAAAAATGGATGATTGGTGATTAAAACCAATATTAAAAAATTAAGTTGGGTCGGAGAATTGATGATATTCATCCATATTATGGCAGTTCCATTAAGCATTCTTTTAATTCATTTTAACTAAAGGACGTCGATTTTCGTCGGCATGTAACGTCAAGTTGCCCATCTCAAACTTACAAAATGTGAAGTCAAAGTGCAATAGGAGAATAACGCCCTCAAATCCTTCAGAGAAGAAGTAAAACTCGCAAATGACGCTCCAAGAGAAACCTTTGGGTAGCACACTTGTTTCGCGGCGCGGTGAGACGTCTACCCAGGAAGCGCTGGCGAACAAGATAGTGGTGGGACTCTACTTCACGACCAGTCCGTTTCCGGCGTGAGGTAGTGCAGAACCTGTGGACGCTATGATGTGGAGACGATCCCAACGCTCATTTTTGTGGACGCCATTGGCGATGTTGTCGAGCGCGAGGGCCGAGAACAACGCCACTCTTCACAAGATCTGGGACCATGTCTCGCTTTCCAGGCCTGAAGCTGCGATGCCGTGAATGGAGTGCAGGCTATGCTCAGCCCGCCTTGGCAAGTTCGGCCTGAAAACAATTGTGCTCCCTCGCGCTCTCCTGAAGCGTTTCCCCGTGGGTCCGACGTCCGTACTATCATATTGTACTGTAATAGCGTCCCACGTGGCTCGGTGAGCTCAGTTCTTCACGGGTATCGTGCTCCGTGGCTCCGTTATTTCTCGTCTATAGCTTCCGTGACTGCGCGTTTTCCCATGCTTTATTAGTTGGGTCACCGTCCATACTATCGTGTTTTTCTTGTGGTGTCGAGATTTGTCTGTCGTCCGTTCCATCGTAGGCTACCGTAGTATCGCTCTCCGTGGCTCCGTGAGCTCCGGTTCTACCCTAGTATCGTATTTTATTGCTCTGTAATCTCCCGCTAATGGTCTTCCGCGAAATCATGCTTGGTTCGTCGACCTTGCTCCGTGGTCCACCGTGGTGCAACGGAATAATCCTTTTTTCGTGCGTTGTCACAGCTACGGGCTGTATGTGGGTATTTCAGATCTCTTCCGTGGTCCGTACGCCCGTCATACTCTTTTCCTCCCCATTTTTCAGGGTTGCACGCTCTTCCGTGGTTCGTGCATTTCAGAATCGTTTGGTGCCTTCATTGATTTAGTCCTCTGTTATTGTCCGTGACCATTCGTGCTTCGTGCCGTTTCTTCTATTCCGTAATGTAGATAGTGTTCCACCGTGTTTCGTGCTCTAGCTTAATCACGTGCCTCCGCGCTAATTTAGTCACAGCTCCTGCTTCCAGCCTTGACGGTACGCTAATCGTGTTAGAAAAAGGGCACATGTTCTAATGGCCACACACTACGCGCGCAAATACAAAGACGATGTTTTTCGCGGCGGTGGAGTTGGGGTGTATGGTGGGAGGCCACTAAACACTTTTTTAGTAGTTAGTATTAGTAATATAGCTGTGTAATTTTAACTAACGCCGGTATCATATAACTATCGTGTGTAATCCTACAACAAATTATTGCAAGCAAATATTTAATTAAAAGAAATAAAATTGTATTCAACTTAACAATCTTGTAAATTAAACTACTATAAAATTACTTCGAAGCTTAAAACATATTTTTAACAAAAGTACTGAAAGGACCTTTCAAAACTCTTAATGGGCCACCGGAGCCCACAATTGCTATTAACAGCTTGTGTAGCCATACATTGCGTGTGTGCTGATCGGCGCGGCCTACTAATGCTTACTAACGCGTACACAGGCAGCGCCCTTTGAGTGAAGTGGCGCTCAGAGCTTGAAATGGGGGCAAAATAAACTTGAAGCGGTGCATTTAATTACGACAAATGTGAGCGCCACATAATGTCAGCTAAGCCCGTTACGGCTGCCTTCACTGCGCTCAGCAGCCAGTAAGAGGCATGTATTAGCGCTACCCTCGAACGGACTAACATACTTACAAATCGCTACATACGTTGCGTGGGGTTCCCGTTTGGCACTTGTCCCGCAATCGCACGCGCCCTTCGTGTCGCCGCCGCTCCACGTTTTGAAATGGGGCGTAAAGAAAGAAGCACAAATATATTAGCCAATCAGCTGGCCGAAAAAGTATTCAGTTGTATTAATTTTTAAAATATGACTCAATATTAGCCAGTGACCGGGGCCGCCTTCGCTTCACTTGACAGCTTTTTGTCTAGTGAGAAGTGCGAAATGGTGTTACGGGCCGAGTCACCGACAGACAGACACGTTAGTAAAGTAGTGTTTTAGACTAGTACCCTGGACGCCTGCTCCGCGAGAGCTAGGGTATGGTTTGTTGGTGTAAACAGAAAGGACCACCTCTGCTGCGCTGGAATAGGCTATGATTCCTTACTCAAAGCAAAGCTACATATAATATATATTCCGTGTTCTACTACATTTGCTTCAAAGGCCACTGTACACATGCTCACATGTTCTGCCTCACCAACCACCTATCTCTTGCTTTTCCCGAAGTCAGTTCTGACAGCATCACATATAGCTATGCATATCTGGTACCTGGTTACTAGAGTTGGATAGGCGTATAATAGATCTAGCTCAGCTGAATATTGTTGATCGTCATGGCAAAGGTAGACATGACTCTAAATGGTTACAAAGGTGAGGGTTTCGTCGCTACCACCAGGGTTTAAAGTGATCTGCAAGATGAGCTCCATTTTACCCTAGAAGATATTTGTCTTAATTCTCAATTGAGCGCTTCGCTCCTGAATTGGCACCACTCTGAGGTGCGCTTAATGTCAAACTTACTCTCTGTTATTCAGAATGTGGGTCATTAACATTGGTGCACATAAATCGGAGATATATTCCAAAACCTTTATAGATAGATAACACGTCTTAAAAACGTATTGGGATCCCACGCCATCGGGTGAATTTGGCGATAGGTATTTCTTTGTCTAGCCGGGAGGTATTCGTTACCATATCGCTAAAGCGACGGTCTCGTAGAGCAGTTTAAGCGTCTTCGCATGCATAGTATGGTGTATAATCGCTAGTATCTGCTGATGTTCACCAAAACTACCGATTTCTCCCCTCGATTTTGCTCGCTGAGCTCATACTATTATGATATCTCTGAAGGGAATGTACCGATGCTCGCTGCCTCGACACAATTAATCAGACTGACTTTAATACTCCGTTCCGTTCGTGTTCTGACTCAGGCATGATATAATGAGCACTGTGTTTACTTATTTACCGACTTATTTGCATATTTAGTGACTGACAGAGTGGCGTTGATCATTTCGAGTGGTATTTACTGGTTCTGATATGCAAGCCAAACACACCAAGCCACATGGCGGAATGCAAATTATCAGATTGTGCTGATGCTTAAACTTGAATAGAATAGTAGCTCGTGTACATAAGATGAAGTACATTCGCTGCCTACTTATCAGCTCGGCGTGCTACTTGATGTGTCTTTGCATCTCGTAGGTCTCCCATGAGTGTATTTACCACGTGCTCGTGGTAACCAACACCTATATATGGGGTTATCGTTACTTTTGTATTTCTCGAGCTAGCTAGTTGTGGTTACGCTTCTGATGTATCAGTCTAAATGACCAAGCGTGTCACTAACTGCGCACAGGTCATACCGCGGTGATAGTGGCAAGCTAACCGCGCGGCTGTTAGCAGTAGTCAACGCAATATATACGCGCGCGGCGGGTACACCTTATAGTCACCCGCGACTTAATCGAGCTCTTAGCTCTTCCATTATGGACATGGAGGTGGCGTATAGTACTGCGTACAGTACCACGTACACCTGGTCAGCACTACCGCACACGTCCCACGTCTACGTAGACAGCAACTTATTTTTCGCGCGTACTGCTCACTCAATACTATGTTTCTAATTGCGAGCGCTTTAGTGTGATATACGCTATGAGCGTTGGTGGTACATTTAGCATGATTTAGCTTGTGTCCAAATGAGTGAGTGTACTTGCCGTCTACGGCAACGCGTATGTAGATAGGGACGGCCAGCTTGCAGAGGCACATAGTAGATACCGTGCGCTAATAATAAGATGAAACGCTCTACGCTCTGTGGGTGCGTTAACACATTTGACAGCTCCATAGTCAGTTTACCGTGTTTGCGGCTCCAAGCCTCACACCGTCAGCCAGTATACTAAATACAAAGATAGGTAGAAAAATGGGAGCCTAAAATAGTATATTTACCAACTACTTGCTATTCTGCAGCTTCTTTTGCTCGATGTACTTGGCGTTTCGAACGGTCAGCTTTCGAGTGCGGCTGTGTCTCTTTTTCTTCTTAGGGTACCAGTCAGGGCCCATCGCCTTCTTGACGTTTGACAGGCTTTCCTGCCGGCGCACTTCGGTCGAATCAGGTGGGGGGGGGGGGGTTACCTCCCAGAACTCAACCGCTTTTGGGCCGTTCTCGCAGGCCATTCAGCGCCAACGATGTCCCGCCCGCTGATTGTACGGAATGCGTAACCGCACTGCTGCTTTCCGTAGCGTTTCCGCAGCGCGCCCGGGAATCCCTCGAAGATCGATGCGGGTTCAGCAGAAGCGGGTCATCTTTACCTCGCATTGCTTGTACATAGGGCCCACCATTTTGCAAACTGTGAGTAAGCTAACACATATTTTGTTTTAACCATTTATGTGCGTCAAAAGATTAGCTAATAGCACGGTAATATAAGACTAATATTTATTATGAAGCAAATGTTAAAAAGGTTTATTATATTACTTTTTTGCTTTGCTTTAATAATAATATAATCAGATTTCCAAACAAATACATACTTTACATGCAGAAAAAGTTACTAAACAATTATCAACCGTGCGCGCATGCATTCGTCGGGTGCGGTGCACGGGAGCAGATAGCGCAATGACTGCGGAGCCGTGCGCTTTCATTGCACGGTGGCAGTGGTGAGTGCCAGGTAAAGTAAAGTAAGAAACATATTCGCAAAGTCCCTACAAAAACGCTGGTTAGTGAGCCCGATTTGATGTACATAGGACAGGTTTTGCGTAGCTAAATGTAAATATCGAATTGTCAGCACTAAGCGCTTATGTGTATGCCTCCAATCGATGCGTTT
Source organism: Phytophthora infestans T30-4 (assembly GCF_000142945.1). Lineage (NCBI taxonomy): Eukaryota > Oomycota > Peronosporomycetes > Peronosporales > Peronosporaceae > Phytophthora > Phytophthora infestans. The sequence goes on along the minus strand of NW_003303738.1, from coordinate 1,853,189 downwards.
CGTGATCGGCAGAAATGTTTACCTGACGTTTAATCGCGAAGGCGAGAGGCGGTCTGATCGTGCGACAGATCCAGTCAGTGTCGCAGGTCGGCAGGTATTGCCCAATCAGGGTGCGAGCTAATTGTGTGACGTTTTTGGATATATTTGTAATTTTCGCATAGCTAGGTCGAGTCAGAAAGATAGGCGCGGTCGGTAAGATGAAACGAATCTGTATTAGCCAGGCCAAGTGTAGCCGCAGATCAAAGCAGGAAGACAGGAAGTGCGACGGACGGATTTGACAGACAGACAGACAGACAGACAGACAGACACACACACACACACACACACACACACACACACACACACACACACAATACAAGGTTAGGTGGCGGTAACCAGCGCTCTGGGCGCCCGCTCCGCGGACGCTAGGGCATTGGCGGTTGGTGTAGTGTGGGCTGGCCGCCCCAGCTGCGCTGCGGCGGATTAAAGGAAACCAAAGCTAAATGTATTACGTGCCCTACCAAGTCCGCGTTCCAAAGATCTCTCTGTACACAATATTGCTGGTGTGTACGTTTACGTCCTCATCGATGGCCTCTGGATCCACAGCAATCTTGATGGCCTCCCTTGAAGTCACTCTCGACAACGCCACATAACGCTGCTCATGTGCGAAGCCCGGCGATTCCCCCTGGTATCAGGGAAACCACCAGTTGGATCCAGTTGGTCCTCTAACAAGTTTAAGCCCGACAGTTCGGGTTTGACTAGTGT
>NW_003303738.1:1841948-1852345 GCF_000142945.1 Phytophthora infestans T30-4 | reverse complement strand
GGAAGCCCCGGCGGATTGCAAGTAGGATACCAACGTGGTGGATCGAATGTCCTTGGGCCTTATTGATAGTCATGGCAAACGCTGGAGCCACTGGGAACCACTTACGCTGAGTTTGAACGGGAACTTTTTGTCATCGTCCTCACTATATATAGAAGATCCGAGGAATGAACACCTTCTTACCCTTGGACGGCGCGGACATAATGCTGGCCTTGATACTTCTCTCGCGCAGTGACAGGACCCGAAGATGCGTTCCGTTGCAAAGTCCTGCGTCGCTATTCAGGTTTCTAATCATGATGATAGGTGCTCCAACCTTCAGAACGATCCCGTGCGGAATGATACCGGAGAACTTTAGAGAATTCAAGATCTCCTGCTCACACATATTTGCATCCGCGACCCCTTCGAGGCTGTCCACCGAGAGATACCCCTTCGTTTCACCTGACAGCCGTTCCGCAACCATTTCGTTGATACGCCGAACACTTGCATTTGTGGGGGCTAGTTTGGCTCGCTCAACGAAGTATTTATCGGGTAAATTCTCAGTATCAATGCCCGGATACACCGCATCTATGAGTGCACTGACGTTGCGGACGCGTCGGTCTTCTTCAACTTCGTCCATATCTCGCTCGTGTTCTTCATCCACCGGAGAGAGTAACTTGAAACTTGGGGAAGGCCCCATACCCACGTCTTCTTCATCAGAGGTAATTTGTTGTAACCGTCGTTCTGGAATGATACACATGTCGAGTGGAAGGCATACGTCGCCATCACCGATCTCATGGCTGACCGGATAATGTCCCCAATTTGAAGTAAAACTCCAGAGAATTCCGCTAGCTCAGCCGCACTGGCCGCGTCTGGGGCGGTGCGGACACGCATGTTCTCGGTCAGCCGCACTTGACGCAAATACTCCCATAACGAGGAAGACTTAAAAAAGCTTGAATTGTCTCCGCACGCGTAGCATCCTTTCGTACAGGTAGAATTGGACGGTGATCACCGCTGAACATCATTACCTTTCCGCCGAACGACTCCACCTTGTTCTTCATAATATCTCGAAGCGACCAGTAAACAGCCTCAAAGCAAGCTTGGTTCAGCATCGGCGCTTCGTCCCAATTGATCAAGCTCGCGCTACAAATCAATTCGGCCTTCTGGATCTGCCATGAAAGGCTGCACGTCGACGTCTCTGTAAGCATGAGGGGAATCCGAAACGTCGAATGCGCGGTATGACCGCCAGTTAACAGCGTAGCTGCGATCCCACTCGATGCAACCGCGACGGCAACCTTACGTTGCATCCGAACGTGAGCGAAAATTTGCTCGAGTAGAAACGTCTTTCCTGTTCCACCCGGACCATCGAAAAAGAATAGATTCTCCCCTCCAACCGGCCTGCTCACAGCAGCAAGAACTTGGTCAAATATATTTCTCTGGTTGCTGTTCAAGTGGTCCGCCTGCTCCGCAACATGCTCCAGCTTGTTTTGGGGAAGGCGTCGATCTCTTGCTGGACAACATCAACCGACGCTGTATTCGGGTCGTCTACTTGAGCAGATACATCGTCGTAATCGGCTAGCAGAGGAAGGTCGTAGATGTCGAGGGATTTTTGGTTTGAAGCCAAGTAATCAGCAAATGCCTTGTACTCCGCCATTCGAAGACGCGCCTCATCTTCGCGTACATTATGCAGGTCTGTGTCTCTTTCCTCAATGCTTCGTGCATAATCCTCTGACATTTCCTTCTTGAACATGTCCCATAGATCTTTGGCATTACCAGACATCGAGTAAACCAAAATGATGCCGAAGCGTTGGCGTAGCTGGTACGGCATCTTGACCTCGGCGGATTCGCGTAAGCAATGTATCCACTCGTCGTCATTTTCCAAATACCCAAGCGTCAACGTTGCTTGCTGATATGTAGGATGCTCAGTACTATCAGCCGTTCGAAGATCCGCTAAGGTCTTAGGCGAGCGTCGGTTACACAGAAGAAGCCACAAGTAGAAGCGTTCCGGGTCCTGCGGAGAAACGTATATTAAGCGTCCCAGAGGCAACGTACTTCTTTTATCGTGTGTTCCGTCCACCTGTACTTCCGCGGCACATCCTTGTACAGTAGATTAGCCGCAGCTTCTGGATTGCACGCGCAAAGCTTGAAAAACTCCGTCAGCATTGATCTGTCCCCGCGGTTAATCGATTTGTGGAGCTGGGGGTGGGGGGGGGGCTTGGTCCCGATAAGCAATCATGCTCAATCCTTCCAAATGGATAGGTAGCGTCACAACAAAATGTGTTGATTCTTGTGTTGGATGCCCGAATAGTCGCATGCAAGCTTCTACCGGAGAAATATACCTCCAGCCGATACTGAAGAATTTCGTTCGCCCGAATCTCTTCGCCTCCAATAGTAATCGTCGTCATGTCCGAGCCCTTGTAGACGTACTTGTAGAGGCCTTGGTCGTGACACAAACCTCGACGTTGCTGTGGCAGCTGTACTTCTGCGACAGGATCGGATTGTACGGGACCACCCATTTATTGATGGTCACATTGTCCCATACTTTCCCCTTATGGCACAAAATTTCATCCCGACGGCGACCACGCTTGTATGCGGGGTGTTTGTCGGGGGTCATCACCGATTCGCTCGCGAGCGCCTTTGGAAACTTCTTGGAACACCTTCCGTTCTTCGTACACGGGCATTTTGGGCTCTGTTGACCACAGGGTCCATGCAGCATATTGGAAGTCACCGTTTCATACAGCTCGGGGTACTTCTCTTTATCCGGGAGCTCCGCGGACGCCAGCTTATCGACGTCCCCATAGTAGTGGATTCGTCCTTCGGACGTAGGATAAGCAGTATGTGGGCTATGGAAGACCACGCTTTAATATTCCACTACATGGACTCGAGCGGCTTGAATCCCCAGCATGCCCTCATCGAGATCCTTGTTAAGAGCTTTTAGTTTCTCCATGAACACGCGATCCACATTGTCCGGTCGGTCGGATGCCTTCTCCCCATGGCGTAAGTTTTCCTTGATCTCAGACCAGTTCGGGTTGCATGTCATCGTAATGAACAGGTTCGGGGCGCCTGTTTGACGGACGATAGCCATGGTATCCAAGAAGCGGTGGTACATGTAGCGAGGACCACCTGTAAACTTCGAGATTATGATGATCTTGCATCCAAGCTCACCCGCATCTGGGTCCGCCGACTCCTGCTCCGTATATTCCCACGCCGAGTCCTACGTATGGCTGCCTCGTCGTCAGCCGCTATTCTGTGGATTTCAACGGACTCGCCACGCAACGCGTCCATAAGTCCCTGGAGGGTTTCCTATTGATACTGGAGTTGGTTCTTTTTTATGAAGCGCAGGCGTTTTGTTCGCATTGGCACAACCTGGTTCGCAGTGTGCCGCTTTAGTCGCCCACCGCACAGGATCAGAGAATTACTAACCGTCCGGTCGTAAAGCAGATACGCCTCATATTCCCGAATGGACATTGTTTGCGGGTCACTGTGGCGATCGACGGGATTATTAACGTACGGGATATCGTAAGTCCAGCCATTCTCCTCAAACGGAAAGAGTATAGGGTACTGCGCGGGTCGTAGGTAACGCTCGTCTCAGAGATGCGCTTGAAACCTTCTGTCGTTTGTAGGATAATATCCCGATGCTCCGCTGAGTTTGTGTCGATCACAACGGCCGCCACCTCTGAAGCAGTTGGGGTGTTATGCGTAACCGGATTCGCTGTTGCCTCAGTCCTGTTGAGTGGTTGCCCAGGTCTCTTTGATACCGCCCTTCAGGTCATGTCAGCAGTATGCACAGGGTGTCCAAAAACAACCCAGTCCCTTACGGGACTCACACAGCTCCGAAAATTCTCTAAAACTGTCTATTCTGATGCTATGTTATGTAAGTATACAGGTGCGGGGCTCACTCATGCTCTTAAAGTGTTTTTTTGTCTTGATCTCCTGCTGTCCTTGTACTTGGTCTTGGGCTCCGTGCTCTTGTGAGACGGACTTATGCATTCCTTTCCGCCCCGCCAGAAGAGCTCTCGCAAAATGTGTTATGATGTGGGTGCTCACACGTTAAGAGCACCTCTCAATTGCGGGACCGTAAAGACTCTTCCGCATGTGGCTGCAACTTCGGTTTGAGCACGCGTCACCTGCTTTTGGAGCGTGGGCACTCGCGGTGGGTCTAGGACCATATGCGCATGCATGGTTGAAGACCCCCCGTCACACTTACCCCAGCCTGATTGCTATCGCTACCAACCCCCATACAACTGTGGAGTCTCGGGGCAAGCCTCAGACTGTATCCTGAGAGGTCTCTCTTGAATATATAGTAGGGCAGGGAGCCCCACGCCCGTAAAAACATCTAAAACTACCCTGCTGCTATTATACAGCCGGCGCACTTTGTCCTCGCCGCGCCGTCGCTAGGAAACCAATTTTGTGTTTTGAATGAAAATAAGTCAGGAAAATATCGCCCAATCAGGCGTGAGTTAATTGTACGGCGTTTTTGCTATTTCGGTAATTTTTGCATAGTTAGGTCGAGTCAGAAAGATAGGCGCGGTCGGTAGGATGGGAGAATTCTGTATTAAATATGCCAGGTGTAGCCATATGAAAAGGTAGGAAAAAGGCCTCAAGAAAGGAAAACGACGGATCGATTTACAGACAGACGGACCGACTAGAAGGTTAGAAGCGGGGCGGAGGTGGCAGGAAATGCCCTCCTATACATTTTTACCCATCACTAGATCTCAAACCCAGTTGATAAGCTCTTATCGTTATAACAGCCACAGTTAAATGTGTGCTGTACTATCGTAATATAAAAAGAAGAATTGCGAGGGCAAATTCAATTCAAGCAGAATGAGGAATTTCCGATGTTAGTCCGCTTTTGGCAATTGAGCACCATACAACTTAAGCCAGAGCCAGAACCCGTATACAGCTATTGCATTTGTAGTACTGACCCTCGTTTCCTACAGGTGCAGCTTTGATGGCTCTCAGTGACCAAGCAGTGTCTCATCACTGTCGTTGGAGCTGCTCTCACTGTGATGGCACATTGATAGTGGCTCTTCCAGCTCGTGGCGAACACGGAACATGCTCCGGAGGCGCTGGTCTCGACGACTACGGTAGCGCTTTTGAGAAGTCTTGCGCTTAGAGGCCATCTCTTCACCAATCGACAGTAAGCGGCCAATATAGTCGCGGTAAGAGTCGAAATCCCCAACCCTAAGCAGATTTAAGTGCACATGGATGTTTGTGAGAGCGACGCACGTCTTAAACAAGGTGTCGCATCTGGATTCAGCCCCGCGATACTTGTTAGGGCACACAGACCAGAGGGTAGTTAGACGACCAAAACAAATTTCCACAAGAACGGATCGTGTGCGATTTTGTCGCTCTCCTCGATCGAAAGCGTCTCACCTGGCTGTTTTTTGTGCGGGGTTACGGCACGGAAATGCAATAACAGTCCCTGGTATCCCTTCTCGGTGGGTAACGCCCACTCATTGGGGTACTTGGCCACGAGAGGACCCGCGTCGTGTAGACGCTTCTCCACTTCGGACTTCTGTGTGTTCTGGGAGTGGAAGCACTGATTTTTGCGGAATAGCTTGATATCCGACACATACCCCGAGTAATGCTTGGTGCAGTTGATTGCTTTGCCCGTCGGCAACACGGAAACTTCTACTTTGTAGCCATGCAGCTTGTGTTTTCTGCTGTAATAGATGCTGCGACCTTCACAGAGGCCGTACGGGATATTGGCCTGCTGGAAGGTCACGTCCGTCGCGTACCGCGCGCAAGGAACATTTGAAAACGTGTTCCCAGTTTTTGTGCGGGGTTACGGCACGGAAATGCAATAACAGTCCCTGGTATCCCTTGTCGGTGGGTAACGCCCACTCATTGGGGTACTTGGCCACGAGAGGACCCGCGTGGGTGCTAGACGGAGTGTGTGCGAGGCGCTAGCTGGTAAGAGGGCGTACGGCGGTGCGGTTTTGTGTGGTTGCGTGTGTACTCGTTGAGAATGCAGTTTTCGCGAAGCGGTGCGGTGGTTAGCTTGTCGTGCTTCTCCTATAGCTCAGTTGGTAGAGCGTGCGGCTGCTAACCTCAAGGTCGCTGGTTCAAACCCAGCTGGGAGAGCTTCTTTTGGACCACCAAACTACTGTTTGAGGACTCAGAGAACTCGTGGGAGCCATTTTTGGCAATGTATGCAGACGTTCCAGTCCTGGTGACAACGTATGTTGAATCGGTGAACACTCCTGAGTTGACAGCGATGCTGTAACCATCAATTTCAACCTGGCCCTGTCACATGTCACATTTTTCACAAGTCATGGCGATATGGCTACTTTACGTCTTCCAGATTTTCCAGTTTTCTGACATTTTTTCAAGTTTTCCAGTTTTTTCATTTACCGTGGTCATCTTGGGGGCAGTGTAGTGCATACAGCACCTGTACCAGATGACACAGCGGCAAAAGCAAGTCACAAGTCACCGCGTCACAAGTCACACCTGTCACCCCGTCCCAACCGCGACATCCATCCCAGCCGCCCCTGCAGCGCAAATCCCAGTCTCCAATCGACAGCGGCGGGAAGGAACGTGAGCCTCGAGTTGGTGTGTTACTAGCGCGCGTGCTCTCGGCCCACACGGCCAAGCAACAGCCGAGCAACAAGACAGCAGAGGCCGAGAGGCACGCGCCGATAGGACAACAATGGACAGAGGCACGTGCTGGAAGGGAAGAGGCAGCGACTCAAGGACATCGAGTTTGGCGAGAGGTGTTGTAGTGATAGCGATGCAAATGGACTGACCGACTAACTCTGTATGACACTTCACAATTTACCTTTTTGAGCTCACTTGCCATACTAAACCATCTACTCTTTAATAGCGTCGGTCTCCGTCGCAGCCACGATCACGATCTGTGCGGGCAGCTCAGCAATACTAGCGAGGTGCAGACGCGCAGTAGAAGCAGCGACATCACCTGCATCGAACCCGTTCCGTTCACTTAGACCATCGTGTGCAACCCCACGGCCAGGTCCAGGTCGCGACACCGCCACGAGATATCCGACTGGCGCACCACATCCAACCGCTCCACCGCGTTCCATACGCCACCACGAATACACCCGAACAACCCCACCGTGCTGCAGATCCGTAATCCGGACCATCAGCGCCATATCTCACTCGCTACGCTACTGCCAGCACACCTGCACGTTGGCCCTCACGCATGTCGAACATCGGCCCGCTCAATGGCGCGTCCGTGAGTTTCCGCGTCCACGGACCAGAACGCCGACCCCACGGCAGCGCTGTCAAACAACGCGCCGTCCACGTCCAGCTCGACCATCGCCAGCAGTGCCTTCCTCACCTTCCCGGCTCTCCACATCATCCACCCGCTGCCGCCGCCCCGCTGTTACCGTTGCTGCATGTGTCCGCCACCCGCACGCCGCCCTTTCGCGGACGTCGCCACCCTTGCTCACCACCTCATTCACTCTGCTCCCTCACGCCTCTTCCACTCTAGCTCGCCGCCGTCGTCACCATTGCCGCCACTCCACTTGCTGCCGCCGAACAGTGAGCCATCCACTGTGTCGCGCTAGATCACTGCCAGTGTCAAGGTTACTGCCAGGCTCGAAGCAGCGACCTGGACGTGCTCCGCCGGAACAGTGAGCCCATCCACTGTGGTCGCGCTAGATCCACTGCCCAGTGTCAAGGCCACTGCCAGGCTCGAAGCAGCGACCTGGACGGGGTCGCTTTGGCGGACCCCTTTTTGTGCTTTCATGCATGATAGATTCGCGGTAGATCGTTTGGCAGCGTTCATTTATCGCTGGCGCGCGTCCAACTTTCTTGTCAGTTTGAATTGTGTTGGACATGTTCAAAGGCTGGGTGGGTGCTAGACGAGGTGTGTGCGAGGCGCTAGCTGGTAAGAGGGCGTACGGCGGTGCGGTTTTGTGTGGCACGTTTAGATTGGCGGGCTTCGTCAAATTGGGTCAGCCGAGCAACGCCATGCTCGACTACTTCTTCCGTCAGCTCGCGGGTACGCTTTGATCTCGAGCTCTGGGCATCTTGTGAGATGGTAGATTGATAAATGAGCTTCCAAGAAGCACATGTACAGAAAAGCTGCGTGCGTTAGATGAATGGCTCACAATCTGGATCTGTATGGAGCTTAAGCGAGCTTGAAAGCGCTGTAAATGGAGTGGATGTAGGCGATGGCGCCAAAATGACAGCGCATTCGCGCCAAATGAGTGGCAGAAGAGTTCAGTTTTATAAATAGATCATGACGTACTGAGAAGCTACAAATGTACTCAGCGCTTTCCAAATCTGAAGTTTTTTCTCCGATATATTATCTTTCTACTATGTAGATCAATCCGACGATTCGGGCAAACTTGTGTCGCCTTGGCTAGCTCTCTGATGGTTTGCTGCTTCATTGATGAATAGCTATGCATCTGCAAAAGAGGTCAGTCTTTGACAATTGTCGTGCGTTTTTCTCTATAATACTTAGATTCTGTTTGTGCACCGACCAACTCGGTTTAAGGTCTAGTAGACCTAACTCTTGTCCTTCAATAGATCTTTTACCCTACATGTTGTTTCATGTAAATTTTCTAAAATACATTTTCAAACCATTTCCAACCATTTCCATTATTAATTTACTAAATTAATATTTTTTTCTTTATTACCTATCCCAACTTTACTTCTTTTCAACTCTATCATTCACTTCCATATGTATTTGTTTAATATTTTTTATAATGTTCATACATTCTATCTTTTTATACATCCGTCTTCTTCCATAACATAAAATCTCCGACCTCCGACAACCTCCGACCGTAACATAAAACGTGGTTTAAACAAAAATACTACATGTACTTGTTAAAATTTGTGCATTTATTTCTTAAAATTGCACTTTTCCTTTAAGTTAGGGAGAAAGAGGGAGAGATCGTTCGAACGGCGAGCGAGTGGAGTGGCGGCAATGGTGGCGACGGCGGCGAGCTAGAGTGGAAGAGGCATGAGGGAGCAGAGTGAATGAGGTGGTGAGCAAGGGTGGCGACGTCCGCGAAAGGGCGGCGTGCGGGTGGCGGACACATGCAGCAACGGTAACAGCGGGGCGGCGGCAGCGGGTGGATGATGTGGAGAGCCGGGAAGGTGAGGAAGGCACTGCTGGCGATGGTCGAGCTGACCTTGGACGGCGCGTTGTTTGACAGCGCTGCCGTGTGGTCGGCGTTCTGGTCCGTGGACGCGGAAACTCACGGACGCGCCATTGAGCGGGCCGATGTTCGACATGCGTGAGGGCCAACGTGCAGGTGTGCTGGCAGTAGCGTAGCGAGTGAGATATGGCGCTGATGGTCCGGATTACGGATCTGCAGCACGGTGGGGTTGTTCGGGTGTATTCGTGGTGGCGTATGGAACGCGGTGGAGCGGTTGGATGTGGTGCGCCAGCCGGATATCTCGTGGCGGTGTCGCGACCTGGACCTGGCCGTGGGGTTGCACACGATGGTCTAAGTGAACGGAACGGGTTCGATGCAGGTGATGTCGCTGCTTCTACTGCGCGTCTGCACCTCGCTAGTATTGCTGAGCTGCCCGCACAGATCGTGATCGTGGCTGCGACGGAGACCGACGCTATTAAAGAGTAGATGGTTTAGTATGGCAAGTGAGCTCAACAAGGTAAATTGTGAAGTGTCATTCAGAGTTAGTCGGTCAGTCCATTTGCATCGCTATCACTACAACACCTCTCGCCAAACTCGATGTCCTTGAGTCGCTGCCTCTTCCCTTCCAGCACGTGCCTCTGTCCATTGTTGTCCTATCGGCGCGTGCCTCTCGGCCTCTGCTGTCTTGTTGCTCGGCTGTTGCTTGGCCGTGTGGGCCGAGAGCACGCGCGCTAGTAACACACCAACTCGAGGCTCACGTTCCTTCCCGCCGCTGTCGATTGGAGACTGGGATTTGCGCTGCAGGGGCGGCTGGGATGGATGTCGCTGTTGGGACGGGGTGACAGGTGTGACTTGTGACGCTGTGACTTGTGACTTGCTTTTGCCGCTGTGTCATCTGGTACAGGTGCTGTATGCACTACACTGCCCCCAAGATGACCACGGTAAATGTAAAACTGGAAAACTTGAAAAAATGTCAGAAAACTGGAAAATCTGGAAGACGTAAAGTAGCCATATCGCCATGCCTTGTGAAAAATGTGACATGTGACAGGGCCAGGTTGAAATTGATGGTTACAGCATCGCTGTCAACTCAGGAGTGTTCACCGATTTAACATACGTTGTCACCAGAACTGGAACGTCTGCATACATTGCCCAAAATGGCTCCCACGAATTCTCTGAGTCCTCAAGGCCGCGCCAGGCAACGTGAAGCTGCCATTCCTTCGCAGTCGTGTCATAACGGTGGTCAATGATGTCCCGCACGCCTAGCACAATGCCCTGCACGGCAACGTGCTCGCGAATTTCAGCGGTACTGCCTAGTTCCGGGTCGCAGTAATGCTTGAGGCGTGAGCCATGTAC
>NW_003303738.1:1833499-1841593 GCF_000142945.1 Phytophthora infestans T30-4 | reverse complement strand
AGGCGTCATCGTCCTCTTCGTCCTTCTCGTAAGCTTCAGCTTCGTCTGCAGCATCGTACAGCTCACGGTAGCGACCTGCATTCCGCTGTAAGAATGTCGCATTTTACACGATCAACGGTACCATTGATCCACGGCGTGTAGACCGGAACAAACTTCTGTATGGCCTTCAAACGACCAGCAACCTCTTCCATCACTGACGCCTTGAAGTGCGATCCATTATCAGATACCCAGGCCTCAGGTAACCCGAATCGCTTGTACCAGTCCAACACAGCCTGGACTGCTGTGGCACTGTTCGCCGCATCAGCAGCGATCAACTCGCAATAGTGCGTAAGCTCATCCTTGAGCACGAGTACGTATCGGCTTGCGCCGTAGGATTCGCCTAGTTGTAGATAGTCCATGTGAAGACACTCGTTGCGCTTACTTGCCGTAGATGTAGGCCCCCAAGGGCGCATCAGAAGTTTCCCGCCTTTCACATGCTTGCACAACAGACACTCTCTCAGGAAACGGTCAATCAACGCCCTTGCATTAGCAATTTCAAAGCGTTCGGCAAGCGCGGCTTGTATAACGTCGCTACCCCTGTGGCCCTGAGGTCCACAGTGAGCCACAAGCAACAAACGTTGTAACAGCTCGCGGGCCTGCTTGGGGACCCAGAGTTTTTCGTCGACTCGAATGAGACCGTCTTCATCTGCAGCCGTCGGTGCACTGGAACGGTGGCGTCGCTGTTGATCCCGAATTGCACCTTCGGATGGCCACACAAATCTACCGTCCTGCAACGGCCGCAGCAGCGAAATCGGCTGTGTGCGTCTAGTTGTCACTCTCTTGGCCAAACCAACAGCACCGGCTTGCATAGGGACATGCCAGTAAGCAGCTGAGAGATCGAAGGGATTAATCATACACGGCTTGTCCTTAACCGTTTCCCTGGTCTCGCCATCAGTGACGTCATCCGCCGTTGCATTAGCATAGTCCTCCTCGTTCTTCCCAACCACGCAGGCCACCACACGTTTAACAGCATGCGGTAGGTGCCCTGGAACTGCACTAGCTTGGCCCCATCTCGATATCAGATCGGCCCAAACATTATCTTCGCCTTTGATATGTTCGATGGTGTAGCGGACTCCCACAATGTGGAGTGCCCACCGCTGCAGCTTGCCGCGAAGATGTGGCTTGACCGTCTTATCGGGGGAAAAGATGTGAATCAAGTTTGCATGGTCGCAATAAATCTGCACACCTTTCTCACGCTCAAGAAGATAAGCGAGATCACCACAGGCCCGAACAACAGGGTATGCTTCCTTCTCCACGATAAACCAATTACCTTGAGCCCCAGTAAAAAGACCACCCCAGCAAACGAGTAGTTCGTGTGGTTGCTCCGTCACCGGTAGCCCAGCGATCCAATTGCGGACCTGGCTAACGACGACGGCCCCACCGCCCAGGGAAGCATCGCTGAACATGCACACAACTGCATCTGGGTCCGGGAAAAACAACTTGGCCGAAGTCGTCAACAAATCGATCACCGCACGAAAAGCTGCCTTATCATCCGCTGGCCAGGTGAGTTCGACACCAGTTAGCTGCGCCTTGCGCCGACCCCGTTGAGCCATCACTGCTTCTAGCTTCGATTGAAGCGGACCAACAACTCGGGCATAGTCCACCATTGATTCCCGCAGCCAATTCGCTGCACATCGGAACTGCTGGAGCGCTGCAGCAGTCGGCGGTAGCGCCATGCTCGTCAGTGCTGTGAGGCGATCGGGTGAGTGCTTGACGCCTGTACCGTCAATCACCTTGCCACACCATACCACCTTGGTGTCGAACAACACACATTTCTTGGCGTTCAGCTTCAGCCGCCTTTCGTGAACCACCTTAAAGAAAGATCGCAGGTTAGTTAGATATTCCTCGGCACCACGAGCGAATAATAGCAGATCATCAATCCATACGAGAATGCTGCGATACATCATGGCTTGAAAGCAGAGCTGCATTTGCAGCTGGAAATGCATTGCGGAATCGCTTGCATCTTGCGGTACCCGCGTCGGTGTGAACACCCCATCTTCAGTAACAAAACTGAAAAGTTCTTGGCTGTCACGGTGAAGTGGGAGTTGCCAGAAGCCTTTAAAGAGATCAAAGAGGCCGAACTCGTACGCCCCTATCACACTCTGTGTCGCTGAGGTTAGATTCGGCGTTGCTCCGGCTAACGGCACGGTGCATTTGTTTGTCGGTCGATAGTCTACAATGCAGCGAAATTCATCGGTTTGTGGCTTCTTGACCGGCAGTGCTGGGCACGCCCACCGGCTGGTGTTGTTACGCCGAACCAATCCATGACGCTCCAATTCCGACACAAACTCCCGTAGGAACTTTCGCTGCGCCGGTGGATACTTCCTTGTCCCGCTGCGGTACGGCTGAGCCCCCTCTCGGAGCCTCACTTTCAATGGCTCTACGTCTGCAGGTGGATCAGCCCCAATACGAATACGCCATACATCGGCATACTCAAACACCAGCTTGCGTAGGTCCTCCAACAACTCTGGCGCAAAACCAGCAGCTCCGGCAGCATCAACCATCTTGTTCAAGTAGCCATAGACTTCATCACCATCCACCGAGAAAGCCACTTGAGGGCTATCGCTGGTAACATCGTCTTCATCTGCGTCACCGACATGACCACTTGCAAGTTGGTCAAATAGCCTGTCGATGTCGATGCCAATGTCTTGCATAATTTTGCGTCCCAGTAAAAGCTCGTCTTCATGGCCCTCCATGACAAGACACGGTACATCAGCGAGGTGCAAAGGTCCGGCTGCTGTTTCGATACGCAGATCCAAAATGACAGCATCGCGACAACTCACGCGAGCGCCACCAGCTACTTGCACCTGCACTACAGGCTTCAATGCCTGCAGCTTTAGCGTGCTTCCGACACCCTGAAGCTCGTCGACCAGGGCTCTCGAAATGATGTTGCTGTCCGCTCCAGTATCGGGACAGAACGGCACATCCAAAACACCGTTAATGCACGCACGCACGCCGGCCTTCTCCAGCCCGTACTACCCGTACAGCCTTGACGCGTTCATCTCTTAGCGCCTTACGAGCCTGCACCTCGCGCTGGATATCTTGCTTCTGTTCGTCAGTACCAGTCGGGCAGTCCTTTGCCCAATGGGGCCCCTTACAGATCAAACATCCCGTTCGAGGCGGGTTGGGAGGTGCCTTCGATTCCACTTTCGTACGTACGGCCTTACCAACAGCCCTACTGGCTTGCTTCGCTCCTCCAGTCTTACCTCCAGTGGATTTGCCCCTTGGGGCATCATCACGCTTCCACTCGGTTTGCATTGTGTGGAAATGTTGCTGGCTCTTGGCTCGGACGACGATCAGCTCGTACAACGCCACATCATCTTGCTTAGCGTGCTGGTGCGTCACGGCAATGAGGCACTCGATATCCACCCGCAACACCGTCGGGAACAAGTTCGAGACCAGTAACTTGCAGCGAGCCTTCATGCGTTCACGGCCTGCAGCATCTGTCGCTGGTCCCCGACCAACCCATGTCCCTAGTCCATGTTCATCCACTAGCCGGTCAAAATCCATGAAATATTGTGCAATGCGTGCATGGATATCCGACACCTTCATGTCCATTTTCAGGTTATCACTGAAAACCTTGGTCACATCAGGGACATGATCATTTATCAGAGTGCCCGCACGGCGCTTGATGTCCTCCTGTAGACACTTGTCCGTCACTTCCTCCACGGTTGTACGAAATTCGTAGTGCGCCAGGTGCTCGATGTTCCTTGGTTCCATGGAGTTCTTGATACTAACGAGCACGTTCTCGTGCACTTCACCCGTCGCTAGGCATCGCTCCCAGACCCTCTCTTCATACTGTCGACGATCGCGCATAAATTTGACCAGTGCTGGTTGTCCCAGGTCTGTCAATCGCGGAGGCTTGATGTACTCGAAGCCCGGCTGTGTAGACCGCATCTCAACGTCTCCATCTTAATCAACCTCCCTGTTAAGCGCCATCGTCAGATCTTGAAAAGCCAAAGTATACTTTATGGCAAGTGAGCTCAAAAAGGTAAATTGTGAAGTGTCATTCAGAGTTAGTCGGTCAGTCCATTTGCATCGCTATCACTACAACACCTCTCGCCAAACTCGATGCCCTTGAGTCGCTGCCTCTTCCCTTCCAGCACGTGCCTCTGTCCATTGTTGTCCTGTCGGCGCGTGCCTCTCGGCCTCTGCTGTCTTGTTGCTCGGCTGTTGCTTGGCCGTGTGGGCCGAGAGCACGCGCGCTAGCAACAGACCAACTCGAGGCTCACGTTCCTTCCCGCCGCTGTCGATTGGAGACTGGGATTTGCGCTGCAGGGGCGGCTGGGATGGATGTCGCTGTTGGGACGGGGTGACAGGTGTGACTTGTGACGCGGTGACTTGTGACTTGCTTTTGCCGCTGTGTCATCTGGTACAGATGCTGCATGCACTACATTTAGGCGGAAGAGGCCAAGATGGAGATCATGGAGGTGGAGGATGCGACTCCCGAGGTCAGGAAGGCTGAGTTGTGGATCAGCGTGGCACTGCTCCAGCTGGAAGTTCCGCGTAAGACGGAGATACACGTTCGGAACCGGTGCCAAGGTGGACGTAGCCATGAGCAGTAGTAGAAAGGTACGCATGCTGAGAGACAGAAGAATGTTGGCGCCGTGTTGCTATTGAGTTTAAGTGCTTAAGTAAATAAATAAATAACGCGTGGGATTGATGAATGCTATCTACTGCTCTGTTCATTTAGTATACTACTACTTGTTTATAATACTACAGCAGTAATTACTCTTAATACGTCTCCTCCCTCAGGCTGTTGCATGTATTGTAACGACGAAGCGAGTTCGCAAGAGCTGCACCGCCTGCCAGTTGTCGACATCTTTAGTGCTCGAGATTTTGTATAACAGTAAGCAAATTGTAGACTGCGAAAATTGAGTCTAGTGTACTGAAATGATTACACCGGTCGGAGAAGTCGGAGAAATCACTTTATGCATGTGATATGTCAACATCTTGAAAATTGTATTAGCATACCCATATTTTGCGTGTCACCTCCAGGGGCCAATGGTAACCAAATATCCTATAATATGTTTGATAGTAATAGTACTATTTTCGATAATAAATATTAATATTAACTCATTTTTGCAAAAGTTAACATAATATTTTAATAATAACTCGGAGAGCTGAAAAATATTAGATACTACATAATCTTTTATGATATTTTCCAACTTAAGTACGTTTCTTGCCACCTTACGTAAACCGAGCGGAGCCAAATAACTTTTTCGATCAGGTTCTAGAAAAGCAGTAGGCTTTAAGAATGACGAGTATTTGCTCTGGTATTTTACTGTGACACAGACAAAGGCGATCGAGATGGAAAACTGCAAACGCTTGCAGCTGTTTAACGTTGATAGAGCGAAATCAAGACATTTGTTCTTGTTCTCTACCGATCTCCTCGTCCACATCGTGCGTCTAATAAACCTGCTGCCTGTGGCGCTAGATTAATGCGCTCAGCAGTGCCAACACACGACGCCAACCTTGCCGTCACTCTCACAATTGTCCCTCCCTCAGGGTTGATTAGTAATACTTCAGCTAGTCGAGCGTCAACGACATCTGATTGGTGAATTTATCCCGATTACGCAATCTTTGAAAAATATAATATAGTACTAACTAATATTAAGTTGATATTTAATAATATCATATTGTCTCAGAAGAAAATATTAGGTGATATTTTTTATATTTACTGGTCTACAGGTGATATTTTCACAATATTAACTTCACCGATTTTGGAGTTACCATTAACCCCTGGTCACCTCCGTCGGAGCCAACTCCGACGAGGCCCAACCTAGCCCTTACCATTTGGATTGGCCAAATCATTTTGTCAAGACCGAGCGATTGGCTGTCTAATAAATAAAAATGGATGATTGGTGATTAAAACCAATATTAAAAAAATTAAGTTGGGTCGGAGAATTGATGATATTCATCCATTTTATGGCAGTTCCATTAAGCATTCTTTTAATTCATTTTAACTAAAGGACGTCGATTTTCGTCGGCATGTAACGTCAAGTTGCCCATCTCAAACTTACAAAATGTGAAGTCAAAGTGCAATAGGAGAATAACGCCCTCAAATCCTTCAGAGAAGAAGTAAAACTCGCAAATGACGCTCCAAGAGAAACCTTTGGGTAGCACACTTGTTTCGCGGCGCGGTGAGACGTCTACCCAGGAAGCGCTGGCGAACAAGACAGTGGTGGGACTCTACTTCACGACCAGTCCGTTTCCGGCGTGAGATAGTGCAGAACCTGTGGACGCTATGATGTGGAGACGATCCCAACGCTCAATTTTGTGGACGCCATTGGCGATGTTGTCGAGCGCGAGGGCCGAGAACAACATCACTCTTCACAAGATCTGGGACCATGTCTCACTTTCCAGGCCTGAAGCTGCGATGCCGTGAATGGAGTGCAGGCTATGCTCAGCCCGCCTTGGAAGTTCGGCCTGAAAACAATTGTGCTCCCTCGCGCTCTCCTGAAGCGTTTCCCCGTGGGTCCGACGTCCGTACTATCATATTGTACTGTAATAGCGTCCCACGTGGCTCGGTGAGCTCAGTTCTTCACGGGTATCGTGCTCCGTGGCTCCGTTATTTCTCGTCTATAGCTTCCGTGACTGCGCGTTTTCCCATGCTTTATTAGTTGGGTCACCGTCCATACTATCGTGTTTTTCTTGTGGTGTCGAGATTTGTCTGTCGTCCGTTCCATCGTAGGCTACCGTAGTATCGCTCTCCGTGGCTCCGTGAGCTCCGGTTCTACCCTAGTATCGTATTTCAATGCTCTGTAATCTCCCGCTAATGGTCTTCCGCGAAATCATGCTTGGTTCGTCGACCTTGCTCCGTGGTCCACCGTGGTGCAACGGAATAATCCTTTTTTTCGTGCGTTGTCACAGCTACGGGCTGTATGTGGGTATTTCAGATCTCTTCCGTGGTCCGTACGCCCGTCATACTCTTTTCCTCCCCATTTTTCAGGGTTGCACGCTCTTCCGTGGTTCGTGCATTTCAGAATCGTTTGGTGCCTTCATTGATTTAGTCCTCTGTTATTGTCCGTGACCATTCGTGCTTCGTGCCGTTTCTTCTATTCCGTCATGTAGATAGTGTTCCACCGTGTTTCGTGCTCTAGCTTAATCACGTGCCTCCGCGCTAATTTAGTCACAGCTCCTGCTTCCAGCCTTGACGGTACGCTACGTATCGTGTTGGAAAAAGGGCACATGTTCTAATGGTCACACACTACGCGCGCAAATACAAAGAAAGACGATGTTTTTCGCGGCGGTGGAGTGGGGGTGTATGGTGGGAGGCCACTAAACACTTTTTTAGTAGTTAGTATTAGTAATATAGCTGTGTAATATTAGCTAACGCTGGTATCATATAACTATCATGTGTAATCCTACAACAAATTATTGCAAGCAAATATTTAATTAAAAGAAATAAAATTGTATTCAACTTAACAATCTTGTAATTTAAACTACTATAAAATTACTTCGAAGCTTAAAACATATTTTTAACAAAAGTACTGAAAGGACCTTTCAAGACTCTTAATGGGCCACCGGAGCCCACAATTGCTATTAACAGCTTGTGTAGCCATACATTGCGTGTGTGCTGATCGGCGCGGCCTACTAATGCTAACTAACGCGTACACAGGCAGCGCCCTTTGAGTGAAGTGGCGCTCAGAGCTTGAAATGGGGGCAAAATAAACTTGAAGCGGTGCATTTAATTACGACAAATGGGAGCGCCACATAATGTCAGCTAAGCCCGTTACGGTTGCCTTCACTGCGCTCAGCAGCCAGTAGAAGGCATGTATTAGCGCTACCCTCGAACGGACTAACTTACTTACAAATCGCTACATACGTTGCGTGGGGTTCCCGTTTGGCACTTGTCCCGCAATCGCACGCGCTCTTCGTATCGCCGCCGCTCCGCTTTTTGAAATGGGGCGTAAAGAAAGAAGCACAAATATATTAGCCAATCAGCTGGCCGAAAAAGTATTCAGTTGTATTAATTTTTAAAATATGACTCAATATCAGCCAGTGACCGGGGGCGCCTTCGCTTCACTTAACAGCTTTTTGTCCAGTAAGAAG
>NW_003303738.1:1810170-1832482 GCF_000142945.1 Phytophthora infestans T30-4 | reverse complement strand
ACAATCTGATAATTTGCATTCCGCCATGTGGCTTGGTGTGTTTGGCTTACATATCAGAACCAGTAAATACCACTCGAAATGATCTACGCCACTCTGTCAGTCAGTAAATATGCAAATAAGTCGGTAAATAAGTAAACACAGTACTCATTCTATCATGCCCGAGTCAGAACACGAACGGAACGGATTATTAAAGTCAGTCTGATTAATTGTGTCGAGGCAGCGAACATCGGTACATTCCCTTCAGAGATATCATAATAGTATGAGCTCAGCGAGCAAAATCGAGGGGAGAAATCGGTAGTTTTGGTGAACATCAGCAGATACTAGCGGCTATACACCATACTATGCATGCGAAGACGCTTAAACCGCTCTACTAGACCGTCACTTTAGCGATATGGTAACGAATACCTCCCGGCTAGACAAAGAAATACCTATCGCCAAATTCACCCGATGGCGTGGGATCCCAATACGTTTTTAAGACGTGTTATCTATCTATAAGGGTTTTGAAATATATCTCCGATTTATGTGCACCAATGTTAATGACCCACATTCTGAATAACAGAGAGTAAGTTTGACATTAAGCGCACCTCAGAGTGGTGCCAATTCAGGAGCGAAGCGCTCAATTGAGAATTAAGACAAATATCTTCCAGGGTAAAATGGAGCTCATCTTGCAGATCACTTTAAACCCTGGTGGTAGCGACGAAACCTTCACCTTTGTAACCATTTAGAGTCATGTCTACCTTTGCCATGACGTTCAACAATATTCAGCTGAGCTAGATCTATTATACGCCCATCCAACTCTAGTAACCAGGTACCAGATATGCATAGCTATATGTGATGCTGTCAGAACTGACTTCGGGAAAAGCAAGAGATAGGTGGTTGGTGAGGCAGAACATGTGAGCATGTGTACAGTGGCCTTTGAAGCAAATGTAGTAGAACACGGAATATATATTATATGTAGCTTTGCTTTGAGTAAGGAATCATAGCCTATTCCAGCGCAGCAGAGGTGGTCGTTTCTGTTTACACCAACAAACCATACCCTAGCTCTCGCGGAGCAGGCTCCTAGGGTACTAGTCTAAAACACTACTTTACTAACGTGTCTGTCTGTCGGTGACTCGGCCCGTAACACAATTTCGCACTTCTTACTGGACAAAAAGCTGTTAAGTGAAGCGAAGGCGCCCCCGGTCACTGGCTGATATTGAGTCATATTTTAAAAATTAATACTACTGAATACTTTTTCGGCCAGCTGATTGGCTAATATATTTGTGCTTCTTTCTTTACGCCCCATTTCAAAAAGCGGAGCGGCGGCGATACGAAGAGCGCGTGCGATTGCGGGACAAGTGCCAAACGGGAACCCCACGCAACGTATGTAGCGATTTGTAAGTAAGTTAGTCCGTTCGAGGGTAGCGCTAATACATGCCTTCTACTGGCTGCTGAGCGCAGTGAAGGCAACCGTAACGGGCTTAGCTGACATTATGTGGCGCTCCCATTTGTCGTAATTAAATGCACCGCTTCAAGTTTATTTTGCCCCCATTTCAAGCTCTGAGCGCCACTTCACTCAAAGGGCGCTGCCTGTGTACGCGTTAGTTAGCATTAGTAGGCCGCGCCGATCAGCACACACGCAATGTATGGCTACACAAGCTGTTAATAGCAATTGTGGGCTCCGGTGGCCCATTAAGAGTCTTGAAAGGTCCTTTCAGTACTTTTGTTAAAAATATGTTTTAAGCTTCGAAGTAATTTTATAGTAGTTTAATTTACAAGATTGTTAAGTTGAATACAATTTTATTTCTTTTAATTAAATATTTGCTTGCAATAATTTGTTGTAGGATTACACATGATAGTTATATGATACCAGCGTTAGTTAATATTACACAGCTATATTACTAATACTAACTACTAAAAAAGTGTTTAGTGGCCTCCCACCATACACCCCCACTCCACCGCCGCGAAAAACATCGTCTTTCTTTGTATTTGCGCGCGTAGTGTGTGACCATTAGAACATGTGCCCTTTTTCCAACACGATACGTAGCGTACCGTCAAGGCTGGAAGCAGGAGCTGTGACTAAATTAGCGCGGAGGCACGTGATTAAGCTAGAGCACGAAACACGGTGGAAAACACTATCTACATGACGGAATAGAAGAAACGGCACGAAGCACGAATGGTCACGGACAATAACAGAGGACTAAATCAATGAAGGCACCAAACGATTCTGAAATGCACGAACCACGGAAGAGCGTGCAACCCTGAAAAATGGGGAGGAAAAGAGTATGACGGGCGTACGGACCACGGAAGAGATCTGAAATACCCACATACAGCCCGTAGCTGTGACAACGCACGAAAAAAGGATTATTCCGTTGCACCACGGTGGACCACGGAGCAAGGTCGACGAACCAAGCATGATTTCGCGGAAGACCATTAACGGGAGATTACAGAGCATTGAAATACGATACTAGGGTAGAACCGGAGCTCACGGAGCCACGGAGA
Source organism: Phytophthora infestans T30-4 (assembly GCF_000142945.1). NCBI lineage: Eukaryota > Oomycota > Peronosporomycetes > Peronosporales > Peronosporaceae > Phytophthora > Phytophthora infestans. The sequence continues at coordinate 1,830,001 of NW_003303738.1, read as the reverse complement.
CCGATACTACGGTAGCCTACGATGGAACGGACGACAGACAAATCTCGACACCACAAGAAAAACACGATAGTATGGACGGTGACCCAACTAATAAAGCATGGGAAAACGCGCAGTCACGGAAGCTATAGACGAGAAATAACGGAGCCACGGAGCACGATACCCGTGAAGAACTGAGCTCACCGAGCCACGTGGGACGCTATTACAGTACAATATGATAGTACGGACGTCGGACCCACGGGGAAACGCTTCAGGAGAGCGCGAGGGAGCACAATTGCACGACCTGATACCATGGTCGACAGATTTACGCTTTTAGTTCGCAATAGCATGGTTAGCATAGCAACACCGTGATTGCACATAGCAAAATAACGCGGTCGATGAATTCACACCAGGAACGCACGATACATGTGCGACAGATCAACACAGCTACGGAAAAGTACCCATCGGCGAGGGTACTGGTGATGGGACGCCGTGGACCATGAATGATTATGGACCACAAACCTGTGGAGCTCACGTAAACCCTTGAGAGCACAAAATAGCTAGCAGATACGAAAGAGGGGGAAGGGGGGGTATGAGCGAGTACGAAACCAAAGCAATAACGCCTAGCCACTAAGCGGTACGAGCTACGGGTATTTTCCACGTTGTTTCATTAACAAACGAAGAGAACTTCGACTTGCCGGAGCGAAGCGGAGGCCAGCGGCTTTCATGGGTGATAATGTGGCCTCACCCTAAATACAACACGGTTTTACTGTGACATTTCATCTTTTGAAATTTTCATGATAAATTAAAAAACATTCAGCCCCCCGCCGGAGCGAAGCGGAGGCGGGTGGCCTACACACCTGGGACCCACCACGGACCCACCGCCGCGAAGCGACGGCGCTTGGCTAGTTACATCATGTAATTTACATGTATTATAAAAATAGCCACGGATTTATTTTTGCCGATCGTCACTCTCAATATCCGGACCTTATCCGGACACTTTGCAGTTTGAAGCGCGCAGCTCTGTCAGCACCAGAAGTGGAGTCGATTAAGTAGTTTGGTCGCGGGACATAGATTTATGGATGAAGTGGTGTCGGTGATTACTAGTACTAATAAATTTAATATTATAAATAAAGTAAGCATATTTGATGTAATACTGTAAAACAATCGTTTGATCACTTTAAGATTTTTAAACAAATAAGTCTGTTAAGTTACCCTGGGATGTATTTTTAGGGATCGCACGGAGTTTCTTGATATATCGCTCAATTATTTCATCTGCATCCTTCATATTACTGAACCTCCGCGCAAGATCAGCCGGTTTCTCCTTCTCAGCAATCCATTTGTTGATAAGCGCACTCAGCAAGTTTGTCACCAGTTTCGTCGCCCGCGGGGCCTTCTTTCCAGCATTAAGCATCGGAATGAGGCTAATGTCGTAGTAGTTAGCCCGTATACCATCGATCATAGTCTCCCTCTGGTTTGGATACCGTTGGTTGAAGTCGTTCAGACATTTGGCCCAGACTTTAAATTTTGGGCTGAAAAGAGGCTCTTCGCAAGCTTTGTTGAGGCTCAGGAAATGAAAGGTATGCGATGGCGTACTTTGCTGGCCTAGCTAATACATCAGCCACTCTTTCTCGACCAATTTGGCGGTTTTCACAGATGCTGGGTTTTGCGTTGCTGTCTCGATCATTTTGTCGACATCAGGCCATTGATAGCATAAACGGCGCGGCTCAAACCAGGATTATTGTTTTTTTAGATACTCCTTATTAAAGACCTTCACGTAATTCATCCACTCCTTAAAGACTGGGCCGCTTAGAATGTCATCCCCAATGCTGTCAAGACCGAACAGCTTAAACGTCATTTGGGGAGATATTCCGCTTGCCAAAATGCTCTGGATCTTTATTGTATGTAGTTTTGTTGTAGCCCTTTCCAAGCTGGGGAACGCTTTAGCTGCTGTGAGTAGACGCACCGAGCCCGGGGATCCGTCGTAGATCGCTGTGGGTTCAGCAGGAGCGGGTCGATCTTCGCCTCGCATTGCTTACACGTAGGGCCCACCAGTTTGCAAACTGTGAGTAAGCTCACAAATTATATCGTTTTAGCCAGTTACTTGCGTCAAAATTTTAGCCAATAGCGCGGTAAAGTGAGGTTGGTATTTATTAATAAAGAAAATAATAAAATGTATAATATTTAATATTTTGCTTTTGCTATAACAATTGTATTATCAGATTTAAAACAAATGAAAATTAAACATGAAATATAAGTGACTAAAATACTATGTACCAAGCGCGCATGCATTCATCGGGTGTAGTGCACAGAAGCAGATAGCGCAATGACCGTGCAGCCGCGCGCGGTGAGTCTGTCCCGTGTCACGACTCACGGGGGCCAAACCAGGAGGGTGGAGACTGGGCGAAGTTCCGAACGCGCTGGCCGACCCAATACACTGGGTGATCCCTCCGGCACCAATGGCGGCAACGGAGGATGAGTACAGGGTGTAAGTGTACCGCTCCTGTGGTACAGGGGCACTCTCTTCGTTCAAAAGTCGGTAGATCGCGGCTCGAGGTGCCTGACGACTAGAGGATGATGCATCGCTAGGGCGATGCGAGGACGAATGGCGTCGAGAATCTACACACGGCTAAAGTGGTGAGAATTTCATGTTGGGGACGGATGGCACATCAAGAAGCTCAAAATGGCGCATTGACGTCGTCATGTATATAAGGATTTAGAAGGTGTTTCGACGAACATAATTGCTAGTCAGGCGTAGATTTTTCTCGTTCAGCAAAGAACAGAAAACAACAGAAACAAACAAACAAACACTCTTTATATTGACGCAAGAGCCCCTCCTTTTAAACCCAAACGGTCTGCCTGTCACCTAAGGCAAGGTCCCTACTCACTTAACAGCCCGATCCCGAGCAGGGGAAGTATACGACATCTGGTGGATAAGCAGGGTACTCGTTCACTGGAGACGGATCAGACTTACAATAACCCGAGTGTTCCAGACTGGAGTGTACTGCTACCTAATGCGAAAGCTGTTCCTGTGACTTTCCGAAGTGGCGTGCGTTGGTTCCTGGATCGGTTTACCCGGCTGGAGCTCGAGCATAGCGAAGACGACATGGCTTCGCAGAGCAGCGACAGTGGGTCCGAATCCGACTACGGCTGACTGGCCCATGTCAATGAGGTGCTCACTACTGGTAGCAACACAGGTAATAGAATGGTACATTTTGGTACTTGGGAGCAACGTGCACCAACGAGTCCGAACCAGCCTGGCCTGTCGACACAAGCCGGTGTCGAATCTGTCCAAAAACGGATACATCGTGCTGCCGACGGCACTGGGCGAGGACGCTCAGTAGATCGATCCAGACCCCGAGCGAGAAGTCTGTTGACATCAAGAACTGGAGCACAGAGCGCGCTGGCGACTACGACTGGTGCTGGTGCAACGAGTGTTACTGCTGGTGGGTCCACCAGTGGGTTTCAAGAAACGCTTCTGTCCGGACTGCAGCCACTGAGCCTCGCCTCCAGCCAACGCCTGGCAATCGCGGATACCTCGGGTATTACGGTAGGTGATACGGGCCAGCATTTTAATCCGACGCAGCATGGATGGCAGAGTAACGGGATTTAGCCCAACGGTCGGTCATAGATCCCTACGGAGCCTGCGCTGACAAACTGTGGTTGGCGTCAGGTGTTCTACGCTGCTGTCCTGAACGCCGCTCAATGCGGTGGTTCCGCAGCTGTACGACAACCTTCGGGTTGTGCTACTCCAGTTCCGACTTCGTCGATGCCTCCCTGGGCTTGGGCTGGTTCGCCTGCGACGCTAGTGGCCGATATGGGAGCGGTCACGCCTACACCCGTGCGGACCCGGACGGATACACCCTCTTACCCTGACTTTACGATTGGTGATGCGATGATTCCGGCTAGGGATGGCTTTAACGGCGTGCTCACTTATCCATCCGGACGGACCGAGTGGGAACGCCTCTGTCAGTTAAGCGTTGGCTTACGCTTTAGTAGGGGTAAGTGTGTCGCCTCCTACACCGCTATAGAACGCTACTACTTTGACGGGCACTGGTACCGTTGATGCCCCCGCGAATGTTCCTAGTTCAGTAAACCAAGTGACGTCTGGACAGTGGTTTTGGTACCCGACGTCCGGAACGCAACCTGCGGTAAACGGCACGTTTTGGACTCGTGTATGGAATTGTGCTGTGGTTAGTGCTCCCTATATCGGCTGGGGTGGATGGTACAGCAGGCGATGCTACTCCGAGTGGTGGAGCTCCTGTCGCTGCGGAAAGGACGACCGGAGGATCGGGACCAAGTGTTGGATCTGTTCCGCCTACTAAGCCTATATCTCCTGAATTTGTTCCCATCCGGTGGACCTCCCGGGCCTGACTTTGGAATTTGTTGACTGTGCCCGCAGCCTTCGTTTAGCTACGCTACGCAACCGTTTATCTATGGGAGCGAGTGCGATATTCCGCCGGTCAGACAGCGACTGAGCGAGATGCCCTCTAGCATCAAGAATACGGTGCGGATGATTGAGCGGTTCTACTCGGGCAATGCGTCGGTAGAGAAAACGAAGACGTTCTGGGACGCTTTTGAGCGTGCTACCGTTGGCCTCGATGAACCTATCCGTCTCAGTGCTTTCAGAGAGTGCCTCAAGGGTAGGCCTGGTGAGGAGTGGTGGCTGTACTCGCAGATCGACAAATTCGATACGCTCCGGATCCACTTCCACAATCAGTTCATTTGTCAGACGCATCTTCAGATGATTGAACATCTCAAGACTACCAAGCGTTCCAAGGGTATGTCTGCTAAATTTTGGGGGGATCTCGTCTCAGGTTTGTGCGACGCTGCCCAATGCTATGATTCACAGATGCGCTACCAGTATTTCATGTCCAGTCTACGGAATAAGGAGTGGAAAGCTGCTCTAGCTACGACGATGGTCAATTCGATTTCTCAAGTGATCGCTGTTCTTCTCTACAAGAACATGCATTTACCCGTTGAAGAGAGTTTGAGAGCACTACTGCTCAGGCAACCGTCCGAGAGCACTATGCAGCAGCCGCAGAAATATAAAGCCCAACAACAAAAGCAACACGTAGGTTGTGTCTAGTCCTCACTCTGCACGACCGGTGGCCGCAACCTACCAAGTACCTGTCGGGCAGCGTTTTACTCAGAGTGTTCTCCAACCCGTGGAGCTCGGCTCTCAGATGCCGGTTACTTCCGTACGTGGGCCTCGCTTAGGACCTGTCCTGTACTCTCACAATGGTCTTATGGTATGTGGGCGTGTCATACGCTGGGCTGTAGCCGTATCAACTATCGCCGACAGTACGCTACCTGATCGTCGTACCAGGCGAAGGGTCATATTAGTGTGACGTGTACCAGTCTGCCCCGCATCAGTCACAACAGCCGCTACCTTTGCAACCCGTAATAGCAGCCACAACAACGGCGCAATCGCTAGCGTGGACAGTTCTGTAACCCGCGCGTGTGCTTTATGTGTGACAGCAGATATCACATGGTGTCCGAGTGTCCGACCCTGTAATCACGTAAGAGGGCTGCGAACGCGCCTCCGATGCAAGGTCAAACACCTCGCCAACAATGACGGTGGCAGGAGGAATGGAGTGATGCTCCTTCCTCTTGGCCGGTGGACGGCATCAGTGATACGCTCCGGGTTCTTTGAGTGTGGCGTGTGAGCAGCTCGAAGTGACACCTGAGTTTGGGAGGGAAGAGTTTCCTGTTTCCGGTGGAAATAGTGCAATGGTAAATGACGCGTATGAGCCTGGAACTGAATACGATGAGAAACGCTCCGCTGGGTTGTGCGTCAAGCGCGAGGTGCGCTACGACATAAGCCCCAGAGAATACGAGCGCTGCTGAGTACGACAAGGGAGGAAATGAGAGTCACAAGCAAGGTGGCTCTATGACGACGACTACGGCGGTGGTGAGTTGGCAGGCAATGAAGTGAGTGGACACGTTGAACAAGTGAATAAGGACTCGTACGAGGAGTACGATAAATTTGGGGACGTCAAGACGCAAGATGAATCCGATGACGACAAACACACGGCTACGAGGTGACTTGGAGGCTACGGTGACTAAGGTCGCCGCTTCCCCCGCCACGGTTGAAGGCGTGAACGCTGTCACAGTTGCCGGCTAAGCGAGGACGAAAATCCCGGTCGACGAGGGTTTGACTGGGAACAATTCGGCCTCGGACGGGAGCTCTGAAGGGCAGCATCGAGTGGACGGAGCGTACCAGGATGGACCGCGCGAACAGCTCAAGATAACTTTTAAATTACTGACAAGTTGGAGAGTACAAGCAGAACAAGTGAAACGGGTAATGGGAATGGTGCTGCTGTTGCATTTACAATCTCGGATAACTTTGGCGCGAAGTCAGACGCATTACGTGGTGGCAAGGATCATCCCGATTCTTTACAATTTTTGGAGTGGGAACGGTCAGATACCGTGCCACCTGCCCAGAGTGGAACACTCCCGAATTGAGCAGCAGACGCAGAGGTGATCAAGGCTAAACAAAAGACGGTGGGTGCTGCTGCAGAATATGCTCCCATGAGCGAGGATGGGCACGCAGAATACATAGACGACAAGCCTCATGATGGCGTCTCACCCAAACCCCACGTGGCGTTGTTTGCGCCCGAGTAGCTGGACACTTTGACAGAAGGAGCGACTTATCCGTACCGATCGCGGAGGAACACGAGGGCCGGATATACTCTCTTGACGAGGTGGAGCTGAAACGACGTGTGAAGGAAAACAAGAAACAGCAGAAGGAACCGACGCTAAGCGACCTGGGGTGATGCTGGGTTCTTGAAGAAACGGTGGCTAGGACGCGGGCGGCTTCGGCAGGCAATTTATGCACTCCAGAATTCTGGATCGGTTGGTATCAGAGATCGCTTGCTGCTTCCAAAGCTGCAAAGCGTGTCAACTGAGTTTTCCGTGAGTTCGGAAGTAATAGAGCGGCGAGGTGGGCGTTGTCTTTGGAGAGTGACTCCAATGACTGAGATGTCGGAGTTGGAGGGGCCTTGACCTGAATGAGAGTGATAAGGCGTACGTTACGGCGGACGCGACGTCTGTCAGAAGTGACGAAAGCGATGTTGAGTAAAACATCTGGATAAGCATCTGCAAGGAGGACCGTCCCGGTACAGAACACAGTGTGGATAAGCTGACTGAGGACTAGAGCACCCTACCTTCTCGCTGGAGAGCGTAGACTAGACAGGTGGTGCATCGCCTAGTAAAAGAGGAAACGAAACGAAATGACCGGCGTCCGTGTGCCGCTTGTGAGTCTGCACAATACAGTGATGACGACGAGAGCAGCGCTGAAATGTGTCCCGTGGTGAGCCGGTATGCCCGAATACGCGAGCGACTAAATGACTTAGTCGATCAAATGTCTCTTCGAGCGTGTGGTGAAGCTGCCTTTGACGCTTACGAGCACGGAGCTGAGCTGATGTGGAGAAGGTCGCTCAGAGAACTGGGTTGTGTGCCCCATGCAAGACGTCTTAGCTGTCGAACGGGAGTCAGCGAAGAGACAGGCACGTGCATTTCGACTGCTCGTCCCTGTTTGTTAAACACTCTGAAATGCTAGGGTCACACTATTCGATGGAGGATCCAGCGAACGATATCTAGCGCTATGTCTACGCGATGGCTGATACTGATGCGGGCAGCAGCAGAAACACGGATTGGTTGAGATTTCTGAGACCCCAGAGGACGACGGTTCGGGCTGTGACACCGACGCCGTACCGGAGGGTAACCGCATCATCGGATTGGTTGGAGGCGTCGAGGCCGTATCTATATTGACAGTGGGCCGATGGATATTCTGATCTACACCCGGGGCCGTAGCGTGACTGGGGGAGGCTCACATGTTGAAGACGCTTGGACTGACGAATGCTCCGTTAAGGCCTAACGACTTAACACTGAACAGTATGGATGGCAAACGGCTGCATGCTGACAATGTGATCGACCTACCCATTTGGCTTGGAACTCTCGAGTTAGAGCAGCCGCTTGTTGTGGTGGAGCGCTTACACGTAGATGGCATAATGGGCACAGACGCGCTAAAGGCGTTCCGAGCTGTGGTAGATCTGGATACTAATACAGTGACGCTGAAGGGTACCGGTGATGAGTTCCTGATAGGCTCACCCCGAGTAGAGGAGATGTACACTACCCGGATCAGCTCAACAGTGCGCGTCATTCCTGGGGGGAAGGCGCTGGTTGTTGCCGACGTGAACGGTGTCGCGGAAGACGTTACGGTGGTTCTCATTGCGCACGTGCCCGGGCTGGATGCCTCGGGTCGTGTGGCGAGGACTTTGTGTACTGTTAACGAAAAAAACGTGTTAGTGGAAGTGTGCAACTCCTCGCCTATGACCTGCTCTTCAAGAACGGTACACTTCTGGCCGCCGCTTCGGTGGTGCCGCTGTCGGCTTCTAAATTTGAGTCAAACGACAGTGCTACCAAGGCGGCTGAACGTGTCGAGGCAACGTTGACAACTGCTAATAACTTGGCCGGGATATCGACAGAAGATACCGCCTGGCGCGAAAGATGCCCAAACTGAAAAAAAGCTCTGATTAAAGCGTTTGATGCGGACGTTTCGGAATTCAAGCTGTGAAAGAGCAGAAGGAGCTGTTCCGTCGCGTGATGGCTTCCTTACGTGAATAGTTTGTCGAGACTTCGCTTAAAGCTGGTCGGCCCGACCTGTTAGAGATCTGGATCGGTACTAGAGGTCATTCGCTGATTAAGCAACGACGCTACCAAGTGTCCGGTGCCGAGGGTGACGTTATGTGGGTGGAGATACAAGAGTACCTGAGCTGTAAATTGGCTCGACATTCATCTAGTCCATGGCCGAGCCCTGTTAAAGATCCGGAGACTTGACGGAGGGATACGCCTCTGTATAGACTACCGATGCTTGAACGTTGTAGCACTTAAGGACTGTTACCCCTTTCCCCTTATCGACGATATCTCGGATGTTCTAGGAAACGCTAAACTGCTCTCGACGATGGACATTGCGTACAGATACGCGAATGTACCGAAGGCTGCCGGAAATGTAGAGAAGACCGCATTCACGTGCAAGTATGGACTGTTCGAATGGCCCGTGATGCTTTTTGGGCTCTGCAATGCAGTCCCCGCTTTCGAGATGCTCATGGAAAACATGCTCGTTGACCTGAAGTGGAGGATCGATTTAGTGTACCTTGACGACTGTGTAGTGTTCAGTGAAGACTTCAATACTCACTTAATTCGCCTAAACCAAGTTCTAGAACGGTTCCGGAAGGCGGGCGTCAAGCTCAAGATGAAGAAATGTAATTGGGGCAGGGACCAAGTCGAGTTCTTGGGGCACTTCTTCACTCCTTCGGGTATTTCGCCGAATCCGGAAAAAGTGAAGGTTGTTAAGAATGTATGAGATATCACGACCTTCACATTGTGAGGGCATTCTTGGGTCGAACCAGTTACTGCCGTCGCTACATACCGGGTTATGCTGCCATACCACTGCCGATCGAGAGGCTAACGGTGAAAGGCGTTCCATCCCTATCATTCCAATAGAGTGAGGACTGTGAATCAGCCTTCCTACAACGCAGGCGTAAGTTGGTGGAACCACCCATTCTAGTGAACCCGGACTTCTCGAAGCGTTTTAAGCTGTACGACTCGTCGAAGCTGGCCATTGGAGCATGCCTAAAGCAGAGCGTGGACGGTCGAGAGCGTGTGGTGGGCATATATCAGCAAACTACTGGTGGGATCGGAAAAGAACTGGATCAACAGGAAGGATGGCTTTTCTGAGATCGAGTGCTGGGGTATCGTGTGGGCGACACGCAAATTCCATTGCTACCTTGATCCGACTGAATTCGATCTCTAGACAGATCACAAGGCTCTTACTTGGGTATTCAACGAAACGAAATGCACCAATAATGCGAAGCTAGATCCGTGGACAATTGAGCTGTCCCAGCTACTCTTCAAAGTGTACCATCTACCTAGAACGGCAATGGGTCATTTGGATGGTTTCTCTCATTTGCAGACCGAGACGATATGCGAACTCTCCTCTATGGCTGACCTCCTGAATGACGCGTACTCTGCAGGACATAATGTTGCCGAGGTCGAGGAGCCTTGTACCCATCATTATAATAATTAAGTCAGCGTCCAAGTGGACGTGATACTAACGAGGTCGGGGAGAACCGTACCTCCAAAATTGATGTGAACTGGTTGCGTGTCGATACTGCCGAAGGACCGAACGAACAGCTAATGGAGTCTCCTGTGGACGTATTCGGATTTGACCGGGCTCGTATCGTAAACGAGCAGAAGCGGACCCCGTGAAATCAAGCCTTGATTGTTTTTTTTAAGGATGGATCCTTGGCGCTGGATGATCAGTAGCCATCGGTAACAACTTCAGGCGAAAGTGTTACCGATGGCTACGCATTATGTGTTCAAGAACGGTGTGTTGATGCGTCGAGTACACATGAAGGCCCGAGTTAAATCTGCTCAATCGATTGAAGTCTCGGTGATATTGTTACTGCTCATCGCTACTGTCCTGCATTTGGGCCACACCGATGTCTTGTCGGCTCACGTAGAGGTTACAAAGACGCTGGCCAAGATGAGGAGGCATGTGTATAAGCATGGGGGGAATCGTGACGTGAAGGAATATGTGCGAGCGTGTACCACTTGTGGCAGTGGCAAAGGCTACCGTCAATGGAGGGAATGGCTTGATACAGAAAATACCAGCGCAAGAACTGTCGGGACCGTTCTCCCTGTAAGGTTTCGACGCCGTGGGGCCGTTGGTTACTACTCCGCGGGGCGACATGTTCACTCTGCTGTTTGCTGATTGCTTCACCAGATGGGTCGAAGCCTTCCCGTGAAGAGTGGATACGGTGACCTTCGTCGATGTAATGGTAAAAGAGATGATATCACGACATGGTGTACCGGAGTGACTCCTGAGTGGCCAAGGATTTAATTTCGAATAAACTAGCCCGATCATTCTACGAGACTCTTGGGCTTGAGAAACGTTTCGGTGCTGCTTACCATCCCCGGATGCAACGTCTGGTTGAACGCTTCAAAGGAACACTTTTCGGGATGCTGCGCATGAATGTCAATGAATCGCAGAACGACCGGGACCTTCACCTACCCGCGTGCTGTTTGCTTATCGAACTTTCTACCACGAGGTGCTTGGCGACTCCCCATTTTTCAGTCTTAATGGAAGGGACCCGGTGCTGCCGCTAGATTAAGCGTTCCTGAGCACTAGCAATGCCTGGAAAAGTAACAAGGTCGCTGCGTATCGGAGACGCTTATTCCTATCAATGAGCGGCGCTCGATAAATGGTAGAGTGATAGTTGCTTAAAGCGCAAGGGCGCTATGAACAGAGGCTGGGAGGACAGCAAGAAGTCAAGTTTGAAGACGGTGATCCCGTCTGGGTTTACAAAAACTTTAGGCCGACGCGGCGAGCACAAGACGAAGAAACTGTCTTTTGCTTGGCACGGTCCATACCGAATTGGTGGTACTGTGGTGCTGGAATTCCCATGTGAGCGGTAGCTACAAATGTAGTTAGGATGTCTCCCACAACAACACGTCTGCTAGGATAGCAAACGATCGTTCGGGCGGACATGAAGACTCTAGCTCTCCCCTTACACCGGGACAGACTGGACCGTGTAAACTACATATATAGGCCAACCGGTAAAAAAAAGAACATGCTACTAGCACAAGCAAATCTAATAGGTGTTATGAATCCTCGTGGTCCCAACAGCGAAAGGGTACCAGACACGGATAAGCCTTTTACGAGGACACCGAGTGTACAACACTCGGTTGGAAGAATAAAAGGGGTACAATACAAGCACTCCCAGCCGTGCAAATAGGCAACAAAAGGTCGCCACGTGAAACCTCCTGATAGCAATCGGCCAAAACACACAGTCTCTTGGCCTTGGCCGGATGAACCCTCGCTACAAAGGTTCGAGTTCACCGACAGCCATAACACACTCAATCAACTTTGACCAGACGCTTACCTTGAAGCCGGACGTCGCTCTGTGCGCTTGAGTGGAAATTCTGTTCTGTATTTATGTTTACCCCTTTCGGGTCTATTCCTAATAAGAAGTCCTAGTCAAATATACAAATGTCAAGTAAGCTATGATCCGTTATGGAGCTTCTTGCACCCCAAGCGTCGTCTGCACTGTCGCCTAAGCATCTTTAACGGGCTCCCGCCCTGTTCCAGCCTCTGAATGCGCCTTCATATGGTCGCTGAGCCTTCCGCGAACTTATCCCAACCGCCACCGAGGGATCGTACCGTAGATGGTCAGTTCTGGGCAGATGAATGCATATCTAACCCGTCCATTATCAATAATGAGAACAGCCTGGATTCAGTGACGCCTGGACCATATCCCATACCGCTGATAGCTCGGTAGTGACGCCGTCGAGTCTCTTGCACCTTGGAGTCACCGTTCATCACGTGACCGAGGGTTCGTCGCTTGAACGTCTCGGACGATGCCGCATCTTTGTCGACGGGCGATTATCCGCAACTCGAAAAAAAACACTACACCACAACTGCCCCTGTCGCAATGGAAGCCACGGTATTGGTAACCGTTGTGACATTTCGTTAATCACCATTAGTCACAGGATGTCCAAGTGCATCAATCGCGCCGTAATAACACGCTTCAGTGTCTTAATCCTCGCCGACGACGTGAACCTGAACAGCTGGAGGGTAAGTCAGCATATTTTCCTCGTGGATCATCGTCACCTTGCTCATCACCATGTATTTATCATCTTGTTTATCAGGAGGGCGACACCGATGTTTTAAACAACCCTCCGTCTGCCCCACTTGCGTCGATAGTGCCTTTATCCACTGGAACTCCGGTACTTCCTGTTCCGGACCTGTCACCTCCTGCTGCAGCTCCTGCAGCACTTCCTGACGTCGCTGAATCCGCGGAGATGGCACCTCCTGATCCGCCTGCGCCTGCTGGTGGTCGTCCGCTACTCACCGACGGTTCGTTGCGGGCCATGCTGGCGGAGAGTACGGAGGCGTTGGTTGATCACATGATGACGTCGATTATTCCGTACTTGACCGCGATGGCTCGTCATCAAGTGCAGCTCAACACTACACGTCCTCTTCACGGCGATGTCCGCACTCAACGTCGTCTCGAGACTGCAATGTGCTTCGACGAGGTTCTCGCTACTGTACGGCCTCTTCCAGGTGCGCTTACGGACTTGCCCGACCGAGTTGTCAGTATGAAGCGCCAGCTATGGGCCGCCCAGACCGAGGCTGCTGCCGCCGTACGTTCAGTGGCACATGAAATTACGGCTCGGGAGAACGCGGAGTCGTTCCTGAAAGCTGCTAACGCTGAAGTCGACTCTCTTCGCATGGGCATCAAGCTTTTCCGTGAGTCCAACGCCAAGAACGATCTCATGATCTCGAGTGTGCAGTCTTCTATGGAGCAACATACAGAAGAGCTGAAGCGCCTACACTGCGAGGTCCATGCGCGGGACGCGTTCATCGCCACCTTGAACTAGAAGTTGGCTCGTTAACGCGAGGTGTACAAGTCTTCAATTGGTGCGAACACCGAGCAGACTCGATGACTTCAGCTTCTCTTGGTCAAGCTTTTCAAAGGAAAATATATCAACAACGACACGCTCAAGGTCCTAGAGAATCAACAAGCTCGCAACACCCACCTTCGCCAGGTCAGCCGTACTATTCGAGCTCACGTGAGTTTGGCCGGGATGGATCCAGAGGTCCTGCGGCTGGATGATGATGGCTCGTACCACATGTTGTTTTTATCACCGTGGTTTCAGCAACAAAAGTTTATTCACAATCTCTGCTGACAGGTCCCACCGCGGGTGAACTGGATCTGGATGCTCTAGAATTGGACCAGGAGACGTTGGTTGCTTTGCAGCGCATACAGGCTGCTGCCGTCGACCCCCAAGCTCTTCCTGCAGCGTTAGCGTACACTGCTCACCAAGTGGCTCATGGAAAGCTTCACAAGCGTATTGACCAGGTGTCAAGGAGTAAGTCTACGCGTCGGACGATTCCGACGACGATAAGCCTCCCATCCTGACTGACACCTACGGGCTGCCGACCGCAGCGAAGGCGGCCCCAATTGGCTAAACGTTGATTATGCGGTCTACACACCGTATGTGGTCTACACATCGTTCTTTAAAATGCACCATTCAAATTTCATTTTGCCCCATTTTTAACGGTGGACCGCCACCTCACGCGAAGGACGCTGCCTGTGATCGCGTTAGATAGCATTAGTAGAAGGCGTCGATGAGCACACACGTACTATACTGTCGTAGGAGCTATTCAATAAAAATTGTATGCTCTGATGACTTATATTTCGGCTTTAATGGGAACTTTATTACTAATAGCTAAAACAATGGTGTATTTCAACTTATTAGCACCTTTGAAATACTTTTATTGACAATACGTTTTCTTTGTGACTTTTTTGATATATTTCATTTTATTGCTTGCAGACGTCTGTAGTAGTACTACATATAATGTTTATAACAGCGCTAGATAAATAGTAAATCATATTACTGTAACGGGGTAAGAGATACCATCACTAGCTTACACTATAGTGTGGAGGAAGCTCGCAATAGTAAAACCAAGTCTTAGGTTTGTGTCAAATTCAACTCTGATTTATTTAGGACCAGGGCGGCTACCCCTGGCCTCGTGTGAACCACTCAAACACATGTCTATATCTGATTGGTCAATAAGTGAGTCTGGCTCCTCACTATCAACCAATCAGATGATGACACCTTGGCACACGCTACCCGTGTGCCACTTTACCTACTTATGTAATAACTAAAGAAATATCTACCTACATATGTAATTGGAGTTGGGCCCATTACATCACCCTCATCTCTAAGTTGCGCTTACGCAACATAAGCGCACGGAACACATTTGAAGAAAACTCGAAAACCGACAAGGCGGAGACATCGGGGACAGCGCGAAGGGCGGCAGCGCCAGGGTGTCGCTGGCGGTGGTAACAAGGGCAAGCCCAGGGTCGACAGGTGCGTCACAAGCTCTGGATGTATTGCGAGGATCGTCACTGCGCGTCTCGGTTCCCAGGACACACATCGACGAAGTGCCCAGCGTACATGCGACTTGGAAGACTCCGAGCTGGAAGCACTTGGATCACGGACACGAGGAACCTCACGAAGCCGACTTCGTGGCGCAATGGTCAATGCATGGGGCTCCCAGTCAGAACGCCAGGGTTCGATTCCCATCAAGCGCATTCACTCACGCACACGCGAGTGTTGTTTTGCTGCCAGAACGGAGTAGCTTCGAACATCTCGAAGACATGAGACTTGTCGACGGAAGTCAACCACTTGAGCAACCCAAGTGAGCATCACGCTGTCACCACTGGTGTCACCAGAATCAGGTACCTGTTGGCCACCGTGTCGCCGCTGGTAATCGAAGTCGTTTCGGCGCCGTCGTAGCGTGTCGGGTTGCCAACCCACTGGTCACCGGTTCGATGTCGCCGGTGGTTTCTTTTTTTTCATTCTTGCACTGACAAGCTGTGTCAGTGTTCGCCGCGGCTCACGCCGACGTTGGACGCGTCGGAGCGCGACGTCGTTGTCACCTCCTCGTGCGGGTCGTTCTCGTGGCCGTTCTCGATCTCGTTCACGGTCTCCGCGGGGTGACCCCCGGAATTCTTTTTCTCAAGCTGCATTGTCTCATACTCGTGGACCACGTCCGGAACGTCGCGGAGAAGATTGGCGCAGGGCTCCCACGTATCATGCTCTGGGGGATAACCGAGCCAACGTACCAAATAGCGGCGCGCGGTTGGAACCGCGCGAGGGACACGACTACGGACGTTACGTTGGTCGGTCGAGCTGTGGGGATCCTCGTGGTCAACGATACGCTCCACAATCCAGCGCGCATCACCCACCGAGTCAATTATCGGTGGTGGGCCTTCACGAGGATACGGCGTAACCCCTGTACGTTCAGGGCGACGTGGAGACTGTTTCGAACCATTCGTTAACCCACTCAGATTGGAGCTGAGCGGGTGGAAGATCGTGCCTGACAGACGCGTCAGGCTCGTCGGGCTGGTCGCCCGACGCATGCTCCGTCTGCTAGCTCGGGTCAGGAATCGTCGCAGGGAAGTACCGCTTCAGTCGCCCGACGTAAAAAGTCGGGTGAAGTCTAAGTGACGACGGGATGTCCAGGGTGTAGGCGTCGCCCACAGACTTGGTTACTCGGAGAGGACAGATGAAGCGTGGAGCAAGTTTGTTGGCGCCGAGGTTGGTTACGGCAGAAGCTCGGATTCCCTCGGTCGATAGGAGAACGCAATCTCGTATCTTGAATACATTCACGTTCTTTCGACCGTGCTTATCAGCTTGTTCCTTTTGCTTGTCCACTGCATTCTGCAGTGCGTCGCGGACGAACCTTGAGATGGATTGCCTTTGCAAGACGAATTCCGCAACTGCCGAGCGATCGGCAGGAAGCACCGAGGGTTTCGGTGTATAGTTTGCCGTGGTAACTTCTTGCTCACGAATCTTGCTGCCTGGATCGATCAAGTTTTGCGACATCCATCTCATTATCGGAGATGCCGTATGCCGAGGAGACTCGATGGACTGCTTGGACGGAGAGCGAGTCAGGGCGTTCGCACTGGCTACACCCGAAGATAACCCTGAAGTCGAGTGCGTCGGCAGGCTTGTCGACACCGGTGAGGCTACCGGTGCGTGCTGAGACACCGGTTCACGTACCGGTGATGACCACGACACGGGCACGTTGTCCCTAGAGCTGCGCGCAGCTTCAGCAGCCATGTCGACCGAAGGAGGTTCTCCCCCACCAAGGGTGGAGCCGCCAGCATCCGTGGGGTGACCCACGGCGAGAAGTGCCGGAACACGTGGGTGGAGAGCGTTGTTTACGAAGAACGGCGTCATACCCGTCGAGGAGTGCTCGGCGTTGTTGAGTGCGAACTCGGCTAGCGGTAGAAACGAGCTCCAGCTCGTGTACGAAGTTGCATAGCTGCGGAGAACGTCTTCAAGGACGCGGTTGACGCGTTCTGTTTGTCCATCCGTCTCCGGATGTGCCGCAGTCGACATCAGCAATTTGGTTCCCAAGAGCTCGAAGAGGCGTGACCAGAACGCGGATGTAAACCGCGGGTCGCGGTCGGACACATTAGACTCCGGCAGACCGTGGTGACGAAAAATCACGTCGACGAAGTGGGCCGCGGACGCTTCCGCGGTGATTGAGGCCGCCACCGGAACGAGATGGACCATCTTGCTGAAACGATCGACGAACACAAGTACACCCGTGCGCCCGGCTGTATCGGGCGGAAGACCGAAGATGAAGTCCATCGAAATGGAGCGCCAGGCTTCCGTGGCGACCGGAAGAGGGCGCAATGGGGCCTGAGACGTCGAAGACGGTTTGACTCGCTGGCAAGTTTCACATGTGCGAGCCCACTTGCGTACCCACTTGTACATGTGCGGCCAATAGAAGTCTCTCGACAGAGCCGCGTACGTCTTCTCGCGACCGAGATGTCCTCCAGTCGGGGCGTCATGATACTCGTGGATTATGCGCGCACGTAGAACAGCGTCGTTTGGGACGACGACTCGAGGTCCATCGAACCTGTCGATGCTGTACTTGAGCAGATTGCCGTCCAGTCGATATCGATCGATCTGATTCCGCGTGGTCTTTGACAGGGCACTTAGCGTGTCACTACTAGGAGCACACAGGTGCTTCATGATGGCACCGTATATACGGTCATCATCGTACGCTGTAGCAATATCGTCGCCCAGCGGGAGCGTGGGCGTGGTCAACGTCAAGTTGATGCCTGACGACACGCAGACCGCACATTCGTCGTCGTCCTCATCAGCGAGCTGATGTCCTAGCGCTTCACGGGGATCGTAGTCCGGACGCCGAGACAGCGCGTCGGCGAGAATGTTTTTCTTGCCCGGCTTGTTGTGAACAACGAAGTTGTACTCGGAGAAGAAGGACAGCCAACGGGCCATCTGTTGCGACAAGTGAGGGCTCTTCATCGCTGTCCGCAGCGATGCGTGATCAGTGTAAACCGCAAATGACTGTTCACTGAGCAAGTACACTCTGAATTTGATCAGAGCGTACCGCATTGCCAGGAGCTCCTTGTCGTGGACTAGGTAAATCTTCTCGGCTGGCTTCAGTTGGCGCGACTGATAGCTGATAACGCGTTCGTGTTCGTCATCATCGAACTGCATCAGCGCACAGCCGCTGGCAAAATCGCTCGCGTCGCAGACGACGTGGAATGGCTTTGAGTCATCAGCAAGCTTCAGGATCGGCGCAGACGCCAAGCTCTTCTTCACCGAGTCGAATGCAGCTTGGTGGTCCGATTTCCACTCCAAGATCACGTCTTGCTTCAGCAGCGAGGACAGCGGCTGGATCAACCCAGCGAAATTCTTCGTGTACTTGTGCAAGTAATTGGCCATGCCAAGCCACTGACGCAACTGTCGGCGTTGGCCAAGCACAGATAGACGATACCTGCTCGGGATCCGCGCGCACACCGTTCTTGCTCACGTAGCATCCCAACACCGGAATCTCCGGTGCGCAGAAGACACATTTCTTCAGGTTTGCGTAGAGCTTGTTCTCTCGCATCACCTGGAAGACTTGTCTCAGGTGTTTCAGATGTACGTCCACGGCACTGAGGTTGCCCTCAGCGCGGCTGTGCACGAAGATGTCGTCGAAGTAACTCGGCGCGAAGTCTCGAAGCGGGCGAAGCACATGGGAGACCATGCGATTGAAGGTGGCAGGCGCGTTCTTGAGGCCCTGTGGCATCATGAGCCACTCCCAGAGCATCCCGCTCGGTGTACTTACGGCGGTGAGAGGCACATCAGATGCTCTCATAAGGATCTGATAGAATCCATCGGTCAGGTCGATGGCGCTGTAGATGACGCTGCCAGCCATGGAGTCCAGTACCATGTCCTTCCGAGGGATCGGAGTCTGCGCGGGGATGATGGCATCATTCAACTTGTTGAATGCGTGAACGATACGCCAACCCCCTGTAGCTTTCTTCACCCAGAACGTTGGACTGGAATGAAGAGAGGTACTCTCACGCACGTGACCCGCCTTTCGGCGGCCCTCGAAGAAGTCATCGATCGCTTTCACTTGATCACGCGAAAGTGACCATTGTCTGGTAGCGCAGTACTTCGTACCTGGCGCGAGGTCGAACTCATGCTGAACCCCACGATGCGCCGGTAGCTCGGCGGGGATCTCATCCGGGAAGACGTCGGCGTACTCGCAGGCGGTGTCGTATACGGGATTCGCTGACTCCCGCAAGGCCTTCCAAGACGGCGTTTGGAATCGTTCCTCTCGAGCAGACTTAGGTCCAGCACCTAGCGGACGTGAACGTTCACTGTCCGTTGCGACCGCATTTGCTGCCTCATCCACCGAGACTGCCTCGGTGACCAAGCATACTTGCTCGACGTCTCCAGCCTTGAGGTCCTGAAGAAAGTTCTTCCAGGACAAGCCTGGAAGGCGTGTGATCGCCGCCGCTTCGCGCGGCGGGCTCGCGATGGCGATGCTGCGCGACCGATTCGGGCCTCCTTCCACGTACTCCAGCGCGCTGACCGATTCAATCGGCGGGCTATCGCTGGTCGTGTAGTTTCGACGAGGTTTCAGGCGTCGTCTCTTCGACTTCTTCTTCGACTTCCTCGAGCTTACGCTCGAGTCTGATGCACTGCTACTCGACGATGCATCACCCTCCTCTAGGTGCGGGAGACCGTACTCGACCGGGCCGGGAACACTCGGGAGCCCCTGCTCAACCGCGGCATCGTTTGACAGAAGCCCAATCTGCTCGACCGCCGAATCGTTCGGCGGGAACCTCTGCTCTACCGCCGTCTCGTTGTGTGGGAGCCCCTGCTCGACCACTGTCTCGTATTGTGGGAGCCCCTGCTACTGAGCCATTCATCTCGTGTTGTGGGAGCCCCTGCTCGACCACGA
>NW_003303738.1:1800794-1807423 GCF_000142945.1 Phytophthora infestans T30-4 | reverse complement strand
AAGGTAAGCGTCTGGTCAAGCTTGATTGAGTGTGTTATGGCTGTCGGTGAACTCGAAGCTTTGTAGCGAGGGTTCATCCGGCAAGGCCAAGAGACTGTGTAGTACTATCGGGAGGTTTGACGTGGCGACCTTTTGCTGCCTATTTGTACGGCTGGGAGGGCTTGTATTGCACCCCTTTTATTCTTCCAACCGAGTGTTGAACACTCGGTGCCCTCGTAAAAGGCTTATCCGTGTCTGGTACCCTTTCGCTGCTGGGACCACGAGGCTTCATAACACCTATTAGCTTTGTCCGTGCTGTTAGCGTGTTCCTATTTTTACTGGTTGGCCTATATATGTAGTTTATCAGGTCCAGTCTGTCCCGGTGTAAGGGCAGAGCTAGAGTCTTCATGTCCGCCCGAACGTTCATTTACTATCCTAGCAGACGTATTGTTGTGGGAACGTCCTAAGTACATTTGTAGCTAGTGTTCACCTGAGACTTCCAGCCCCACACCAAACCACTGAATAGCACACTTTGGCTAGAGCATCGGAGACGGAACCAACGGCCAGGTACCACGAAACAAGTGCAGCCAGAGTAAACATTTAAGAACAGGGAAAAATTAGCATTTACGAATAGGCCGTACTAAAAGAGAGAGCGCTTAACCGCTATGAAGCCGGTGCCACGGGTGAACACGAAACCATGAAGCCAAGAAGAACACGAAAGAGCACGGGCCACTGAAGAACATGACAACCAACTTGTAGTACGGGGTACCGGAAGCGTACCCAACCACGATATTGTACGGGACCACATGAGACGACGGAATGGTAAGTGCCTAAGGACACGAAGCCTTGACCTACTGGGGTAAACGACGCTCACAAATCACACGACACCAAAAAGCACTTAAATTTGCGGCCACCTCATCTCCAACAAACCATGCAACTCCCTCCGTAGCGGCGGCGGCCAGCTAGTCTGCCCTCGTAGTGGAGTGTGTTCTGCGTCCTTCTGTCCGCGGCTAGGGTTCATTAAAGGAAGGCAAATGAGGGCGCTCTACTGGCTGCCGAGCGCAGCGAAGGCGGCGTCGATTGGCCAAATTTGCCTTTATGTAATGCACACACTGTACATGTATGTGGCCTAGACATCGTACTTAAATGCACCGCTCAAAAACTTTTTGCCCCCATTTTCAATCGCGGAACACCACGACACGCTAAGGGCGCCCCCTGTGTGCGCGTTAGTTAGCATTAGTAGGAGGCTCCGATGTAGACAGACGTAATATATGCTGTATATACAGCGTATTAACATATATTTTTTGTACACTCAAGGGTAAGGGTGCGGGAAAGTACTGGACTCCCGCTAGTGTCATAGACACTAGTGCTGTATATACGGCAGTGCATAAGTGGCTCTAGCTCGTACATATACAGCATCTCATGAGCTATGCGCTTGACAAAGATGTGGAGTTTTGCGTGTGTAGCACGGATAACGGTCTGTGTTGCACTTCGATCAGTCAGCTGGCCTCGAGAATATCTTCAAAAATCCGAAAAACAGAAATAGAGGCAGGACAACTAACTGACCTTTACTGAAAGTAAGTAAAGGAGATGCACGTGTCCTGTAATCCGGTGATGACGTCCTGTACGCCAGCCAGTGAAATCACTTTGGACCAAATATGTGTCGTTTCTGCCTCCTGTCATCAAAGCGCGGTGTGCAAGTGGACTCGAGTGCTTGCCTGATCAAACCATAAATAGTCTCACTTCTGGATCCAACCACGTGCAATCAACCCTCCAACACCAAACCTACTCAGAATCAACGCGACGATGCTTGGCAGGCGATTTTCCGGGCGATCATGCTGTCTTTGGCGCACGTACGCGGATCCTGCCTCTCAAGACCTCCGGAATGGCCTTGCCGTTCTTGTACGCCTTATGCCAGACGTCCCAGCAGCTCAACCTCTTGTCACTCACGATCCACTTCGGCTTTACGCAAAGATACATAGGCCCGGGGAAGTCGCAGCCGTCACAGAAGTATGTCGAAGTAGCTCCACGCTTGTCATTTAGTGTTTTGAGTGTACAGACCTTGCAGTTTTTCTGGACACGCTTTCGCTGGCCGGAGTGATCTCGCCATTCTTCACTTTGCTTAGCCACATGACCAGTAGAATCAGCTTCCTCCACTCCACCGCCTTCGTTAGCAGAAGCTGCTTCGCCTACAACGCATACAGGCTAGCTCAGCTGTATATACAGCTTAACCAAAGCGGTAGATACAACAAAATGACTTACCCGGTTGAAACGTGTTTTCCTTGTACATGTCGTCCACTGTGAGAGCAAGAAGATCCTGGTGCAGTTTGCACATGTACTGCACGTGTGTCAGAGGCTTGATCTTCATATTTTTGCTGTAAGCGCGATGCACAATAAAGCCGTTGGTGATCGCTAAATCAACAAGGCCCAAGCACAGGGACTTGTAGTATTTTCGGAACTTGATCGAGCTCTGCACAGAGTATCGTTGTAGGCGGGGTTGATCATGGACATCAACTCCGCCCATATAGCGATGATAATCCCTGATTACCTTAGGGCACGCCACGCAGGTTTGCGCTCCAGTCTTCTCGCGTCGTTGTACACGATCCAGCACAATGTTTCCACCCACCGAGAGAAAGTGTTTGCTGTCCCACCAGCAAATTGATGTCATCCCTTTCACAAGCTTTGACTGTGCGAGCGACAAGGTGCCTCTTGGAATGGCCTTGGGCCTTGACTTCTTCTTCGTATTTACGCCTTGGCAGAAACCCCGACGGTTAGTCATGATAGTGCCAATAGTATAGAAACCCATGAGTAGCAGCTGCACAGCTAACACGATCGAAGTGTAAAATCTATCAACCACCACGAGTCGCATTGACCCATGGTTTGAATGAGTTTTACCAAAAACGGCTCGCATGTTACGCACAACAGCGGCAGGACCTGACTGCATGTCGACCGCGCCGATCTCAGCATTATGCTGCTTCTTACCGCAGTAGACTTCAAAGCTGTACATCACGACATGTATATACGGCATAAGTGGCCCAGCTAATACAGCAAGACATGTTTACCTCCGTACCGAATGCAATAAGCAGAGTGTGCACAGCACAGCAAAAATAGCTTGGTGCCCCATTTGTGGGGCTTATCTTTCATATACACGCGGGTGCGATTGTAAGACGACTGACTCGGAAGCATCGCTTCATCAAAAGTCAGCTCAGTGGGGGGGGGATAAACGCACGTACAAACGTCTGCTGCAAAACGGTCACCACCGAGCGTACTTTCCAAGCACGGTCACGTGTAGCACGGGGGGTCTTGATTGCTGTTGAAATGGAGGTTTCGGGTGATTTTCATAAAGCGATCACGGGGGAGGAAGCGTCCGAAAATACCACGAGAGATTGCTCCAAAATCATCCCCGCGCCAGTGATTGGCGAGCTTCTCACGATTTGGTGACACGGTGCGCGCTATCAATAGCCCAATGTAGATGGACAGCTCGTGTGGCATTATTGGCTTCACCGATAGAAATTGATGTCGGATGTCTCGCCGGGTCTTCGTCTTCGTAGTTGACACGGGTCGACCGGAGCTCCTATTCTTCTGTTCCCGTTCTTCCTTCCTCTCAAAATACGCGTCGACTCGGTTATCCAGTTGTTCATGCATGTAGAAGCTGCTACATTTCGCAATGTGCTGCCAAATCGCCACCGCATGAACAGGAAAAATAGGGAAAGAGGGGATCCTCCGCATCTCAACGCCGATTGGGCGGGCCCGTGATGACCGCTCCACAAACCGGGATACTCGTTAGCATCCGAGACAGGTGTTTATGGATTTTCCAAAAACCCGGTGACGTCGGGGGTTTCAACATCATGCCATCCCGTCTTCGAGACCTCTTTCAACGCGGGGCCGACGACTTCACCAGCAAGAATTGAAAAGTAGGGGTCACGGCAGAGTACGCACGTTCGAGCCACGGTAGAACAGGTAACTATGAGAGTGTACGGAAAGGAATTATACCACAGTACCACTGTAGAACATGGCACACGGTCGACAGACCAGGCGTGAAGTCACGGGATACCATAAACGGGAAAGCATCGCGCATTGGGACATAATACCACGATATAACCGAGCCATGGAGCACGACCAAGAATGAGTATGAGCCACAAAGCCTGTAAACCCACTCAAGCACCTGGGAGCACGATATAGCTAGCAGCCACGAAAGAGGGTGGTGTACGGAAGAATGAAACAAAAAGCGATAATGTATAAGCACTAAGCGGTGTTAGAAACGGGTGAGTAAGGAACCACGAAGCAACGAAGGACACGACAAAGCATGGGCCATAGCAGAGCGTGATACCCGGTCTATAGTACAGTAAAGCGAAAGCGTATGACACTCAATGTCGTACAGAGCCTCATGAGACAACGGATTGGCAAGTTGCCCAAGTACACGAAATCATACCGCACTGGTGTCGATGAATGCACATGGAGCCTCCAACACAAGACTATACACGCCACCACGATACTTAAGGCTGCAGCCCCCCCCCAGCATACCACGGAGCGCGATACCAATGTAAACCATGAGCCCACCGAGACACGGATGAAGATATTATATTCGGACAGGATTGGGCGGACAGCGGACCAGCCATGGAATCACGGGAGAGCACATAGGGGGAGAGCGAGGCCACGCCGCGGAGCATGATACCACGGTGACCCACGACACGATACCCATGTGTAGCAGACATACACTATGATACCACTTTATTACAGCCAGTATAACTACGCCACGACACCACGGTAGTGCGCCGACGATACACTGGCGACGAAACGACACGACTGCGTGGAGGCACCAAACCACGGAATAGCACCCTTCGACTTTAGTACCGGCGATGGGAGGCCAACGCCCACGAAAGCCCAGCTAATACGAAACCACGTAAATGTTTGAGAACTGGAAATAGTTAGCAACCACAAAACAGGCCATACTAAAGAGCGTGAGCCACTAAGCAGCATGGACCACGGGTGAGCAGGGAGCCCCGAAGTCAGGAATAACACGGAAGAGTACGCGCCATTGAAGAACATGCCATCCAACCTGGAGTACGGGGACCCGTAAACATACCAAACCACGGTTCCACATGAGACTACGGAATGGTAAGTGATTAAATACACGAAGGCAAGACCTACTGGGGTAACCGACGATCACAAAGCACACGATATCAATAAGCACTTAAATTTGCGGGCACCTCATCTCCAATAAACTCTGTCACTCCGCTGCGTAGCGGCGGCGTCCGGCAGGTCAACCCCCTTTGTGGAGTATTTTGTCTGTCCGTCTCTCTGGCACGGGCTAGGGTTGTAAAATGTAGCGCACATGCGCGTGTTCTACTGGCTAGCGAGCGGAGCGAAGGTGGCGTCGATTGAATAAAACATATTTTATATATGGACTACACATTGTACTTAAAAGTACCGATAAATATTATTCTGCTCTTATTTTCAGCTGCGGTTCGCAAGACCACGCAAACGGCGCTGCCTGTGTGTTCGCTAGTTAGCATTAGTAGAAGGCACTGGCGAGCACACACGTACTATATCATCTTATATTGGAACTTTAGTACTTATTGGTTTTATATGATTTGTTTATAACTCCGTAGTACGTTTAGATTTTTGCTTACAATATTTTTGCTAAGTACTATAATTTAAAAGGTTTTTTTCATATTTTTACTTGCGATTTTTGTAGTAGTAGTACACGTATTCAGAGCTATATTTGTTTTTAAAAAATATGGCTTTAGTCCCCCCCCGCCGCGATAAAAAGCGTATTCCTTTGTATTTGTGTGCATGTCCGACAGTTAGAGAATGTGTGCACTTTTTAATATGATACGTATCGTTCATTCAAGGCTCTAGGGGCCGTGTTCATGATTATATTAGCGCAAAGGCAGTAATTAACAAGAATACCAAACACGGAGGAAGACCGAGTCAGACTATGTACACGATGCGATAGAAGGAACAGCCTGAAACGAAAGGCCACGGACGATGAAAGCATAGACCCCGAGATTTTAAGCAAAGCACGAAGCACGGAAGAGCATGTAGACATGAAAGCACGGAGCGGCACGAGTAGACAACAGCGGGTGAGAGCTGAAATAATGACACCCCAACATGCTGAAAAGAGCACGGGCCACGTAAGAAAGCGCACGTTTACAGTCCCGGTAGACCACAAAGCTGTGCGAGTGCACGGGAAGGAATCATTCCATACCACCACGGTAGTGCAACGGAGCGCGAGCGACAAACCAAACATGAAGCCGAGGGATACCATAAACGGAGGATCACCGAGCATTGGTACACGATATTAGGGTAGAACCGGAGCTCGCCGGGTCCGAAAGCATGATACTACGGTAGCTAACGATCTCACGGCCGACAGACCAACCGCGATACCACAACTTAGCACGATAGCATGGGCTATGCCCCTAAACATGGGAGAGCGCAGCCGCGGAACTATAGACGGGAAATAACCGAGCCACGGAGAGCACTACCAGTGAAGAAACTGAGCTCCCCAAGCCACGCAGGACGATACTACATTAGAACACGATTGCACAGACGACAGACTAGTCACGATACTATGAAGAACACACCAGCGTGTACGATGGCTCAGCCACTAAACCATAGAAAACCAATCAATCGCAGGAGCTATATAC
>NW_003303738.1:1757895-1800337 GCF_000142945.1 Phytophthora infestans T30-4 | reverse complement strand
ACAGGGAGTCGGAAGAAGAGGGAGGAGTCCGTGGCCACCGAAGAACATGACATCCAACCTGTAGTACGGGGTGGCGGTAGCGAACCAAACCACGATATTATACGGGTCCGCATGAGACTACAGAATGGTAAGTGGTTTAAGCATACGACATCACGATGTACTGGGGTGGACGCGCAACCTGGAAGTACAGGATCCGGACCAAAAGCACGCGACATACCGAGTACTAAAATCTGCGGTCACCTCATCGTCAGCAAACCATGCTACTCCGTCGCGTAGCGGCGGCGGTCGGCTAGTTAAAGCTTCCTAGTGAATCGTCGTGTCCGTCTGTAACGTCCGTAACGGGTTAGGGTTCTAAAATGTAGTGCAATAAGGGCGTTTCACTGGCGCCGAGCGCAGCAAGGCGGCCTCGAATCGCTAAAAATGTTGCTGAGCGCAGCGACGGCGGCCCCCATTGGCTAAAATCGACATTGTGATTATAACGCAATCTATGTGGACTACACATCGTACCTAAAGCACCGTTTAATTTTTTTTCTCTCATTTTCAGCTGTGGATCGCAAGGCTACGCAAAAAGTGCTGCCTGTGTGCGCTTTAGAGTGACCTTCCGTATTTTAAGTTGTTCCTTCTATCGCATCGTGTACAAGGTCTGACTCAGTGTTCCTCCGTGTTTCGTGCTCACGTGCCTTCGCGCTAGCTCAATCACAAACCCTGTTTCCAGTGCATTATATGTACCCTACGTGTCGTATTAGAAAGGGTGCCCATGCTCTTAGGGTCGCACACCACGCGCGCAAATACAGAGGAAGAGCTTTTTTTCGCGCCGGCGAGTGGTGTTTTTTATAGTCATATTAAAAAAAAACTTTTTTTAAAGATAAAGAATAATACTATATATTTTAATCAATATATTTGTAGTAGTAGTCAATGAACTTATTTATAATAAATAAGTACATTGACTACTACTACAAATAACTGCAAGCAAAAATATGAAATATATTTTGAATACTACTAAGCAAACAATAGCCGGCCGCGCCGCTACACGGCGGAGTGGCATGGTTTGTTGGAGATGAGGTGGCTACAGCTTTACATACTTCGTGTTTTGTGTGATTTCGGTCTGATCTTGTACCCCGAGGCTTCGGCCATCCCCGTGTGATGTAGTGTCCTGTACTTAAACCACCTCCAATTCCGTAGTCTCATATAGTGGTGTACGATATCACGGCTTCGTACGCTTCCGTTGCTCCCTTCTACTGACTGGCGTCTATGTTCTTACGTGGATCATGCCCTTTTCCGTTAATGCGATCTATCTTTGGGGCTCATGTACTTCAGTAATACGACCGTCTTTTGTGGCTGCTAGCTATTCCCGCTCCGCGGAGTGACCTCGTTCTCCCCCCTTTGTGCTCTCCCGGTATTTCATGGCTGGTCCGCCGTCAGCACAATCCTGTTCGAATGTAATATCTTCATCCGTGACTCGGTAAGCTCAGGCTCTACATTGGTATCGTGCTCCGTGGTTTGTTGAAGGCGAGGTGGCTACAGTCTTAAGTATTACGTGTTGGCGTGTATTGTTTTGTGTTGGAGACTCAATGTGCATTCGTCGACCCCAGTACAGTGTGGTTATATTTCCTTGAGCCAATTGCCATTATGTTGTCTTATGTGGCTCTGTACGCCATTGATGTGTCATACGCTTTCGCTTTACTGTACTACAGACCGGGTACCACGCTCTGCTATGGCCCATGCTTTGTCGTGTCCTTCGTTGCTTCGTGGTTCCTTACTCACCCGTTTCTAACACCGCTTAGTGCTTATACATTATCGCTTTTTGTTTCATTCTTCAGTACACCACCCTCTTTCGTCGCTGCTAGCTATTACATGTTCCCAAGGGCTTGCGTAAGTTTTACAGGTTTTGTGGGCCATACACATTCATCGTCCATGACGTCTTATCGACGGTACTCTCGCCGACGGGTGCTATTCCGTTGAAATATTGATCCATCTCCCATGTAACGTGCTCTCCTGGCGTGGCCCCATCGATCGCGTTATCGCGCTATCATGCAATCGCAGTGTGGTTCTGCTATTCTATGCTTTCGTGCTCGCGTAGTGTATCTGCGTTTCCCGTGTTTTAGTGTACCACAATGGTATTGTGCTCCGCGGTGTGCAATCGTGGTATCCCGAAGCGGTCCCAGGTGCTTCCGTTTTTTAGTACTTTTTTCTACAAGTATGATGTCTTAAGATTCGTGGTACTTTGTTTTACTTATTTTTAAATTCAAGATGGTTGTTCTGATGACTATTTATTTTAATTATTGTATTTTGCTTGCATTCTGTTGTACTATGAGTATAAGTATTTTTTTAATTAGCGTTCGATAAAAGCACAATTTTGTTACTGATATCAAATACTAGAAACCTTTAACTTGTGATATTAGTCAGATGAAAGGTGACTGAACAAATGGAGGTCACGAAATGTTTTGCGAAGCACGAACCACGGAAGCAACCTCGCAGCCACGAAAAACACTGATGGACAGAAAATGAAGAAAGCGAACGAGGGCTGAAATAATGACACCCCACATGCTGAAAAGCACGACCTAAAAAAGAGCCCGCAATTTCAAAGCCACGGTAGCTCACGTAACTGTGAGAGTACACGAAAATATATTATCCCGTAACACCTCGGTAGAGCACGGAGCATAGTGGGCGGACCAAACACGAAACCACGAGGGACCACAAAGCGGAAAGTTTCAAGCGTTATAGCACGATACTAGAATAAAACCAGAGCTCACCAGGTCAAGGAGCGCGATACCACAGACGAACACGACAGCATAAATACCAGACCAGCCACGAAGCCATGAAGAACACGACACCATCAACAGCAATCCAGCTACTAAACCATGGGAGACTAAGTAGTCACGGGAGCTATAGACGGAAAATCTTCGAGCCACGGAACACGATACCAGTGTAGATACCGATTTACGGAGGAAGATAGTACATTAGAATAGAATTGCGCGGACGGCAAACCAGCCACGAAATACACGGGAGAAAGCTTGGGGTGACCAGCCACCTTGCTGTAGTTAGATTATCAGATTGAAGTGATGTTTAAACTTGAATCGAATAGTGTATTGTGTTCACAAGACGAAGTAAATTCGCTGCCTACTTATTTGCCCGGCGTGCTACTTACTGGGTCTGTGCAAATCCCGCAATATCGCCTGCGGGTGTGTGTCACGTAGCCTTGATAACCAAAACATATACATAAGGTCACTGTTGCTTTCTCGGTATTTTTGCAACGTAATGCTAGCTTACTGTGCTTACGCTTCTGATATATGAGGCATTATAACCAAGCGCATTACGAATTGGGAACAGGTTCTACCGCAGCGATACAGGCATACTAACTGCGCGTGTGTAAGCAGAAGTCAACGCGTATATATGGGCGCGGCGAGAACACCTTGTAGCCACCCGCGACTAAACTAAGCTCATATCTCGCCTATTATGGACAGGGCACTATAGTACTGTACTGTGTACAGACACATCGACTTGACACGCCCACCTGAAAGGTCTGCACTATCGCACACATACTCGCTTCTGTGTAGACAGCAATTATTCGTTGCGCGTAGTGTTCACTCCATACTGAAGTTTTAATTTGTGAGCGGACATTAGTGGGAAATACGCTGTGAGCGTTGATGGTACATGTTACATGGTTTTAGTGAATATTTATCTACGGTGACGCGTATGTAGATAGGGGGAGGGGGGGGACGGCTTGTAGCGGTACACAGCTGATACCATTTGCTAATAATTGTATGAATCGCGCTACCCTCCATAGGTGTGTCAGCACTATTGGACAACAACGGCCCAAAAGTGGTTAATTTCTGGGGAGAACAGCCCCCACCACCTACAGTTTGATTTGGCCGAAGTGCACCGCCAGTGGCGAACGTGAAGAAAGTGATAGCTCTGACTGGTACCCCAAGAAGACGAAGAAGAACAAGCGCAGCCGCTCTCGCCATTCTGACCGCCGGAAACACCAAGTACGTTGAGCAAATGAAGCAGAAGAAGAGCAAGTATTTGGAAGATACACTACACCATTTCGCCCCTGTGTGGAGCTATCATAGTCGTATTTGCTAGCTTTTAACATTCGTAATAAAATCATGTTTCTTAAGCGTTAGAAATAATCTATTTTTAATTTATTTAAAACAGAACTAATAATTATTAGTACGACTACTACAAAAGATTGCAAGCAAACACATGAAAGATATTAAGAAACGTACTATGCAAAACAATCGGAAAAGTTTAACTATTAAACAAAGTGCTACAAAGCTTAAAATATCATATTTGCTAGCTATAAGTACTACAATGGATTTTTAAGACGAAATATGCGTCACCAGGTCCTACTAATATTATTACCAGCTGCTAACAGCATATATTACGTGTGTCTACATCGGAGCCTCCTACTAATGCTAACTAACGCGCACACAGGGGGCGCCCTTAGCGTGTCGTGGTGTTCCGCGATTGAAAATGGGGGCAAAAAGTTTTTGGGCGGTGCATTTAAGTACGATGTCTAGGCCACATACATGTACAGTTTGTGCATTACATAAAGGCAAATTTGGCCAATCGACGCCGCCTTCGCTGCGCTCGGCAGCCAGTAGAGCGCCCTCATTTGCCTTCCTTTAATGAACCCTAGCCGCGGACAGAAGGACGCAGAACACACTCCACTACGAGGGCAGACTAGCCGGCCGCCGCCGCTACGGAGGGAGTTGCATGGTTTGTTGGAGATGAGGTGGCCGCAAATTTAAGTGCTTCTTGGTGTCGTGTGATTTGTGAGCGTCGGTTACCTCAGTAGGTCAAGGCTTCGTGTATTAGGCACTTACCATTCCGTCGTCTCATGTGGTCCCGTACAATATCGTGGTTGGGTACGCTTCCGGTACCCCGTACTACAGGTTGGATGTCGTCTTCTTCAGTGGCCCGTGCCCTTTCAGGTTCGTCTTGGCTTCGTGGATCCCTGTTCTCCCTTGGCACACGCTTCATAGTGGTTAAGCGCTCTCTTTTTTGGGTTCATTCGCTTTGGTACGCCCTCTTTCGTGGCTGCTATTTTTTTTTCCTGTTCTCAAACGCTTACGTTGGCAGCACCGGTTTTGTGGTACGTGGCCGTTCGCCTTCTATCGCAGGTGCTCTAGCCGAAGTGTGCTAATCCGTGGTTTGGTGTGGTGCTGGAATTCCCACGTGAACTCTAGCTACAAATGTAGCTAGGACGTTCGCACAACAATACGTCTACTAAGATAGTAAACGAACGTTCGGGCGGACCTGAAGACCCCGGTTCTGCCCTTCCACCGGGACAGACTGGATCTTGTAAACTACTTATATAGGCCAACCAGTAAAAATAGGAACACGCTAACAGCACGGGCAAAGCTAACAGGTGTTATGAATTCTAGTGGCTTCAACAGCGGAAGGGTACCAGGCACGGGTAAGCCTTGTACGAGGGCACAAAGTATTCAACACTCGGTTGGAAGAATAAAAGGGATGCAATACCAGCAATCCCAGTCGTGCAAATAGGCAACAATAAGCCGTCACGTAAAACTTCCCGATAGTAATCGGCCAAAACACACAGTCTCTTGGCCTTGCCGGATGAACCATCGTTACAGAGCTTCGAGCTCACCGACAGGCATAACACGCCTTAAATGAGCTTACCGGTATAGAACTAGTTACCGACAGTTACTCAGATCGTAAGTTTCAATCTATGGGTATCAACCCAGTAATTCCTGTAATCGAGGTTCATGCTTCGTTTCATAATTTTATGTGAACCCAAAAGTGAAACGGACGATCTTAGGCTCACAGTTTCATCTATGACAATGCTTTCCTGGACGAATCTAGCTTTTTATTGAACAGAAATAAGTAACCGCTGCTAGAGACTGCCTTCTGGGAAAGCCGCACTACTCAAAATGACGTCAGCGTGCGACAGTAGGTGGAAAGCCGACGTACGACACGCTTTACTGCTTCTACAGATGCGTACAGCTGTTTTCCCTTGCGGATAAGAAAAAAATTCACATTTGATTTGACACTGGAAATTTCATTTCACTTTTCAAACAGCTCCTGACGTTAACACCCCACCAGGGCAAAGACCATTTATTAGCGATTCGTCTGCATGAGATCCTGTTTCAGTCGTACGGATAGTGACAGTAAGCATGACCAGAGCTGTCACCGACTGCTTCAGCCGGAATCAGCTACCCCACCTGCAACACCGCCATCATTCGGAATAATGACAGACTCTCATCATTTACCAGCCCAGCATCGTAGCGTGGATGCATCACAGGCACACCGGTCCACCTAACAGTCCTCGCCGTTATTTCGCCCTCCTCCCGGGCATATCGACCAAGGTGAAGACAACTTTCAAGAGCCGGAAAGCACTCATATACCAGGCGATGCATCTCGAGACCTTAGTTGGCCAGTGGAGATGCTTCGAATTTGTCTCGGAAGTAAAAGCTGTCGCTAACACCACAAATTCTACAGCTTTACGATAAGACGTCGAAAGCTACAAAACATCTTAAAGAAGTTCACGGCATTAATTCCGATATAACGGTACCTCAATCAGCACGTAAGCGAACTCAGGACGACGAGGTTGACAGGCTTCGCCAGGCTGTTGTCACAGCACATGATGCTGCCCGAGTGTGCCTTCTTCTGGAAACTATGCGCATTGTGCTCAATAACTTACCGCTTAGACTGGGAGAGTACGAAGGGTCCGATATTGCTGAATGAGCTTGTTACTGATGAGCGTTATCGCACGACCATCAACGCTCAAGCAGTGACACACTCAATTGTTGAGCTGCATGCGTCCGCCAAGAGTGAGATGATGAAATGTATCCTCGAAAATATCTTGCCAAACGTCAAGTGTCTAACTCTTGTAGTGGATATGTGGTCCTCAAAACCACAAGGAGAAAAATATCTTGGATTGTGGATTTATTTCATCGATAACCAGTGACGCTTCCGGTCATTTCTGCTTGGAGCACAACACTTTTGCACTTCGTATGGTGAGCACAATGGTGCCATTCGTGGGCCATTCAAACGGTGGTAGATCAGATTCTTTTTTTATTTTTGTCTTTCAATCAACAGCGCTTGCGGAGGCACGAGTGACGCCGGACCCGACGTGAAGTGGATACTAACGGAAGGTTTGAAACTTCAGTCGGAATGGTGCATTCCACACATGACGAATGCTGCAACTAAAGCTGCTTGTGGAATCGTAAATGATAAAACTAAGGAAGAATAAATCAATGACAGAGCTGATATCGCGGATTGGTAGAACGGTATTTCAGGTGCGTCGCGTGGAGGTTATGGGGTCACTATTTGCTGAATTGTGTGAGATGACAGGGAAAGACAAGTCGTGATCGCTCGTAGAATTCAAGCCACATCGAATTATGGGTCTAACTAAAGTTATCCTGAGAATACTAAAGAAGTGGGATCAACTGGTGGTCTGGTTCGATGAACGTATCGCCAAAGCACTGCGGGCCGGACTTGCACCCCCGAAAGGGTTTCCGCTAGCTACGGATAAGCTGAATTTGATTCAGCTGGTGTGTCTCCTTGAATCTATAACAGTACTTAACAAGAGAGCTCAAAGCGAATCTGCAATTCAAATCCAAGTTCTTCTCACACTCTCTAAGATCCGACAACAAGTACTTGATAAATCTGCTGCTCTCATGGCTTACCGCACCAAGCATCTTAAACCACCACGTTATTTTGTTGTAGTGGAGTTGACACCTGTTGAAACGAAGCCTCGACAACTTCTCGCTGATCCCTTCCATGAACGCTTTTTCTCTCGATATACAAAACGTACTAAGGTACGAAAGACTTCATATATCTTCAAGACGCAGTTATTACTGCACTCGAAGCTGAAGAATCCTGATGGCGTCCTCTCTTCGGTCGGTCGCTTGTGCAACCAACGGTTAATAATTGATCGTGCTAATCCGGAAAAACGACTACAAGAGGATGAAGTCTCCCGAATGGTTACCTTCGTAAAAAACAATTCTAGATCGACTCAAGTCTCTAATGATGTCTGCTGTACCCGCCCCAGAAATTGAGTGGACACCAGCGTCGGATGCAAATGAACCACCTGTAATCTTCTCCGAATATCGCATGGACTTCTTTGAGCCCAACGAAGCAGCCCCTCAGACAGCCTCCAGAGATGTTCAGGAAGCCCGTGTGGAAGAAGAGTTGGAACGATGGATTTCAGAACCTGTTGCAATGCATAGCGACGACAAAAATGGAGCTGAGCAAATCCTTACGTTTTGGAGTCGCCAAACGAGCAACAGCTACCAGTTTCTCCCCACGGTTGATCGTATAATACTCGCTGTCCCAACATCATCGGCACAGATCGAGAGAGGTTTTGGATTCAGTGGCATGATGTTTACAAGTCAGCGAGCGTCAATCTCAACAATGAACATTGACATGTGTTCATTTTTTAACCGGAACCGGGAGGTTATCGATGTTACGCAATGTCCTCGACTTCAAGGAGACGAATATCGAGCTAATATCCCGTCGAATGTGCTGGTGCCATAAGAAGATGATAACAATTATTTGAACATCACAGCTGAGTGGGAAAATGTCATGGCAACCTGCTTTTCCGAGAATATTGAGATTGAAGACGATTGATTCAGATGTATATTACATGGTTTGCATTTCTCCAATATACACATACTATTTGCCAATTCGCCATGTATTTTACTCGGCCGTATCTAATACATGCCCAGTAAAAATATCAATGACGTACTTGCTTGCAGCCTTTGCCATCGGAGACTGGGGCACTACCGTGTCCACGGACTCGTGCTGCACGCGCCCTGAAACGTACGAAACATTTGATATTGTTGCCGAGGATGTCGCGTTCAGGCTCATGAACACGCAAGTGGGCGACACAAACGTTAAACCCAAGGCCATTCTCATCACCCTCCATGTCTAGAGGACAGCTTTCAGCAGCGAAGATAACCATGACTCGCGTTTCACTTCCACCTTCAATGGCAAGTTCGACGGCGACAATCTGGCTGAAACTTTCTTCGTCAGCGTATGAGTAGCCTCGACTACGGTCATGCCCAAGATGTTCAAGCGACGAACCCTCGGTCACGTGATGAACGGTGCAAGAGACTCGATGGCGTTACTACCGAGCTCTCAACGGATATGGGATACGGTCCTGATGTCACTGAATCCAGGGTGCTCTCATTATTGATAATGGACTGGTCGGATTCGCATTCAGCGGCCCAGAACTGATCATCTACGGTACGAACCCTCGGTGGCGGGTGGGATAAGTTCGCGGAAGGCTCAGCGACCATTTGAAGGCACATTCACCGTCTGGGACAGGGCGGGAGCCGTTGAAGATGCTCAGGCGACAGTGCAGACGACGCTTGGCGTGCAAGAAGATCCATAACGGATCATAGCCTACTTGATATTTGTATACTTGACTAGGACTACTTATTAAAAATAGGCTCGAAAGGGCAAACATAGGTATAGAGCAGAATTTCCACTCAAGCACACAGAGCGACGTCCTGCTTCAAGATAAGCGTCTGATCAAACTTGTTTGAGTGTGTTACCACGCCTGAAAAGAACCGAACCAGAACCTGGGTTCTGATAAATAATCAGAACCACCAAGAATCAGGAGCTGGGTTCTGATAATTTTGGGGTTCGGACACCATCCCACTTTGGACAGCAGAACTTCAACCGTCGGCTCAGAACCAATTCATGCAACCGTCAAAGGGTAGATTTCTCATGACACCATTGGTCAGTTGTGTGCGGTAGCTACAAGCCGAGTCCGTGCGGCTTTAGCTGGAAGGGATACCCTTTGGCTCCGAAGGGTCTCCAAAGATAGATATAACCACGAAATAGGATATAAGATGCTAACGCGTGCAGCAGCCCGTCGCGCCAAAGCATCCCATGCAGAGCAAGATGCTGAAAGAGGACAAGAAATAATGGAGATCGACAAATTTGAGTCACCGCATATATCCGGCCAGCCTGTGCAACGGCGTTGTCAGCTCAGAATGAAGAAGAGATCGATAGGAACCAGCACATGCGCCAGTTAGTTGTACAAGAAGAAATGGTAAGTTTAGAAGGGGGCGCATATCAAGAAAACATATATGAACACGCGCTAATAGAGACCCGAAATCGTGCAATCGAGCACGAAAGACACATAGAAGGCCGCATGAACCAGTTGGTCGCTCATAACGACCACCGGCTAGCTCAAGCTACCGAAGCCTCAGAGAGAAGAATTGAGCAGCAATTACAAGCACAGCTAAATCAGTCTCATGAAGCGGTTTGCTTAAGAACGAAAGCTGATACGCTGCATCTGCAGAACTTACTTCAAGTTGCGTTGGAGAAGGCTGAGAGGGCATCTCACGAGCATCATAAGCAGCTGACAATAGTACAAAAATAGCAGATATCAGAGTTGTCGGAGCAATTAAAAGCTCAAATTGCGGCAACGTTTCTTTAGCAAGCGTCGACAAGTACATCATTAATGGCCGGTCTGGAAAACAGGCTCACACAGGCCAATAGTTTGATAAAAACCGATATAAGAGCATATGCTACCCATGTGGACACTCGTATGGAAGACACAGAGAACAACGCGCGTATATACACAGACAACCAAATGTCCGATATCGAAACCCGGCTGCAACAAAAGCTCGATAGCGCTACCCAATCTCATTGCTCAGAAGCGAGACAGCAATCCGCTGATATCGCTCACCAACTTCATTGGCAGCTTCAAACTACCCAGAAACGAATTGAAACGAACTATCGCTTAATAGAAAGCAGAATTCAATCGAAACGGGACCAATGAATTGAAGAGATGCAGCAACAAACAGACACGCAACTTCGTGACTTCGGCAATCGCTTTAAAAGTACCCAGGCCGAGTTACCTCAACGCGTTGAGACTTTGGTAAAGTTGAGCTTGGAACGACGCAACGACGCACTTCAAGACCAGCTTCAACAAAAGCTTTTGGAAGCGTAAGCCTAGCACCCCCGTGATATAAAATCTAAGAACCAGAACTCTCTCGCTGCTATAAGTGCAAAACTGGGCAAGACAGCGGTGGAAACGGCCGACTTATACACAAAACAGGAGTGTTTTAAAGTAGAATTGAACGAGCCATGCAACAGACAAAAAAGAAGTCAACGAGCACCTGACGTCAATCATTCTCGGCTTGGACAAGCGGCACGATCCATGTCAAGCCACACCCGTTGCAACTACCATTGGATCCTCTCAATACGTATCGGTTGCTAGCGAGACCCAAGCACCGATGTCATTAGAGACGAGACAACTCGACATTCCTGATGCAGTAGTAAATTCACCAAAACGAGGAGCAAGACCACTACCTGGCACGCAACATGGCACTCAAGTACGGCATGGGCCAGTCCCAAGGGTCAGTAGCACAATTTCAGCAAGCTAACAATGCTGAGAATAATTCATCGCCACCGCGCTGGGATGGCCGAGCACAACAATCATTGGATCAAGCAGCTTTAAGTAGACTCATTAAGAGCGACATAATCAACGTCGAGAAGATCATCAAAACGTGCGTCTTTGACATCGATTAAAGCGTCAGTCTGTACAGATCTGGTCATGAAGAAGTGTAGTAGGAATGTCGAAAGGATTAAATAAGTCGTTTCAGCCCACGATTTAAGTGACAAGCTTACTAAGTACGATGCGTTTTTTCATATCTAATTCATGTATTTTTTTATAATAAATAACAGGCCTACGTCACAAGACCAGTGTGTTCGCGTCAAGATGCTGGAGCTAGTCGTCGCCCCAATGAAGAACGAGAACGACTTCATCGGTGCCTCGCCGGACGGTACCGTCTTCTCAACTCGCTCGTTGTGTTGGTCGACCGCGCGAGTACTCATACAGAGCCACCCAGCCAATCTGGTGCCAAGGTCATCTCGGTCTCTCTTTCGAGAACAACATCATCAAGATCATCGAAGTCGAGCGTCGGACGTATCATTTTGGGCGCCAAGATTGAGGCTGGGTAGCCGGCTATCTCGCAGGGAGTGAATACTGAGGTCGTTGCCAGCAGCTTCAAGTACGGCATGGTTGATTCCATATGGGAGCCGGGCGAGGTTGTACATGGATCGCGTGAAATCGGGCTTGACAAAGAAATTAGCTCATCGGTTGGACACTGTCCCAGTTGCCCGTGCTTGTTGTGGTGTCCAACGCATCACCAGTAGTCGCTGCAGGTGTCTGCGTCGAATTGATGGAGTTATCGGCTGCGTCGGTGCTCACCGCCTCGTTTGCGCGATCGAATCTGATGAGGTGCTTGTCACTTGATCAACGTCAACATTCGTAATGTTCGAGCTGAAAGCCCAATGCCGCACTTGCGCTAGCAGTTTGTTCCACCACCGTTTCGGTTGCTGAAGGTGTGTCTGTGCTCGGGCTACTCTTGTGACCGGGGAAACCGAACACGTTGCAGGTGTGACGGAGGGGGTGGAGGTAACGGAAGGAGCGGATGTGTTAAGTCTCGGAGACGCGATAGAGCTGCCGAGACGTTAATTGAAGGTGGGCAGGTCGCGTACAGCTCGACACAGCATGGGCCTTTGCCGTCTCCGGAAAAGCACTGCTAATTAATGCGCCAATACAGAATGTTACCTTCCGTCTCACCAAAACCTACTCCATTTCCCGAGTGTGACCCGGTCTTATCGCAGATCGCGCTCGTAAGCCCGCCACCTGAGCTGTACCGGAAAGCAGTCGACCGCTAAGCAGAAAGATCGAAACGGGTTGATTGCGCACGGCACCCTCAATCGACGAACGAATTCGTAGCCGGTCACACTGCGCAGGAATTTGTCAAGCAGCTTGCCATACTGCCATTCTCTCAAGCAAACGGGTACGCGTCGAGCGTGCACATTTTGCCATTGCGTTTGCTCGCGATCCAGCACGCAGCGTAGCCTCCTCCACAGCCACTGTAGGAGCCCGAAGACGATGTTGTTGCACTGGATCATGTCGAACTGTCGTTGGACATCAGTGAGCCCGCGCTAACTTCAATAGAAGAGCTCACACTTGTAGATCTTCTAATAATATTATCACTGTTATCACTAGTTTTATCGCTATGCTTGAGGCTGACATGAGAGACAAGATTCTAGTGGAGAAAGCGTTGGCGTTCGGTGTACCCAAAGGCAAATGATTGGGTCATTACACCAGAGACCCACGACACCACGCCGCCATCAAAACGACGAGCAAGGAGGTGAAGCTGCCCTATGGGAAAGTGTAGTCGAGTGCTTGGGTGCTGCCATCGGGGCCTACTGCGCACGTGGACACGCTGGTTGGTACGTTAGGACATAATCAATCTAAGTGGAATTGGTGGGTTGACTTTTTTACTGACCGTATTTCGCTCTGACCGGATCTTATGAACGGAGCTTGTTTCTGGCGTTGTGTTGCATGTTCTGAACTATGAACGGAGCCAATACAATTTTCGGATTAAATACTGAAGAAATGTACCGGATTCTATTAGATACTACAACAAAACCACTGATCTATTTTTGTTGGATCTTGTGTCCGTACGAGGGAAGAGAGATAACCACTTACTGTCAGACAGAACTCATCATACTCAACCAAGGTATGACACGTCAAAATACACATGATCGACGTAAGAAAGAGCGCGACCATAGCCGTAAAGTGGGGGCTAGTACAGGTCATGGTGCCGAGCGCCTACACACTTCCCCTCCTCAAGCGTCCATCAGCATCGACAGCACCACCTCTGAGGGCTATAACCAATCGTCTTCTACACCGAGGCAACCCGTCTTGCGCGTCAAGAAGAACCGCGGCTCGAAAACGATCAAAATCTACAAGGGTTTCAAATATACGAAGTCGTGACCGTCTACGAAGAATACTGTATACCGGTGTAGTACGTAACGTACGTCACACTACAACGGAGTGTTAAAGATAATACCCACGGTAAATGGCGCGTAGTAGGTGACCACAACTGTCGTAAAGACGTAATAGCTAACGGGTTGTTAAGGAATGAGACCGGTGCTATGAAGAAGATGACCGAGCGTCGCGCAACGAAGGATCCTGGGATGCCTGAGGAAGCCATTTGGGAGTTGATTTGCTCTGAGTTCTATAAGCCCAGCCGCAAGGAGCTTATAGAAGGGTTAACTGAGGAGCAAGTTAAAAGCCGCGTCCGTCGGGTTCGCCGCAGATACTACGGTGGAGACATTCATGGAGTAGTTAAGGTACCGCCGTGCTCCAAGGTTAAGGACTCTGCGATCCCGTTCTTTCGTTTCCACCTCGTGACTGCCCACCCGGAGCCGAATGCGCCACCCAACCGTATACTGGAGTGGGCTCATCCTGCCCTAAAGGAGCTTCAACTTTACAACAGTGTTTCTATTTTTATTGACAGAACTTTTAGATGTGTTCCTAGGGACTTCTATCAGTGTCTGATCGTTATAGTGGATGATCCGGCTCGGAATATGTACACGCTGGTGTATTTCGTACTCTGTACATCCAAACCTGAGACAATGTACAATGCCATCTCGCACCTAATACACCGCGACACCGGCAAAAAGGTGTCTCCAGCTGAAGTTGTCTGTGATTTCGAGTTCAGCCTAATTTCAGCCGTTCAAAGTCAATTCCTCAACGCCGAGGTGGTAGGATGCTTCTTCCACTTTAAACAGGCAATAGATAGACGAATGAAGAAAGAACGTCTTACGGAGGACGAGATTAATGGCTATAGAGCCTGGTGTACTTGACATCCTAACTGTAATCGACCCTGAACTCGTCGACCCAAATGGTATTGGCTGGGTTAAACAAGATATTAAACGGAAGTGTGCCGACAAAGGATGCGTGTACTCCGCCCAAGCATGGCGTAGGTTCTGGCTGTACTTTCGTAAATCCTAGAACGGTGTTTTATTACGGAGTGGGATGTTTTTGGCATGATGAACTCGGTAGTTGCTCGTAATAACGCCCCCTTGGAGAGGTTTAACCGCGAAATGAATGCAGCTCAAGCCCCATCCAATCTGCGCCAGTTTGCTTCAACGATCGGCCTAAAGTCAAGTGCCTACGCCATAAAGCCGGCTAGCATCACACGAGGGCTACGCCGGAAGAACCAGCGGATACCTCGCATAGCACTTCCGCCGGTACCTGACTTAACTGAGTTTGAAGTGCCACCTGAGTCGGACAGCAGCGACGCCGGTTTGGAAGAGTCTGATGTTTCCCTTGACTCACTCGGTAGTGAAATCGATGACAACCTTGTCCTGGGTGGAGATACATCGTCGGACGAGGAGCCTATGGGTGGGTCTACTGATAAGGCGCTTACAGGTGCAGTGGCCGCCTAAAAGACTCAGAGCAGAGGATCACAGAGGCTGCTAATGGATACGACAATTCATTGGACTAAGATGGACATCAGGAGGCTGACGAGGAGATCAGCTCAGAAGATGACTAATGGTACATTGCTACAGAGCAACGATGAGCTTAAACGGCATGAGTGTACTTTTGAACTGGTAGCCTTTTGTATACGATTAAAATACCATTTCAAGATCGGATGCTTGCACGGACATGATGATTTGACCGGGAAACACATCCGGGCATAAGGTCCGGTCAGGGCGGAATACGGTCAGTAAAAAAATCTACGGCATTGGTGACGTCTCGATGTGCTCCGTCGACCGAAATACGCAGCGTGGACGCGAAATTTTGGCGCTCAAGC
This sequence comes from Phytophthora infestans T30-4, assembly GCF_000142945.1. NCBI lineage: Eukaryota > Oomycota > Peronosporomycetes > Peronosporales > Peronosporaceae > Phytophthora > Phytophthora infestans. Next base: position 1,784,726 of record NW_003303738.1, on the reverse strand, counting down.
ACGGAACGTGCTGCTAGGAGACGACACCCGAGCGTAGAAGCAGTGCCTCGCACTTTAGCAAACTCAGCTACACGCCGTATTTTCCCGTGCATTTCATCCAAAGAAGAGCTCTAACTGCGCGATGCCATCGAGCCTTTCTCCATGTACCAAGTGCCTCACTGGAAGTTGCCGATACAATCTAGCTGGTTCTGCGATGTATTTGAAAAGATCCGAGTATGCTTTGACCTGACTGTGCGTGCAAGTATGTGCTCGGCAACTTCGACGAAAGCAATGCTTGCAGTAAAGAAGTCGAACCATATGGTGAAGCTTCTCGCGCGTGGCTGCGCGAGGCGCCGAAGATTTGGTAGCTCGAGTGTGTCCCTGTCAAGCACGCGCATCAGTCACAGTCACATTCTTAGGCATTCTCCAAGCCTTAACAAATAAAAATCAATAAATTGTGGTGTAAAACGAGGCCTGTCAAGCTTTATTATCACCCTAAACCTTTATAATAATATAATCCAATAGCCGTGGCTTTTACAATGGCCGATTGGCCGAAAACCCTTGTTTAAACCCCATTTTGACCAAGCCAGGTCAAAACGATTAGTCCCTGACTGTCAACACTGGGTGAACGTGGCAAAACACGTGTCGTAGTCAGTGTCTCCGCCAGCGCAGAAGTCGGTGCCGCCCTCCGAGTAGCCGTACGGGCAACACACCTGCTGAACAGCGTGAACGTCGGCATTATCCGCGTCGGAGCTGATGATGTCATTGCTGACGCCGCTGGAGTCCTTAACTTCGGTCGTGCAGACGTAGACGTGATCCTTGAGCACCCAGCAGTCGCTGGGACTCGTGTACACCTGATGCCAATTCAATTTGTTCTCCAGAGCCGTGATGAGCTTGTTTAAGTTGCTGTATTTGGCTACTGTCACCACGCGAGCAAATGTAATCGGCGGTGCCGCGTGTTTGTCGACGGGCGATTATCCGCAACTCTGGAGAAATCACTGCACCACATTGGTGCCTCCCCGCAGTTGTTGTGTTCCGTCGCCCGTGTATCGTGCTCTCCTGGTATGGCCCATAGACCGCGTTCTCGCGCTATCATGCAACCGCGGTGTGGTTGTGCTGTCCTATGCTATCGCATTCGCGTAGTTTGTCTGCATATCCGTATAATATCGGGTTCTACAATGGCTTCGTGCTCCGCGGTGTGCAATCGTGGTCACTCCAAGCCCCCAGTGTATTTCGTGGCTGGCCCGCCGTCCGTACTATCGTCCCTCGTGGCTCGGTGATCTCAATCTCTTCACTGGTATCGTTTTCCACGGCTTGGTGAACACCCGTCTAAAGCTCCGTGGCTGCGTTCTCTCGTATGTAGTGGCGCCGTCCATGCAATCGTGCTATCGCGTGGTATCGCGGTTGGTCTATCGTCCGTGCTTTCGTTACCTACCGTAGTATCGTATCGTGCTCCGGGACTCGGTGAGCTCCGGTTCCACCCTAATATCGTGTTTCAATGCTCGAGAGTCTTCCATGTAAGATATCCCTCGGCTTCACGTTTGTTCCGTTGACTCTGCTCCCTGTTCTACCGTGGTGTTTTTGGAGAAATATTTTTGTGCACTCTCACCGTAACGTGTTCCACCGTGGCTTTGAACGTGCGTGCTCTTTCGTAGCCGTGCTTTTCAGTATGTTTGGGTGTCATTGCTTCAGTTCATTTCTCCCATCCGTACGCTCCCGTCATTTTCTTGCCCTTCCATTGTATGTGGTAGCGTGCTCGCCCGTGGTTCGTGCTTTTCAGAATCGTTAGGTGCCTTCACATTTTTCGTCCTCTTTCAACGTCCGTGGTCTTGTACTTCGTGATGTTATTTGTATCCCATCGAGCATGCGTTGGTGTTCCTCCGTGTTATGTGTTCGTGTTGGAAAGTGCGCCTATTCTCTAAGGGTCGCACACACGCAAATACGAAGGAAGACGTTCTTTTTTTGCGATGGCGGAGTGGTGTGTGTGTAGGATGGGAAGCGTATCGTGATGGAAAGTGCGCACAATCGCTTAAGGTCACCCTTTACGCACGCAAATACAAAGGAGGACGATATCTTTTTCGCGGCGGTGGAGTGGTGTGCGTGGATGGAATGGGATGTGCGGAAACCACTATAGTCGCATTTTATAAGTCTTCAAATATTTATTATCTGTAATAAATAGTGCATCTTTGTCTAACGCAAATATAATACAGCACTTTAAAGTATTTAGAATACCGTATTCCTTATGTGAATGATATTCTTGAAGGTGGTCCAGCCCTTTTTGCCAGCATAAAACATACATGCATAGAAAAAGTTAAGTAACGTGTGAAAGAATCTATTAGTCGCCAAGCACATAAAGCGCGACGACACAAATTTTAAATCAATTTATTGGCTGTTGGATTTGTCGCTAATGACCGAGCGTCGCCAATCACAAAAGGAATACGGTAAGTAATATAATTTACTATTTATCCAACGCTACTATAATAATTATATGTAGTACTACTACAGACGTCTGCAAGCAATAAAATAAAATATATCAAAATAGTCGAAAGCAAATCAGTATTGTCAGTAAAATTATTTCAAAAAAACTATTAGTTGAAATACACCATTGTTTAAGCTATAGGTACTAAAGTTCCAATTGAAGGCGAAAAATAATTCATCAGAGCCCTCAGTTTTTTTCAACAGCTCCTACGACGCAATAGTACGTGTGTGCTCATCGACGCTTTCTTCTAATGCTATCTAACGCGTTCACAGGCAGCGACCTTCGCGTGAGGGGGCGGTCCACAGTTGAAAATGGGGAAAATTCAAATTTGAACGGTGCATTTTTAAGAGACCCCATACGGAGTTTAGACCGCATAATCAACGTTTAGCCAATTGGGGCCGCCTTCGCTGCGCTCGGCAGCCAGTAGAACGCACGTATTAGCGTTACATTTTGCAACCCTAGCGACAGAAAGGCGGACAGACAACACACGCCACTAGGGACCTTTGACTAGTCGGCCGCCGCCGCTACGCGGCGGAGGTGGCTGGCTTTAGTCCCAGGGGAAATGGGCTCCCACCTTCGCTGCTCCGGCGTAAACATGTTTTATGTAAAAGGGATGTATTAAATGTATATGAAATTGAACATTTCTACTCCGAACCAAAGATCTGCCTGTAGACAATGTTCTGGGTGTAAACCCATTCTGATCCTCCAGCTTTGTGTACTCGCCCAGTGCCTTGAATCTTGATCCTAAAGTCACTCGCGACATCGCAACGTACAGCTGCCCGCGGGAGAAGCAAGGCGTAGCAAGATACAGCCCCAAGGGCTGCACCGTTTGTCCTTGCGCCTTGTTAATGGTCATCGCAAAGGCCGGGTGGACAGGAAACCACTTGCGTCTCAAGTGAAACGGAAAGCTCCGAATGTCTCCGTCACTGATGAAAACAATGCGGGGAATCAAAACATGTTGCCCTTGTCGCTCACCTGTCATGATTGTGGCGTGGATGACATGTGGCTTGAAGGCCACGATTCGAAGCCATGTTCCGTTACACAGCCCTAGATCTGGATTCAGGTTCAACATCATCATGATATGCATTCCTACCTTGAGGGTCAACTTGCGGGGAGCGTTCCACTGATATTCATCGAGTGGAGTACCTCCTGCTCGAAGAAACTGCCGTCACCGTCGTCTTGTACAGAGTCGGAAGACATGTATTACCGCGCCTGACCAGTTAATCGATCGGTCACCGCTTCATTGATGCGGTGCACGATTGATTTCGTGGTCGTAAGGATCGTACGGTTAGCGAAATACTCGTCGGTAGCAACCTCCAGGGTTTGAATCTCGCCATACATCTCGTCAATGATTCGATCCATGCCTCGTGGAATAACGCCAGGCCGAATTTTCTGGTCCTCATCCTCTGGCACAGGTGAATTTTAAATCAGCATATCGCGCGGGATCTTCATGCAATCTCTCCCAAGGGAAGGGTTTACATCATGCCTCCCCTCCCCGACTTGCAGCAGAAACTCGGAGAAATCAGCCATTTCCTCAGCAGTGTCCGCCGTCTCAGCTGTGCGCACTCGCATGTTTTCCGTAAGACAGAACTTCTGGAATTGGGGTCACAGCCTGGACGACTTGAGGCAAGCGCCAGTTGTCTCGACGGATGTTCCATTCTTTACTGAAAAATCTAGCGGAAATCTCCCGAAAGTACATACACTTTCCCGCCAAAAGGCTCGGTATCGTTGTCAAGTATGTCCTGCAGTGCTCTGTCTACTGCCTCAAATACGTGGCGATGGGCCATAGATGCTTCGTCCCAAATAATCAAACTTGCATGCTTGATCAACTCCTGAATATGGGAGCTCTTCCTTTTACCGCACGTCGAGCTCTCGTTCAATTTCAAAGGGAATTTAAATGTAGAATGTGCTGTCCTACCACCCATTAGCAAGAGCGAGGCAATACCGCTAGATGCCACAGCGATGGTGATTTTCCCCGAGAGTCTGACTTTGGCCAGTATGTTTCGAAGCAGCGTAGATATTCTAGTACCACCCGGGCCATCGACAAAAAAAACTTCTTGCCTTCCTGAGGGCAGTCTACCGCAACAATCTGGTCGTAAACCACTCGCTGTCCTTCGTTCAGCTGATCTTCTGTATTTACAATCGCCTTCGAAGCTGACGCATCGTATCCAGTGAGCTCACGTCGTAGTAATTCGTTTTGGCGAAGCGCTTCACGAATCAATGTTGGGAGCGTCCCCAACTGCGGAAGCTCGTCGAATTCTCCTACCGCATACCCGTTCGCTTCAAGTAGTTCTTGAATGTTCATCGGCGTTTCAAATACTACCAGCGTCGACTTGAAGGAGTCTATCAAAGCCTGATGTTTACGTGCATAGCCTTGGGAAAAGTCAGCGAAGAACCGATTCCATAGAACCCCAACATTTGCTGGAGCTGAATACACCAGAATGGTGACAAAGAGCTGGCGTAGTTGATAAGGCATTTGGAACTCAGTCGCTCTTGTCAAACACGAAGTCCACTCATTGTCATTCTCCAAGTAACCAGCCTCCCGCGCCGCAATTTGGAATGTCGGGCAGACACTCCCGCTAACCGTTCTCAAGTCTTCAAACGACGTTGGACCTCTACGCTGACAGAGCAGTAGCCGAAGATAGAGCCGCTTAATATCTCGAGAAGACACGTGAATCATGCGACCAACGACAGCCTGATACCGTTAGCGGCGAACCCACCTTTTCGGTTGCCCTTTCTCCGGCGCTTTTCAGCAGAATTCCTTTGAGGATGTCCTGATACAGCAGCGTCCTGGCAATACGATTCTCGGGCACTTAACGCGCACACAACACAAAGAATCTGGTCAGCATCGTGTGACTACCACGCTCCAAATCCGCCTCCGCGTTTTCCGTTTCGCGGAAGCAAGCCGTCTGCCCTCACTCGAGATGAATGGTAAGCTGTGTCACCGCATGGGTTTTCCCCTGAATTGTGAAATCGAGCAGCCGCATGTAAGCTTCCACCGGTGAAATGTACCGGGCGCTTAAAAAAACCTAAAATCTCATTTGGTTCTCGACGCGCACTCTGCTGCCCTCCTCGGACTTCTTCCACAGTGAGTATAGCCATACCGGGTCCTTTGTACACATACTTGTACAGGTATTTAGCCGCAGTAATATCCGTGCACACTTCCACATTGATGTGGCAATTGTGTTTCTGGGATAAGTACGGGTTGTACGGAACAAACACCGGTTGATCGTAGCATTGTCGTATTTTCTGCCTCTAAACTTTAGAACACCTTCTTGCCGTCGGCGCCGTCTGTGCACTGGATATCCATTGGCATTGGCTTGTGTAACTTCTGCTAAGGGCTTCGGATACTCTTTGGTGCACTTGCCATCCTTCATACACGCGTAGGAAGGGTTTGCAGGCCCACATGGACCATGGAGCATGCATGCCATGACCTTCTCATACGGCTAAGGGCTTGTATCCTTATCTGGGAGCTCAGCGGATACCATCTTGCCTACGATCTCGCACGCTCGAGGTTTGTCTTCGTCAGCCAAAATAATCAATACGTAAGCGTGGGGGAGCCCTCGTTTTTGCAACTCGGCAACGTAAATCCGCGCGCGCACTCGCCCCAGGACGCCTTGGTTTAAATCGTCAAGCGTCGCTTGCAGTTTCTGCTGCCACGATATCTGGTCGATCTTGAGCTGTCTGGATCTCGGAAGGTATCGCTTTAAGAATCTCGTCCCACTTGGGGTTGCACGTTTCAATCAGGAAGACGTCGGGCATCCCATGCTCCCGAACAATTGCCATCGAATCTTGATTCGACTTGTACATGGACCGCGGGCTACCCAGGTACGAAGCCGGTAGTATGATACGCTTGCCAACCTGATTAAAAAGTGGGTAGGTCGTGATCTGCTGCCTCGATCTCGGTCAGGGTGTACCCATCTGTTCTGGTCTCGGTCGTATTCCGACATAAGTACTTCTCCTTCCGCCAAAGCCAAAGTATCTTCGTTGAGCAAAGCGTCTTGAACACCACTGTATTGATCGGCGCGAAGTATTTTCTGATTGTCGGCCACCCAGCGAAGCTGTTCTTGCTCGCATTTTGCACGCTGATCTACACACCACTGTTGAAATAGACGCCCGCCTTGGTGGAGAGCGGACTGATCATCCACTTTCTGGTGAAGGCGGAACGCGACGTGTTCACGAAGCGACATCGCCTTCTTGTTTCGATACTCAGCACCATTCGCGAGCCCGTCTGTGTAGGTTCAGCCCTTCTCTCCATATGGAAGGAGAAGCGGGTATTGGAGTGGATCGTAATCGGCGTGAGCCTCGTACAAACGTAGCGGCCTTTGATCGTGTGTAAAGAGTAGTAGATCCCGATGCTGAGTCAGGTTGCCATCCTCAATGAGATTCGCAGCCACTTCAGACACAGTGGGGTGGTTATGCGTCCGCGGTCTCGAGAAGTTAGCATGCAGACGGAACACCAAGTCTACATGAGCCTCTGTGTTGTGTTGACGCACCTGCTGCCCAAAGTGGAGAAACCGTTGCGCTAATGCGTTGTGCTCTGTCATCATTCTCTCGATGTCCAGTAGTGCAACACGATCCAGATCCGCGAATATACCAAGACGTCGCTTCGCGCGGCGTTGCCTGTCAGGATTCACAATGTAGATCTGCGCAAACTTGGGTGCTACCCGCGCGCCTGTCCGACGGTCTATGTGTGTGTGGGGGGGGGAGACACTAGGTAGTGCCCCATAGCCCCTTGAATGCGCTATGTGTACACCCCGTGTGTACCGGCAACGCTGTCGTCTTGACATACGTTCTGAAACGAATGGTTTGAGCACGAAGCACCAATCGACGTAAACGCGAAGGCTTGGTTGTAGGCACGAATTTGACGGCGGAACTCGGGATCTCCGTACAGCTGAAGCAACTTCCGTGGCGCGGGGTGCAGTGAGCAGCTTTACCATGCCTGCCAGACAGCATGAAATCGCAGACTCGCCAGACACTTCCAGGCATTGCAGATCGGACAAACCGTTGTGGCCGGGAGCTTGTGTCGACCGTTATCACGTCGTCACCCGTTATCATGGACGCATCGAAGTCTTCAAGGGATATTAGAGCGTGGTCATGACAGACGCATTGGCGTCGAGTGCGCACCCGATCGAGTTCCTGCTGGCGTTCTTCTTCTATCTGGCGGTGTCGTCGATCCGCATGTCGTTGTCGGTCTAGCCCACGTTCGGCTTCCCGTTCTTGTTCAGACCGCTCCGCTCTGGGTTCTGCATGCCGCCCCCTGTTAGTAGCCCGAAGCGCGGAAAGATCATCTTCATCCATCAACTGTCGATTAATAGCGCGAGACAGAGTATTGACCTCTCGGTCACAGTCGCGATCTTGTTGGCTCAAACCAAAACGTCTTTCTTGTAGTCGGACTCTCTCTTGCTCGCGTCGTTCTTTACCGCGCAATTGCGCTCTACGGGCGCGTTTGCGTTCAGCGTCTTTCTTTCGGGTACGATCACGCTGAGAGAGCGTCATATTGGCACTTCTGGTACGGGCCCTCTCAGCATCACCGGCACGGCGGCGGTCTATGTGGGATAGTGTATCGCTGTTTCCGCGAGCGGGCTGCCCAAGCGAGACAGGGGTTCGCTCTTGAACAGTAGCTTGTAATACAAAAGGCACTGCCAATGAAGCCACCTCTGTGGGTCCCGATTGGATCGCTGCCTCCATCTGGGCCGCAAACCGGCGATGATGTACCGCAGGATCGGACTCTTCTGTCTTCTCCTCCTGCTTTTTAATACGATCAGCCAGAACTTCTGTCGCTTCTGTGACTTCTGTCTCGTCTTGGTGCACGCTGAGAGCCTTCAGCGCTTTGCTTAACTCATAGCGCTTCTTCCTTCGCTTGGTCTGACGCCGTTTCCGTGCTTCCTTTTCCAATTGGATGGGCGTCGCGTTAATGCGCTCATTCTCGCGCAGCCCCCCCCCCCTCCAGCTCCTCACGGGTCTTTTTCCGCTTAGTTCGAGTCATAGTTCTGCGTGCACGTAAACGTGACGCGTTAGACAATGTCTAAGTACACCACACGTAGCAGTAGTTTCCATAACGTAGGGTGTTGGAATATGCGTACTACCCGGGATTGCTTGCTCGCATCAAGGTTATCTCCGATCGCTTATCCCACAGGCACGGGCCGTGAGGCCTGGAGCGGTTTTAGTTTGCAAATTGTGCAGTCGAATCTTCAGGGTTGAGCTCCCGGATAGTACTGTAGCTTGAAGTGCGATATCCTTTTGCCAAAATGCGGCCGTTATTTGCAAAGGCTGGCTATTGATAGGCTATAACAGCTTCCATCCCATCTGTCGGTACAAAGAGGCCGGTTACGGTACCCCTCTTGACCAACTGCACGCACGCAATGTGCATGCCCATCAATAGCTTCTAACGACCGGCTCAACTGGTTCGCTGTCGGGCTTGCGGTCAATGGACCAGTTGTCAAATGGGCTCTTGCGCAGAGTGGGCGGTAGGATAAAGCCCCCAAATACCAGCGATTTCTAGAGCTAATTCCCCATACCACGGCTACCTACTTTCAAAATAGAATCCCGCAACTTATAATCTACCCCCTAAGCAGACCCAGGAACTTCGGACTATCTGTGTATATGTGTCTTGCTAGCTACTTATGCAAACTAACATGCATACACGCAGCGTACCTTGAGTAACGTGGCGTTCCGTGGCTTCCGTTTTGAAAATGGGGGCAAAATGAAAATTGAACGGTGCATTTAAGTACTATGTGTAGACCACATACCCCATATCGCAATTTTAGCGAATCGGCGCCGCCTTCGTTGGGCTCGCGCACGTATTTGCTTTACTTTAGTAAACCCTAGCCGCGGACGGACGTAGACACCAGACTCCACTAGCGACCTTTGATTGCGGCGAAGGAGTAGGTCAACGTGTACACGCATGCACAAGGCTTCGAGAGTATGTACGCCGAGCGTGCCCGAGAATCGGCCGAAAATAAACTCATGGTTGCGGAAGATATGGTGCTTGTTTAAATATTTTTTTTTTCCTTGCACTCAAATCGTTATAACAGATTTGCTGCTGTTTAGTTGAATACTTTCTTGCGCAAATCCATGTGGTTTTGGGAATTGCCCAATCAAATGACCGCCTCAAAGGCAACCCGTTTCACGGAAACCTGGGGCATGTGGGAAGAGTTTTTAAATAGTCTTGTAGCGCAAAAACGAGCTAATTCTGACCACATTTTGAAATCTACACCCGATTATACTCTTTTTATCCAGCTGTTACTAAAGGATTTGGGTTGCTGAATCCTCATAACAGATGGCTACATTCTGGTCCAAGGAGTACAATAGTTAGGACGTGGCGCCTCATCATTGGTTGATAATCACTGTCACACACCTTCATGTCCGCTTACCGGTAAGTACGCCAGAAATTCTCCCCTCATTCTAAAAATCGCCGCCTCGAAGAAAGATGATGAAGCTTTTCTGCTCTATCGTTGGTGTGGGGGGAAGCGTGTTCTACGTGGAACTTCCACTGGAAGTAAAAGAAGGCAAAGCCTGAGACGTGGTACGGTTCGGGGAGCCGGCAGGCTCCGACGACTCGTCCTGTCCGTCGTTCTGCATTGAGAAAAGGAAGAACGCCTACGGACACCGGAGTAGCAAGGCAGAAGCCTTACAGGGACTTGAGGGGCTTGGCAGCGCAGTGGTGGATTCGGAAGTGAGACTCTAGGAGCCCCGAGTGCGCGCAGCGCACTCCACCTTCGCCGTACCCTCGCAACCCGTATGTTTATATTACTGTTAGAGCCCTCTTTAGCTGATCTTGTGCTGGTCGTTGAGTGTGCGCAGCAGCACTCAGGAGTCTTGTCCGCAGGACAAACTCTGCAACGGGCAGCGCCTGTGCAACGGCAGCAACGGCAGGGGTTCCGTCCGCAGGACGTCTTCAGCAGCAGGCAGCGCCTGCATAATCGCAGCAAGCTGGGACAGCGCAGCGTCCCGTTCCGGCACGTTGAGTGGTGCGGCGCACCAGCTTCAAGTGGCTTCTCCAGTGCTTCCAGGCTGGGCTTCGGCGGCGCCAGCGGCGCTCCAGTGCTGGTCTCCTCTGTGGTAGTGCAGCATACCCAGCGTGGTATCTCACACTCCCACTCGCACTCGACGCGCGTCGAGGCTTCGCAAGTGTCGAGGGCGCACAGCACTTGTAAGATCGACGCAGGATCTTAACAGTAACCGGAGGCACCTGATCGCAACAGGTCTCCGTAGCTTGAGCAATCAGCATTTGTAGCATAGCTTGAGGCTTCAGTAATACAACGTTTACCATTACTCGTCCACACCGTCTTGGCACTCCTCGGCGTTTGTAGCTAGTGCTGCATAAGCAGTAGCAACAGATGAGGGCAGGCTGATAGGCATCACTTTCAGCTGGTCGCGAAACCGGCTGAATTTGGCACGTGCAAGTGGCTTGGTCATGCTGTCAGCCGTGTTATCGTTGGTGGGCACGTGAAGTGTCTTCAATTTGCCGTCTTCGACCATGTGACGAATAAGGTGGTATTTGTTGCGAATGTGTTTTGTGTTTGAATGTTTTCCAGGTTTCTCGGTCAGGTACAGCGCCGCCTGGTTATCACCGCGCAGCAGTGGTGTGGCCGCAGGCCACTTCAGTTCCTCACACAAATCCACGATCTACAGAATGTCCTTGACTCTTTCGTTCATCGCAACGTATTCCGCCTCCGTGCTCGACTGGGCGTTGATACCCTGTTTTCTTGAAGCGTAGGAAATGACGTTTCCATCAAGTAGGGTCACGTAGCCAGAGACTGACTTGGAATCATCTGAATCATTCGCGTAGTCGGAGTTCGTAAACGCAGTAATACAGACGTCCGTGCCGAGCACTACATCCATGTGCAATGCGTAGTCTCGTGTCTGCAGCAGGTAACGCAGCACCCGCTGGGCTTTTCGGAAATGGCTCTCTGTGTAGCATGACAGATACTTCCCAAGATGACGGACTGCGTGAGCAATATCCGGTCGCGATCCGGATACGAGATACTGCAATCCTCCAACCAATTCACGGTAAGGCATGTCGACAGGCTTATCTTGGTCCTTGGCTTGAGCTCTGGATTCAGTCGTCGCTTGAGGTGTCCAGCAGCCGTAGGAATTAGCCAATCCAAACTTCTTTAACAGCTTGTCAATATGAGATCGTTGACTGTAGATTACCTTGTTGTTGATAGCGTCCAAAGTAATCTCGATCCCAAGCAGGTATTTTGCCTCGCCCATGCTAGTCAATGTGAATTTGGCTTCTAGTTGCGCAGCAACCTTGGTACACAGCGCCGCTGGTCATATTAGCAGTAGGTCGTCAACGTAGACGGTCAACAGCATGTCGACCTCATCGTTGTTGTACTTCACATAGATTCCGTAGTCACTGTCAAGTCGTGTGAACCCGAGGTCCACCTGAAAGTCGTGCAACGTCTTGTTCCATACTGCAGGAGCTTGCTTTAATCCATACAGTGACTTGATCAGTTGGCAAATCATTTCACCTCCAGGTAATCCTTCAGTAGATCCAGCAGGTATCTCCATGTAGATTCGTTCCTCCAATCGACCGTAAAGAAAAGCAGTTTTCACGTCGTATTGGTAGACATCCCAGCCACGTTTCCTAGCGTAGAGAATAGCAGCTCTGATGGTCTCGAATCGGATCACTGGGGCATAGGTTTCCAGATAGTCAACACCAAAGCTTTGTTTAAAGCCGTGAATGACAAGACGCGCCTTGAATCTCTTGATTCGTCCTTGGGCATCTCGTTTAACCGTGTACACCCATTTGTTTGTGATCACAGTTTGCGACTTGGCTTTAATTCTCGATACAAGCTTCCAGGTCCCATGCTGGCGCAGCGACGTCAGCTCGTCATTCATGGCTACTTCCCACTCCGGCCAGAAGTCGCTCTTTTTGGCTTGTTTGTAAGTGGTAGGGATTGGAATATCTTGCTTCGAGTTGATGACTGACCCAACGATGTACTCCTTCAGGTGAGCAGGCAGTTTCTTCGCGCGGCGAATAGTATTTGCTCTTGGCTCTGCAGTAGCAGCTGCAGGCAGCTTCTTTGAAGGTGTGTATGCTTCGTTGTCATTTGCTTTCCGTTTCACTAATCGGCTTGCCGTTCTGGTCTTTGTCTGCGCAGCAGATCTCTTCAAGCAGCTTGCTTTAGAAGCGTTGGACGGCGCCATCGACAGCTGAGCGGGTACGTCTTGCTCTCCCACTTGCTCTGGACTGGCTACTAACTCGGTCTGTTTATCAAGTCTTCCAGCATTCGGCAATACGGACGATCGCAGCGGATCTCCGGCATCGGGAAAGCGACGGTCTTCAAGCGAGTTCACGATCGGCACCACCGGAATCTCATCAGGTAAGTCGGCCGTACCATCCTTGTAGGTGTTCAACAGTAGCTGCTTCACGTAGGCTTGAGCAGCAGTAAATCTCTCATGACACAACACGTTTCCACTTCGCTTTTGAATGACGCAGCCGGTCTTCAAATTCAGCAGCTTGTACACTTTCGTGTTTGTAGAGTAGCCGAGGAAAAGAGCCAACTCAGCACGCGGGTCGAGTTTGTCTCGGGTAGACGTCATTTCCTTCGGAATGTGCGAGTGCACCAAGCAACCCCAGGTTCGCAGGTACCGTAGCGTAGGTTTCTTGTCGTATAGAGCTTCAAAAGGTGACTTACCATCCAGCGCAGCTGTAGGTAGCAGGTTCACCGTGTCCACGACATGGAGGAGAGCTTCTCCCCACAACAATTCTGTCTGACTTGCAGCATGTAGCACAGCACGTAGTCGCGGTAGTACGAGTCCGTTCGCTCGCTCGACGATGGCATTCTCCTCAGGAGAATAAGAGTTGGTGTTCTCACTCGTGATGCCAAGCTCTTCGCAGAAGTCTTTCAGTCTGCTGCTCAGGAATTCACCTCCTTGGTCTCAATGCAGCGTGACCACCGTGCGCGACTGTCTCTTGAACTTATTGTTAAGTCTTAGAATCAAAGCCTTGATCTTGTCCTCTGCATCGTTCTTGTTTGCAAGTAGATAGCACCACATGTACCGCGTAGCTTCGTCCACTACCACCAAGAACATCGTTTCACCTGTGATCGTCTCGTCGCCGACGGAACAAAGATCCACAGAGAGCTTCTCCAGCGGGTGTTTACGACGTTCTGGATTACGTTTGTAGGACATGCGCTTAAGCTTAGCGGTAATGCAGGGTACACAGTCGTAGGCAGAAAGCGAATTCGCATTGATCTTAACACCGAAGTCGGCCTTGCTGGCTGCCAGCTCTCGAATTGTCTTCATGTTCACATGGCCTAAGCGGTTGTGCAATAATCCCATCATGTTGGTACGGGCTTCCACCGCAGCAACAAGTCTGTGTGAACGCTTCGTTCGTAGATGATAGAGCTTATCATGTTGATCAAATCGCAGCTTGATCTCGTTCTTGGTTAGCCATGCAGTTCGCTGATCCTCACTGATATGCACGACAAAGCCGCAGGCTTGCATGCAACCAAGACTTATGAGGTTAACGTGAGCATTCGGTGAGTAGTGCACGTCATCAAGGCGCCGAGGCTCCCACTGGCCTGAGAGCTGGTTCTTTACGCGCATCACGACACTCCCGCTCGCATTCAAAGTCTCTGTTTGGCCAAGGGCCATCTTTAGTTTTCCAGAGACTCCACGTTCAACGTAGGAAAAGCACGACAGATCTCCAAAAAGATTTACTTGCGATCCGCTGTCAAGTAGCCATTCAATTTCATCCGGTGCCAAATCCGGAAAATAGTTGTCTTCATGACTGCCCATAACCATACTAACCAATCCCCCTCGAGCTTCAGCAGGAGATTGTGGAGGTGTAGAGGTAGGCGAGAACTGTTCTTCATCCACCGCAGGCGCAGGAGGCTTTGTTTCCAGCTCATCACGTAGCTGTCTTGCCGCTTGTTCACCAAGAACATGACGAACTTCATCGAACGTAAAGCCAGCAGCAGCGGATTGAGGTTGTTGGTGCGCAGCACCACCCGTAATGTTCGTGAATACACCACCAGAGAAAGCTTGTACTCGCTGGTTTCTTTCCTGGTTTCCAGCAGTTTGCTGGTTCGCTCCTTTGCATTCTCTATCGCCCTTCCAATGTCCCTTCTGTCCACACACTTTGCACGTCGAGTTTTTCTTCTTCCTAGCCATAATGAAAGTCCTCGAGCCTGTAGACGAGTTACTTGAGACGGAGCGACTGCGGTTACCACCGTATCTGCCACCTCGCTGGCGTGGCTGTTTCCCGTTTCCACTCCGCTGAGTGAAGTTGGTTTGTAGTTGAGGCCGTCCGCTGGATAGTCCTCTTCCACCGCTAGAAGCACCGCCGCTGGCAGCTGTGCCATGTTGCTCGCGGGCACGGGCGGTCATATCGGCGTTTACCAATTCTGCACGTGACGCATAGATAGTGAATTCATTCGGTTGAATACCACGGCGGGTTACGTCGTCGGTGATCTTAGGGTAGACATTCATGGCGTTGGTGAGCATCAACCTTGCCACACGACTGTCATGCATAGGATCATTGTTTTCAGCAAGGATGCGCTGCATCCGGAGCAAGTCCTTAATGTATTCTTCCACAGTTTCATCTGACTGGAGCTTCCGAGCGTAAAGGTCCGCCATCACCATGGCAGTGTTAACACCAGGTCCACGACCGAAATCCTGGAATATACGGTCCCAAAGCAGTATAGGATCCGCCCTGAACACGACCTCGTAGCGTAGTAGAACCTCGTCGGAAATGCACGACACCAGCAGTCCTTGGGCTTTGCGACGTCGAACGTCCCAACAATTCTTCTGGGCAGGTGTCATGTTGTCGCGCAGCGGCTCATTGCCCTACACCAGCTGCTCCAAGCGAGACATACCAAGTCCGGCCATGACACGCATGCGCCACGTCGGATATTCGGACGGCTGGGAAAGCTTCTTCCCTACGTCGAACTTAGTGATTGCTTCGATCTTAGGCATGTCTTCTTCTTGTTCTTGCACGCAGGCAGCATTCACGTCACCAGCAGATACGTGTGCTTGGTAGATGTTTGCAGGTTGTCCGTAGTTCAGAGAACGCGACTGAGGCTGAGTGATCGAACGCGGTCGATCTCCGTAGCTTGTCCGCGAGCTTGGCTGCGCTCCAGGAAGCCGAAAGTCTTGTGAGGCTCCGTCGCTGACGGAGCGCTGGACAGCCAACGGGATTGCTAATGGCGTCAGTTCTCCAACTTGAGATTGTGACAGGCTTCTGTCACAGCCAACCGATGGTGTGCTTACTCCAAATCTTGGTGCTGATTGGTCGATGTTACCGTAGGTATATGGAGCTCAAAGCCGTGAGGACGTGGTACGGTTCGGGGAGCCGGCAGGCTCCGACGACTCGTCCTGTCCGTCGTTCTGCATTGAGAAAAGGAAGAACGCCTACGGACACCGGAGTAGCAAGGCAGAAACCTTACAGGGACTTGAGGGGCTTGGCAGCGCAGTGGTGGATTCGGAAGTGAGACTCTAGGAGCCCCGAGTGCGCGCAGCGCACTCCACCTTCGCCGTACCCTCGCAACCCGTATGTTTATATTACTGTTAGAGCCCTCTTTAGCTGATCTTGTGCTGGTCGTTGAGTGTGCGCAGCAGCACTCAGGAGTCTTGTCCGCAGGACAAACTCTGCAACGGGCAGCGCCTGTGCAACGGCAGGGGTTCCGTCCGCAGGACGTCTTCAGCAGCAGGCAGCGCCTGCATAATCGCAGCAAGCTGGGACAGCGCAGCGTCCCGTTCCGGCACGTTGAGTGGTGCGGCGCACCAGCTTCAAGTGGTTTCTCCAGTGCTTCCAGGCTGGGCTTCGGCGGCGCCAGCGGCGCTCCAGTGCTGGTCTCCTCTGCGGTAGTGCAGCATACCCAGCGTGGTATCTCACAAAACCGTATATGACTTAAAGCAAGCAATCAAGGCGAAGAAGACCAACGACTTCAAAGATGTCGATGCAGACAAGCCACAGCTCTTTCTTGCGAAGAAGGGTGACGCGTGGCTGCGGGACAACGAAGACCTGGACACGTTGCTTCAGAGCGAAATCGACTCATCGTATTTGCACATGCGTGCGTCGTGGAAGCTAAGCAAGCCGACCCTTTTCGAGCCTGACGTTTCGTTAGGAGAGGACGTAGTTCACGTGCTGGTGGTGGTTCCGGTGGGTGCTGGAGTTGGCGTAGGACAAGACGTCAGCATGGATGTTCCGGCTGCTGTATCGATGGGTCCCAACGTGAATCTGTCTTCGTGTGAAGATCTCCTCGCATTTTTGGAAAACGACATGATTAACAAGGAAGCAATCGTGTCACGTCCTCACATTTTAGGAGCCGACAAGTTACAGTTTCGCTTGGTTGGAAGGGAAGAGACGCTTACGACGGCAGCGGAGTGCTTCAGCAATATCATCGCGCGTAGTGGCACTGCTGGAACAGATCGCACGAAGCAGGTTGTGTCTGTTTGCTCTGGCATTTCTGGTTTGGGAAAAACGCGTATGCTCGAAGAAGGTGGCACAATTTTGCAAGAGATGGGGCTGGACCCTGATCACGTTGTCCGTGTGATTGTTCCATACTATAACGGCTTTAGTCCCCAACCGGTCGAGGAAACGATGCCGATCGAGGCACCATTTTCGTGGCGGCTCTTGTATCGATTTTTCCTCGACAAGAATTGTGCGCTTGTATTTGAAGAGTGGTTTAACTCGCGACTACCTCGAAATGGAGGTCGGTTGAAATTGAGTAATACCATCAAAGTCATCAATCGCAAGCAGCGTCGGCCAGTGCATGGCAAAGAGAAGCTGTACCTCTTTGTTGGCGTCGATGAATATCAGAAGATTGAAAAAGTAAATGCTCCTCGAAGTGACCCCGACACGTCACTCTTCCGTGAACTAGTGCAAGCCATAGCTGTATACTTGTGCACGAAGTCGTCGAATCTGGTTGTGCTACCCATGTTTGCTGGGACAGATTTGGGTGTGATTGCAAATTCCTTGAATTATGTGACGGAGCGGCTTCCCCTAACTCTCTTGACCTTGGATCAAGTTTTCACCTTTGTGGAGAATAGTACAGATTTTGCTGGGCTCCTGCGACAGTCTCAGATTCGTCGCTATTTGTGTATGCTTGGAGGTGTGCCACGATGGGTTGTCGAATACCTGTTGAAACTGAGGAGCTGCTCGCAAGGAGATGTCGTGTCATTGGAAAACATCAACAAATGTTTTTCGAAAGTCTGGACAAGTTTCGTGTATCCCTACTTGATCTCACCCTTAGTAGATCTTCCAACGCTCGTTCGCTTGGCGGCCTTTGCTGTATCGGGCCTTATGGTTAACCCAATCGACACGATTGATGGCCGCTTGAAATGGTCAAGATTTCGAGATTCTTCGCTATGTTTGCTCAGTCCGCGCGAATCCACAACG
Organism: Phytophthora infestans T30-4; assembly: GCF_000142945.1. Lineage (NCBI taxonomy): Eukaryota > Oomycota > Peronosporomycetes > Peronosporales > Peronosporaceae > Phytophthora > Phytophthora infestans. Next base: position 1,766,910 of record NW_003303738.1, on the reverse strand, counting down.
TGTGATGTTCGAGCTCCGTATACGTTGTTGATGAATATTGGATCCACAAAGACACTGGCAACCAGAGCCGAACCGGACTTTGCGACGGCGTTGAACGACATGAGTGAAATGGTGGACTCAACAATGTTCGCCGTTCAACCGTGGCAGTCGTGGGAGATGTTCGGTGCCTGTTTTTATGCAGTGAGAATCAATGCGTTGCTGGTCCTTGGACACTCGACCGTGACGCTGGGAGATCTTCTACCTGGCGCACGGATGTCCGATGAAACACGTCGCATTTCTGTGAAACTTGTTCCGTCGAGAGTGGTTCAGTGTGCGGAAGCCTTTGGTTCCTTAACCCCTCAACTCATTTCAAACAAATTCAATCAACAAGAAAAGTATAATTGGACGTCGAGTGGTTGCATTGCAGTGAATGGCGATGGCGGAGCGGGCGTCGACATTTTTTTTGCGCTGAATGATGCTGTGACTCACAACGTGGTGGTCTTTGTAGACCAGAGAAAGCGACAGCTCGGTAAATTTCAGCCATGTCACGCAAAGGAATATCTTGGCAAGCTGAGTGTTTGTCCAGACTTTCTTGTGGCACGTGGTGCGCGTGTGGTGAGAGGGGTTTTGAATTGCGATTCCTTGTCGAATCTTGCGACGTATGATGTGCCGCATGACTGTTTCCTCTTGAGCCCAGACGAGAGTGAGCGGTTTTATGGAACACTGGCGTATCATCCAGCGTGTACGCCGTTCATCTCGGTCAACTCAGCGTGCAAAACAGCTCTCAAATCATTACTTCGAGGCACTATGAAAGCTGTTGATGAAGCTGCCGAAGCCATCTTGACGAAGAGAAATGAACCCAGTGGAGGCTTCAGTAATTCCGAGGATGTGCGCTCTTTAATTGAATTCAAGCGGTTGAAAGTCGACTTTGATGACGAGTATGCGAAGTTTTCATCGTAAGTGACAAGAAACCGAGACTACGATCTGACAATACTACTAGTACCGTTGTAAGTCTGATTGAGCCTGCCTCAATTATTTCACTGCAATGTATTAGTCGGAAGGCTAATTCATTGCAGTGAAAATAAAGTGGCAATATCTGAAGATTTTTTTATTTTTTAGCTTGTGATGAAAACTTACAAAAGATATTTCTAGCATCGTCATAAATTATTTAAAGCCCTGCTTCACAAAAATACTCAATCCTAGATAAGCAAAACTGAGAACCAACCACTGCTTGGTTGGTTAGCAAGTCCTTGGGATTGCATCCAGCTCACTCTTCCTCATTACCAATTCACCATGCCTTTGACAGCACCTTCAGCAGCCAGCAATGTATCTTGGAAATAGTGATGATATTGCTCTTATCAAAACAATAACGTATTTGCCAATGTCAAATGTTTCCCTGCAAGTTCTGATTTCACAAAGAAGCATGCAGATGTATTATCGGAAGGCCTGGATTGAGGTTCTATCGGGTTTCGACAGCAGAGGGCCAATCACGACTAGATTGATGCTTGACGTGCGTAGTTGACGGGCTGGAGAAGGTGACAGCATTAATTGTTTTGACACAACACGCAACGGTAACATTCTTAAAAGAATGAGTGCGCTTCGTACCTCGTCTAATGACAAGTAAAGTAAGACCTCGGACAAAGCACGTACAGATCAATGCAGCAATAGTTCCATACTTGAGTTAAGCGAGCAGCACATCAGCGATTTCAGCAAACGATAAACAAATGGATGCAGATTAAATTGAAAAATCGATGTTTTCAGGCCGAATTTCTCAAGGCGGGCTGAGCATAGCCTGCACTCCATTCACGGCATCGCACCTTTAAGCCTGGAAAGCGAGACATGGCCCCAGATATTGTGAAGAGTGGTGTTGTTCTCGATAAAGCGACGGCCCTCGCGCTCTACAACATCGCCATTGGCGTCTACAAAAATGAGTGTTGGGATCGTCTTCACGTCATAGCGTGCACAGGTTCTGCACTACCTCACGCCGGAAACGGACTGGCCGTGAAGTAGAGTCCCACCACTGTCTTGTTCGCCAGCGCTTCCTGGGTAGACGTCTCACCGAGCCGCGAAACAAGTGTACTACCCAAAAGTTTCTCTTAAAGCGTCATTTGCGAGTTTTACTTCTTCTCTGGAGAATTTGAGGGGATCCACCAACCGTTATTCTCCTGCACAGTGCATTGCACTTTGACTTCACTTTTGTAAGTTTGAGATGGGCAACTTGACGCTACATGCCGACGAAAATCGACGTCCTTTAGTTAAAATGAATTAAAAGAATGTTTAACCCCTCCAAACCGGAAACCAAAAGTCTCATTTAAACTGCATTTGCAGCTTTATTAAACTTGGTATTTGTAAATAATGGGATAGGTGTAGCTCGCTTATAAAAACGCGGGATGTGCAAAACTGCGCAGGTTTGAACACGACTCGACTGGAGCAGAAGCGTGAGCCTTGTGATGCACTTTGAGATGAGCTTACACGAGGACAGACATTCGATGCTACACAGCTTTGGATCAAAACTTACGCAGTTTGACTTATCCTGAATATAATGCACCTTAAAGACAAAAATATATGCAGGGCAGAAGTTACGTTGTCGTTCGTCGCCTCTTGGAAGATGCTGGCGTTGCAGGAGTACTCGGAGTCGATGGAGAACTAGGTGCTTCAGCCGGTTTCGGACGCATACGAATCTCTTTGCCCTTTTCGAAAGATATCAGCTTTCCGTTCATCCACTCCTTGTGCCGCACATCCCAACATGTCATGGCGACCCCACGCACTTGTCGACGCGCCCGCATGCAGAGGTAGACTGGCCCTTTGTCGCTACAGTCGTCACAATAGTATGTAGTTGTTGATGCTCGCTGGGTGTATGTTCGAAGCAGCGAGCACACCTTGTATGTCCTTTGCCGTCTTTTCTCTTGTGTTCCTTCGTTTCCCCATTCATCTATTTGACGGGCAGCGTGTCCAATTGACTGGTTTGCACCGGCAGGGACCGGTACATATGCAGGTCTGGTTTGGGGTCGCTGGTTGCCGAATGTGTTGGACTCATACATGTCTGTAGCTTGTAGGCGACACAGCTGAAGGTGGAGTTTGTTCATGTACTTCACGTGGGTAAGTGGTCGTGACTGCTTGTTCTTGTGAAAGTCCTTATGGACTATGTATCCATTTACAATAGCCAAGTCAATGAGCCCCAGTGCCAACGACTTATAGTATTTTCTAAAACGCAGTGCACGCTGGAGAGAATAACGCTGCAATCTCAGCTGGTCATGGACATCCACGCCACCCATGTACGCTTGATAATCTTTTACGACTCTGGGACATGGCACTTTCTCTTGCGTATGACCATTCTGCCGCACCGCCCGATCTAGTTCAAGGCTTCCTCCCGTGCTGAGGAAGTGTACAGGGCGAGAATCCCACCAACATATTGCTGACATATTTGGAACGAGATTAGAAGTAGCCACCTTGAGCGACCCACGCGTAATTCCTAGTGGACGAGTCTTCTTCTTCTCGACGACTCCTTTGCAGTATCCCAAGCGGTTGGTCATGATTGTTCCCACGCAGTAAAACCCCATCAGCAGCAGCTGAATAGCTAAAGCCACAGAAGTATAGAACCGGTCGATGACGCCTAGGCGCATTCCCTGCTTTCTAGCATCCGGGCCAAATGCAGCAGCAGCAGGGCCTGATTTCATGTCAGGCTTGTGGGCGTCGCTAGCGTGCTGTTTCTTACCGCAATATACTTCAAATCTGCATATATTCAGCAAACAAGACACAAAAAATATCAGACAAAACTGTATAATGCACGATAGTAAAAAGCTGCTTAAAAAATCGGACCTGATGCAGTACGCTGTGACTGCGCTGCATAGCAGGAAGAGCTTGGTGCCCCACTTGTGGGGCTAGTCCTTCATGTAAACGGGTATCTTATTGAAGGATGACCGACTGGGTAAGACTGCTTCGTCGAACGCCAAGTGTGATGGCGCAACGTATCCATGAAGAAAAGTGCGCTGCAAGACTTCTACCAGCTTGCGGATCTTCCAGGCGCGATCTGTTTGAGCCCTGGGGTCGTTGTTTGAGTTGAAATGAAGATTGCGTCAAATTTCCATGAATCGGTCTCTAGACAGCACTGAGCCGAAACACCCCCGTGATATAGCGCCCTCATCCGTTGTCTTCCAGTGATTAGCAAGTTTTTCTCTGTTCGGTACGTCGGGATGAGCGGAGAGCTTGACTGGGTACCTCTAACTGGCGCGTTTGCCATAGGACTTGGAGTATTCATCAAAGAGCGACGCACCGGCGCTCGCTGTGATGGTGACTGTGGCCTGGTAGTCGATTCACGTACGGGGACGGGAGGCACACCGTTAGTTGGCTGGTTGGTGGGGACTCGTTGAGAAGTAGCCTGAGCTCGAGCACTTGCTTCTGCTGCTTCGATATCAGCAGCGTAGTTTTCACGTACGATAGCTGCGGCAGCAGCTAGTTGATCATCTCCAGGAGCACTGGGTTGGACGCCTACCGCATTGCGTCGCAGTTCTACAAGCAACAAACTTGGTATTAGACATAGCAACGAGCTATTTAACTGCAAGTAATACACACACCTTTTGCGTAATGCTCTAATACTGCTTGTTCGCCACGGAAGTAATCGACGCCTTCGCTCCCCTTCACGTTCTTACCGGGAGGCATATAAAAGTAGCGGTCATCGAGACTGCGGCCCGAAGGTGGCTTTCGTGTCCACCCGTCCTTCTTCAGCTCTCTCCACGCCGACTTGAAAGATAAGTCGCGTGCGATAACTTCGCAGTCTCACGGCACTTTGCCCCGGACTCTCACCATCCTCCTGCGTCTTCGGTTCTCGGGGCGAAAAATCTCGAATGAGAGACATTTGGAAAAGGCGGCGATCGTCGTTGACTGTGCACCACTCACTGAGTGGGATCAGCCCGTTACCTCCGGTAGGTAATACAAATCATCTAGATTCTAACAAACCTCGCAAAGTCGATCTTTAGATTTAGACAAATGTTGTCCCTTTTAACCTCTTGAGAAAAAAGACCCACTCAGAAACAGGCATTCTGGCTGTCTTACAAATTGTATGCCTTGTGGCGAGCGAAAAGACATGACATACAAACTTTAAGTCTAAAAGTCGTTAAACTGAATATATTCAGTTTAACAAAAATGGTAATCCTGCATTATGCAGCACCCGGTTTCGAGGGGTTAATGGAACTTCCATAATATGGAAGAAGATAGATGTATAAATAGATAGAATGTATAAAAAATAAAATAAAAACGATAAAAAAAACCAAATATGGAAGTTAATGATAGAGTTGAACCCTCCTTTTACACCCTAACCCTGGTTGGTGCATCTTTCCAGTCCCTTAAAAAAGGAAATAAGGGTTTCGGAATTAGCAAATCATGATTGGCAAATGACAAAAAGCGCTGTCATTTCAGCTCATGGGCAAGTGATCATCTCCATTCATGTAGGCTTTCCCTACCGGTTTGTACAAACTTGGGGTTTGCTTGTGGTATTTAGGGAGAAGATGTCTACGATTAACCCGCCTCCAAAAATGTGACCAATAAGATTACCGTATTTTGCATTTTCTACCAATGTCTTATGGCTATGCACAATAGTGGTTTAATTTTGGTCAAGTTAGAGTCTCAAACTGGGACTTCTGAAAATTAAAAAGACATGACAGAAGGGACCGACAACGTTCTATACATGTACATATAGCCAATCATATGCTTACGTTTGAGGCCTTTCCAGGGACATTTTGGCTTAGGTCCTAAAGGGCTAAGTGGCACAAGATACGCAGCATAGTTGGCATTGAAATCACTGAGTGACAGCGTTCAAAGCGTCAGTGCAGCGCTTTTGCCGCTAAAATATATTAAACAATAAAAACTCTGCATTTAAAAAGTAATCACAAACGAATACATTACGAAACATGTATCATGCCTTTCTTCGATTTTCCCAGTAAAAACAAATCGGACTTTTAATTCGGACTTTGGGCCGGAAGTAAGATGTGTCAAATCGTGTATTGCAGCACCAATAATTTGGATGTCCAATTTACGGGTAGCCGTACTGGGCATTGACCATAAACACTCACGAGCCACTTCGCAACACGGTACGATACATACAACGAAAACATGCCTCAGCTTTAAAGCAGTATGCGCTAATAACAAGGTGTTTGGCTGTTCTAATTGATGCTACAAAAGCTAAGACACACGCCAGCTTGTCCACAGGTGCAGTGACGCAGCAGACCTTATCTAACGCCGTGGTGAGAGCGCACCCCGGGGCCGTTATGCTGCGATTTGTTTTACTTGATGATAGTGTACTTTGTTTGATATTGAGCTAGCTGCTGGGTGTTTGGTTGTTCTGGCTGGTGCTACAACAAGCTTCGACACACGCCCAGCTTGTCCACAGGTGCAGTGACGCAGCAGACCGTATCGGGGGCCGTGGTATGCCTGTCGGATGCTACAGTTTGTCGCTTTGACCTTAGGTTAGCTCGTAAAGTACTGACAGAACCAATCAGAACAGCCAAACACCCAGTAGTTAGCTCAATACCACACAAAGTGAGTACAATAGCACGCCGCCTCAAATCTAAAGAAAAGGTCATTTTAACTTCGCTATGGCTGGTAATGGCTACGATTTTGACCGCAGAAGCCAGAATGCCGAGCATATCGTCGGCAAACGGGTGTTTGGTTGGTGAGAGTTGCTGGTTGGCAGACTTTCCTGTTACCGGTATAATTAAACCGACTTTCGTGCATAAAACCGGAGTGTAAAATGAGGCGAGCTCATAACTGAGCCAGTAGGAGAACATACTTTTTTTTCTCAGAACAGACATAATATCGGAAAGTCGTCATATTTTCTACGACAAAAACAATGCAAGTATGGACCTTGTAGCCCTCGTGCATCATTTGCTGAGGGCACAGTTTGTCGCCAGGGGACACGGGGATGCTGTGTTAAAGAGGCGTAGTCCGCGCTACAGACAGTTCGAAAACCTGGACAACCAGAACGCCGCAACCAAATCCATCTCGCTGTAGCCACCCTGTGAGGTTTTAGCATTCATTTGGGTCGTCATAATAGGAGCAAATCTACTGCTGTATACTATTTCCACTTCATCCAGAAAATCTCGTCTGAGGAATTGGTCGTACGGTCACGCAGTCTGTCGCTTCCATGTCCAAGACGATGCCGCACCAGTGTGAAAACTTCACGTTAATGTAAACTGTACAGCACACAGTCCAATTGGCTTTTATTTGGCTGAGTACATGTTCGCTAGTGTCGAGATAATTTTTGACTTCATCTCATCTGCCATTTGAAGATAGATAGCATTTACTATATCTACTAACGTAGACTTGCTCCAGCTAAGTTCTCCTCTGCAGCACGTAGAGACGCCAAGTAGACACAAGTGCCGTTAAGCTCTTCAATCCAAACCCAGCCAAATCCTTAAATAGCTGTCGTGTCCATCAAGGTGTCCGCGGCCATGTGCAGTAGTGCGAATGATCTGTTAGCGTTTTTCGTTTTCAGTTTCTTCTTCAATCACAACGATCTCCACAAACTTAGCGAGATCCCGAGCCACACAAGCCCTTGCGGATACCTCGTTCCATAATTGTATCCGATGTAGGACCCGTACAGTAAACCTCCCCACTCCCAGAATAGAGCCCCCAACTTCACTCGCAACAATCATCCACCATTGATAAACTCCTCTAGAATTATCACAGTTTTCAATGTATCCAAGGATTTTTCGCATCAAGCATAAAGCAATAGGTAAGACACCATTAGTTCAGATCTAGTAGCTGCGTCTCACGCAGTCATCGCCGAAACAGTCCGCTACGCACATATCTCGTAGAACGAAACGTATATCGGTCTCGATGGGTTGTGGAGGGCTACCTTCAATGATAAAATCTTTCGGGGGCTTGAAAATCGCTGAGTCGAGCATACGGCGAATAGCAGTGACGGTCTTACCAATATCGTCATTCGACATACCTTTTTCTTTGTTGCCTCTTCCAATTTCTTCGAGTCGTTCAATGGGGTCGTGCCACTAAGTGGCACTGAAGGTAACATTGTTTAGCATCGCCTCGGTTCCAGGGAGTGGCTGTGGAGGGTTAAAATGCGTTCTGCCGAGGCGACAAATTAAAGAATAAGCCTTGGCGTCTGTCTAGTCCTAAATGCAACGACTCCTACGGCGGTGGCTTCTGCGAGACTTCCCACGCCTACGTTGAAAACCTATTTTCATCTGCGTTGCATCTCATAAATCCCCATTTCTTCGAGACGTTCAATGGGGTCGTGTCACTAAGTGGCACTGAAGGTAACATTGTTTAGCAGCGCCTCGCTGCCCGGGAGGGGTGTGGAGATTGCCCGCGTGTGAATGCTGCTGGACCGAGTTGCCGAGCATCGTTTGAGCGAGCGATGTTGTGAGATCATCTTTGATTACAGTGTATCTTTCCACGGCGTCCGATTTCCATCGCCCAAACGTCTTGACCGCCAAGTTGTCGACGCCTGTATTGAAGAGCGCCGTTGTGCATCCACTGCGCAGTGAATGTGAGCCAAACCGAGTTGGATCTTCGCCGACTGCTTTCGCTGCCCGTCGAATTGCAGCCACCACGTCGTTAATTGGACCTTGCCCTACTTAGTGACCTGGCACAGAAGAAAATGTCTGGCTGCACCTAACGCGTCGTTGGTGTTTATAGTATGCTTCTACAGCAGCACCGTAATGCGCTTGAGTGTGCTCGACGAGGTAGATTGAAAGAAAGATTGTATTTTGGCGTTATGAAAGTTTGTTTTCTGGCCTTGTACAATATGCATTCTCCTCTAAAGAAGTTTCTTAGCTACTCTTCCTCTTCTCGTACTCCGAATCTCACCTTCGCATCCTCCTGAGATCGCTAGTCATGTCTGCGACGTCTTCATGATCTCATGTGTATCTCCTACCAATCTCCTGCGAGATCCGACACTCCTTCCCGGGTGGTCAACCGGATAACATAATGAATTCAAGCAGGTCCTTCTGTCGTTGCGCCGGAAGGGGCTTTGTCAGGATGTCTGCACGCATTTTCCTGGACTCGCAATACTTCACGTGG
>NW_003303738.1:1735518-1757795 GCF_000142945.1 Phytophthora infestans T30-4 | reverse complement strand
CCTTTGCACGTCCTGACGTATCTTCGCCCTCTAGTTGAGCAATGGCAGCTTGGTTGTCAACATGTAGAGGGAGTGGCTCATGTATCTTCACCCCTATCTCCTTTAAGCATTCCACGATGCCGAGCATTTCTGCCGTCGACTGTGACGCTACCACGAACTCGAATTTCATGGTTGACAATGCTGCGCACGCTTGTTTCTTACACAGCCACGCCACTACCACTCCTGCCACCATGAGTACTCCACCTGTCACCGATTTCCTATCTTGCTTGTTTGAAGCGTAGTCCGCATCACTGAACGCCTCCACTGATATCCCGTAATTTCCTATGGCGTTCGGAGTCGTGTTCATCAAGGACTTTAAGTAGTGTGTTCCTTTTAAGTACTTCGCGATCCTTTTGGCCAACCTCCAGTCTCCCTCGTTTGGTGCGTGTGCGTTCCTCGTCACACGATGTACTGCGAATGATATGTCGGATCTGGTGCATCTCGATATCCATAACAAACTTCCTACTAAATACTGAAAAGTCTGTACTGTCGAACGTCTTGGACTACCAGCATCATTACTTGGCAGTAGGTCACCAGTCGCTTCGCTATCTTGTTTGTTGCCGATCGATGGGTGTACCGCCGCTGCCTTATCCAGCTCAAACTTGAGCAATCTCTCCTGAACCACCTGCGCTTGATCTAGCGCCCAACCGTCCTTCTCGTCGTAGTGAAACGTAATTCCAAGAAACTTAATGACCACGCCCAAATCCTTCAGTTCTACAGCTTGCATGTCTTCGAAGAACTTGTCAACTTTACTTTCGCTCGTTGCCGTCACTAGTATATCGTCTACGTAGATACCCAAGAGCGTTATACCATCGCTTTCCGTCTTGACGTAGAGGCAGCTGTCTGTGTAGCATTAATTGAAGTCTAGCGATACCAAAATACGGTTTAGCAAGTGGTTCTAAAGGCTGCCTGACTGCTTTAACCCGTAAAGTCCCTTTTTCAATATTAATACTAACTCGTATTTGTTCGTGAAGCCCAGAGCCTTGAGTTGCTCCTCCGTAACTCCATTCCTTTCGGAAATAACAGAATGATGATTAATTCTAGCTCCTTATTTGCCTTTACGTAGGCACTTGGTACATCTCCATGACGCGCTTGTACTTTCCAGATTTGAGAGACGACCAAGGTCACCTTGCCGGACACCATTTCCAGCACTGCGGAAAATGTGAATGCATAGTCTACTCCGTCAGATTGTTCGTCGCCACGAGCCACCAATCTGGCCTTGTACCTCTCAATGGTAGCGTGTGTCTTTAGTTTGAACACCCACTTGGTGTGAAAACACCTCGCGCCTAGTGGTTTCTTCGCCACTCGCCACGTATTATTCTGTTCTAGCGCATCAATTTCTTCTTTGATGGCCTGTCTTCATTTGTCAGCACGCGGATCTTTCATCGCTTGCCTGTAGCTTTTTGGTTCGTGGTACGTCCGTCGCGTACCGTGCGCAAGAAAAGTTTGAAAACGTGTTCCCAGCGACAACTAGCTGGCGCATGCAGCTCTTTGCATTGACGTCGTCGACGAAGTGCTCGTACAAGAACGGCGAGATCATCTCGGTAAGCTTCACAATCATTTTTCGGAATGTGGGCAGATTAAATTTGAAACACGCTGGCGACAACATCCCACTTGCCACAGTTTTTAGTGCAGTTAACATCATGAACAGGGTGTCTTGTCCGCCGTACTTGCACCTCTTGCCGCGACCGACATTCCAATGAAGCACCACGAATTCCCCCACCTCCCGCCACAGCCTGTTGACCTCTTCTTCTGAGAAGTTTGTCGTCTGCATGATGGTTTCTCACGAACCGATTGAACACGTGCGACATTGAGTCTTCGGGGTCGTTGTCGTCGTTGGCTGCATCACGAGCAGCGCGTGCACACCGTGCACGTTTGGATTGGGCGGGCTTCGTTTAGTTGGGGAAGGCAAGCAACGCCATGCGCGACTACTTCTTCCGTCAGCTCGCGGGTACGCTTTGGAGCTCGAGCTCAGGGCATCTTGAGAGATGGTAGATTGATAAATGGAGCTTCTGAAAAGCACATGTACAGGAAAGCTGCGTGCGTAGATGAAAGGCTCATAATCTAGATCTGTATGGAGCTTAAGCGAGCTTGACAGCGCTGTAAATGGAGTGGATGTAGGCGATGGCGCCAAAATAACAGCTCTTTGGCGCCAAATGAACGGTAGAAGAGCTCCGTTTGTAGATAGAGCATTACGTACTGAGAAGCTACAAATGTACTCAGCGCTTATCAAAGCTGAAGTTTTTTTCTCCGATATATCCTCTTTCTACTATATAGATCAATCTGACGATACGGGCTAACTTGCGTCGCCTGGGCTAGATCTCTGATGATTTGAATCTTCATTGATGAATAGTTATGTATCTGGAAAGGAGGTCTGTCTTTGACAGTTGTAGTGCGCCTTTCTCTATAATACTTAAATTCCGTTTGTGCGCCGGTTTAAGGTCTGGTAGACCTGACTCTTGTCCTTCAATAAATCTTTTACCCTACGTGTTGTTTCATTTATATTTTCTCATATACATTTCAAACCATTTTCAACCATTTCCAATTTTACAATTTTTCCTTTTTACTATTTTTGCTTTATCCAATTTTACCTCTTTAGGTGGGGCCTCTCTCAGTTCATCTAAAACGAAGCTCCGTATTAGGGCTTTTAATTGTAAACGCTTTGGAGGCTGACTTGAGCATGACCTAGCTAGCTATACTCAGAGCCGAAAGAGAAGTCGTCATGGTAGTCTTCGACATTGTAGTAATGTTCTACAGTACAAGTGCGACGAGACCACACTGAAGAGGGCGTCAGTGAAAGGCGCCTGTACCGGTACCTGACGTTGTCAATTTGACGGATACTGTGCGATGTAGAAATTCAGACTTCAATGCTCGCATAAACACTGGAAACTTTCGAACTTGGACGAACAGAACAGGCCAGACTTCAATCTCGTACGCTCGTTCGACTGGTCGGCGCTTTTGAACTGGAGCAGGGTTACTTAAAAAGAAACTGTGCGAGCCTCGCGCAGATCAAAAAGAAAATAAAACATAAAAAGCAAAAAACATTTACGAGCTACCTCGATAGAATCGTGGAGCTTAACGCTGTTATCTCTACGCGGCTAGCTTCTCGAGACGGTCAGGGTAGCGCGAATAGTAGATGGCCTTATAATTCTCGTAATGCTTGTAGTTCAGACTGTTGGTCAGGTCATCTCCCTTCTTCGCCTGCTCATCGAACTTGAACTTCTTGTAGACATCTTCCGGGGTCTTATCTGCCACCAGCCATCGATTGTACATCTCGTCCTGCTTGGAAGCCTCTTTAGTCAGCCTTTTTAGTTCTTTTTGTTGCAGTGCCTTCAGTTGCTGATCTGCTATATCTTTTTTTGCCTTCAGTTTCTGCTCTGTCTTGGTTGCTTGATCCTTCACTTTCTGTTCGGCTTTGGCTGCTTCTGCCTGCAGCTTCTCTTTGGTCTTAGATAACTTTTGCTGTGTCTTTGACAATTCTTTGGCTTGCTTCGCAACAAGTTTATCTTCCGGAGTTACCTTGCTCCTTGCTGCCCAGTTCAGCTTTAAAAACGAAAGTTCGCTCTTGAGGGCGTCCAAGGCCCCTCTTTCCTCACTTGTCACTTCAGCCGAGCGCAAGAACCGACCCCCGTTCTGGTTAAATCAAACGCGGATGCTGACGCCAAGAGATGGCACTGTATGGTGAAGAAGAAGCCAAGTGCCAGCAGCAAGGTCTTGTACGGCCACATAATGGGAAGATGTTGTAGTCGGTGTTTAGCAGCTTTAACTGGAAGTAGCTCGATGAAAAAAGAAAAATTGGAGTAGGCATCCACCGCCGATACATAACGAGTGGGTCTTGGTTCAAACTGATCGACGCTGAAGGTAGGTAACTCGCGTGTAACTGTATCCAGGAACTGGACAGGAATAGGCAATTGTATAGTGGGTTGCACACTATACAGTGCATCTTGGACTGCATGTTTCCCATCTGCACCGTGCACTGTAATTGGGATTGAAACAGCGCACATGCATTAATACTACTATATTGTTTATTAATACATGTTCCGGTGCAGATACACTTTGAAGCAATGTATTACATGTAAAACAAAAACTACAGTAATAGTTTTTTTTTTTTATCTATATCGAGATGGAGACATATCAGCCAACAGTGATTCGTCGCTGTGGCGCTTGCTGGTCTCAAACCTAGAGCACCGTAACCGCGTGAGGGTCTACTGAAATATACAGTTTTAAACTCTTGCGAGCTTGTTGATAACCAACTAGGCTCGGTTATCGACTGTTTGTATAGTCCACACCATTTTGTTTTTTAGAGCTTAAAATTACTTAGAAATGCTGATCTTTTCCGCCCAGTGAAAAGGCGCGGAAGCTGTTACAGCTACTGAAGTACTGTACTGATTTGCTGGACCCATGATTGTTTGTGTTCCATGACCAATCATGGTGTCGCGAGTCCTAAACTACCGTAAGCCACGGCCTCAGTGCGACCTACGGTCTCAATGCAACAGCGTATAAACCACAAAATCGGGAAAAGAAAAGTCCACAGTAGAACTACAGTAACACTTGTTAGAAAATCTCATCAGATTTTTTTTCAAATCGTCGCATGTGCTGTTGTTGTTAACGGTAAATGCCGAAGTGAGTAGATTAAAGCAATTAAATATGTCCTCAAACTTCAGTGCTCCTGGCCATCCACCAGATTAACCGGTTTGGGACCGGTCCATCCTGGAACGTTCAGCCGGTTAGTGGTGAACTGAACCGTGCAGAGTCGGTGTGAATTAACACTCCCTCTCACCGCTACTGCACGACGTTCGTATTCGTTAAGGATCGCTACTCAGCGGCGTTCCTCTTCTTGATCCCGCTTGCCTCGCGAAGGAACGCTAGCGACTTCGTTCCAAGCGGCTTTGTCAGCATGTCCGCAAGTTGGCGCTTCGTGTCGACGTAGTCCACCTTGATCGTAGCGCGTTCCACATTCTCCCGAATGAAGTGATGTCGGATATCCACGTGCTTGGTCCTAGCGTGATACCCAGCATTACTTGCAAGTGCGATAGCACCTTGATTGTCCTCCCAGACCTGCGTCGCTCCCACTTGCTCGTGACCCATGTCCTTGAGAATAGCACGTGTCCATAGTACCTCTTGCGTACACAGACTCAGAGCCATGTACTCTGCTTCCGCTGAGCTGAGTGCAACCGTTCTCTGGTATTTGGACTTGAACACGACCGGAGCGTTCCCAATCATGACCATGACACCTGATACGGAACACCTGTCGTCAATGTTGCTTCCCCAGTCTGCGTCCGTGAACGCCTCTGCCTTGACACCTTGCGTTCCACTTTGGTAGACGATACCGTGCTGCCGAGTTGTCTTTAAGTACTGCAGGACCCGTATCGCTGCCTTCCAGTGTTGCGTTCCAGGATTTTCCAGGAAGCGTGACAACTGCGTTACAACGTACGCAATGTCCGGTCGAGTGCATGTTGTGATGTACATCAGGCATCCGATCAAGGAACGGTACGGTCTTGACTGCATTTCACGTCGTTCCATCTCCGTGGCTGGCGACATCATCTTCGACAGCTTCATGTTGGATGCGCATGGGTTATCCAACATCTTGGCGTTCTGTTGTTTGAAGCATTCTACAATGTCGTCAATGTACCGAGTTTGCTTGATCATCAGCGTTCCAGCTGCCTTATCATGATCAATCTCCATCCCCAGGATGAACTTTGCCTCGCCAAGCTCTTTCATCTTGAAGGCACTCTTCAGAGCGCCCTTTACTTCGCGAACCTCTTCGCGTGTCTTCGCCGCAATGATCATGTCGTCCACATACAGGCACATGTACACGAATGCGTCCCTGGAACGCTTGACGTAGACACACTGGTCGGCTCCACAACTCTTGAAACCGTTCCGCAGGAACACACGATGGATAGTCTTGTTCCTTGCACTTGCAGCTTGCTTCAAACCATATATGGCCTTTAGCAGCTTGCGCTTCATGCCTTCAGCGTTCTCGAGACCAAGTGGAACGTCCATGTAGACCAAATCCACCAAGCCACTGTTTAGGAACGCTGTGTCAGCATCCAGTTGCTCCATAATGTAGTCGCATGCCACACACACAGCGAGTACAACTCGAATCGAGTTCATGTTTGCAACAGGAGAATACGTCTCAAAAAATTGATTCCAAACTTCTACTTGAACCCTTGAGCTACTAGGCGTGCCTTGTAACGGATAACACGACCGTTCTCGTCACGCTTCTTGGTGAACACCCAGCGACATCCAATGGAACGCGTAGCCGTTCCACATGGAACCAACGTCCACGTTCCGTTCTGGGAATGAGAGTGTAACTCAGCCTTCATAGGCCGACGCCATTCAGCTGCTTCATCACTGGCGATAGCTTCTGCGTACGTGTTCGGCGTATCCGGGACGCCTCCGATGCTGGCCGCGTTTGCCAACACTGCCTCTGCGAGTAAACAGTCTTCATCGATCCTAGGACGCTTAGGAGACGGCGGTCCATCACTACCTCTTTCAGACTGGCGTTCCACATCGTCATCGTAGCCGTTCCCAAGCAGAAACACCGGTTCCCGAGGTCGGGTTGAGCGTTCCGTTTCAGGATGTAAGATTATCCGGTCCTCTTGGAACGCAGGAGGTTGTGAGCGGTACGTTGCCAGCTCTAGTCCACTCGAACGGCGTTCCTCCGGTGCGGGTAGCTGTGGTAGCCCGGCGTTCCGTTCCGGTTCAACATCGTCCATCTCAATGTCTTGAGCAGGTTCTTCCGCTTCTTCCATCGGTTCATCTTGAACAGACTGTCGTTCGACTTCTGGAGCTGGAACCACGGTATCGTCATTGTTCCTTGTCACATGGATGATCGTTCCAGAAGCTGGCGACGGCGTGTCATAGATACCGCCCACCTCTCGTCCAGCTTTACCTATCGTGACACCTTGACCTTGGATGCATCCAAGTCGTAGACACGATACCCTTTTACGTTCTCTGCGTATCCGAGGAACGTGTACCTGAAGCTCTTGGGTTCCAATTTCGTTATCTTCACGTCATCCACGTGAGCGTACTCTTGTGATCCAAACACGCGTAGGTGTTCCATCCGTGCCTTCACTTGGAACGCCAACTCATATGACGTGACATCCGAGTTGGATGTGTTCGTGGAACGGTTGATAAGGTTCACTGCAGTACTCACCGCTTCAGCCCACCACTCCGTCGACATAGACTTGTAGTGTAGCATGCTTCGTGCCTTCTCCATGATGGTACGGTTCATGCGTTCCGCAACACCGTTCTGCTGAGGGCTGTATGGAACGCTGCGTTGATGCACGATGCCATTCCGCTGACAGAGCTCCAATACCGTCTTGTTTACAAACTCCGTTCCATAATCGGAACGCAGGCACTTCAATCGTTCCCCCCACTGATTTTCATACAGCGCCTTGAACTCCTTCAGCTTGCTGCCCACCTCACTCTTGCTCTTCATGAAGAATGTCACGACATACCTTGAGTAGTCGTCTACAAAGGTCAGCACGTACTTGGCACCCCCCTTTGAGAGCGTTCTCATTGGTCCCATAACGTCTGTGTGTACTAGTTCCAACACACGCGTTGTCTTCGTCAGTGATCGTGACGGGAACGCCGTCACGGTCTGCTTTCCCTTCATGCATCCACCGCACAAAGTCTCGCACCCCCTTCTTACTGGCGGGATACCGGTCGTGGAACGCTGGGTCTTCGTCAGTGCGTCCTTGTTGGGGTGACCCATGCGAGCGGGCCAAAGCTCCCACTCGCTGTCAGGACCGGCGTATTCCACGAAACGGGCCTCCTCCTGCTGACAGTCCAAAAGGAGCGCCTTACCGACCTTCTTCCCTGACGCTATTGCAGCGTTCCGTCCCCAAATTACACAACTGAAACGCTGGAACTCCACACTCATACCGCGTTCCGCGAGCTTCCCGACTGAAAATAAGCGTCTATCGAGCCCGGGGATGTGGAGCACGTCCACCATACGGATGCGTCTACCGTCCAAACCAGTCAACTTGACCGTTCCAGTTCCTGCGACGTGCAGCTTCTTGCTGTCTGCAATCGTCACCTCCATGTTAGTGTCCAACGACTTGTACTCAAACAGGTCGTTCCGGTGAGGGGTCATGTGCGACGTCGCACCGCTATCAATCAGCCACCCGGCCGAGCGTTCCCCACCAACTGCAAACACTGCATCGTATTGGCTACCCTTCTTCGTAACAGGACAGTCCCGCTTCATGTGGCCCACGTGGTCACAGTTGAAGCACTTGCCCTTGAAACCAACGTTCCGCTTCGGAGCGTTCCACTTTCGACCGTTCCCTCGGCCGTTTCGGAACTTGCCTGCGTTCCCATTCACTTGGAACGCCTTCTCCGTGGTTTCCTTCTTCTCGAGTCGCTCATACGCCTTCAACAGCTTCTCCTTGGCCTCGATGAGCGTCACACCCTTGGCGTTCTCCACGATAGACGATATGAGCTCGTATTCGGCGGGGAGGCTGCTCAGCAGTACCACCAGCTGACGTGCCTCGTCCATGGGCTCTCCCAGCGTCTGCAAACCGACGATCAGCTCATCGAACGCATCCAGATGCTTGGCCATAGACGATCCGCTCTCCATCTTGAACTTGTGCAGTCGACGCGTCATCGTCACGCGGTTGTGGAGCGTGGTGCGATTGTAGAACTCGCGGAGCGTTTCCCATGCTTCCATGGAACGCGTCGCCGACCGGATCTTGGTCTGGTGCTGAAGTTCCACACCCTGGGCGATGATGCCAAGCGCCTTGGCATCGTTGACGAGCCACGCCTCTGTGATCTCGTTCTCAGGCTTGACGACTTGAATATGCGCAAGCAAGCCCTTTCTGGCTAGCGTCATGCGCATATTGTATTCCCAATGGAAGTAGTTCCCACTCCCGAGGAGGACTTCGGCACGCTTGGTAGTCGTCATGGTCTTGAGCGTTCTTGCGTGGAGCGTTCCGTTTCTTGAGCGTTCCTGCGTGGAGCGTTCCGGTCGAGTTGAGGTTGCGGCTGTTAACCTGTTGTTGTTGTTAACGGTAAATGCTGAAGTGAGTAGATTAAAGTCAATTAAATCTGTCCTCTAAACTTCAGTCCCGGAGAGTTAACAAGTGATACCAAGTGGAGCGGGGCTGCACTAGCTTTCACGTCAGAGGAAGACGTTCAGCTCAAAGCGTCACTAATACTAAGTCCCATATCCAAAGGAGCTTACAGCCCAAGACCAGGGCTCAACGCTAACACCTTAACTTTTATGCTTCAAAATTAGAAGTCTTTTATTTACTATTATTGCGGCCAAACCGCCTACATATCTGTTTAATTATCTAGCATAGTTTAACATTATCAATTGCATAACGTGTGACTTTCAGCCAACGTACTGAGCGATCTTATTAGCTCTCCTACTTAGGTACTAAGCATTTGTTACTCTCCGGGTACTCCGTACCCTTTGTGTTCCACACCAAGTAATTCCGTTACACCTGCCATAGGGGCATCATGATACTCGTATATGATCCGCCTACGCAGATCATAATTATTCGGCACGACGATGCGATCCGCATCGTCGTCCACTGCGTCGTAAAGCCGTGTCCTTCGTGCACCCGATATCGGAGTGCATGAGCTCGCAGATGTGGCGACATGACACGTCGGAAGGTGCTAAGACAAAGTCTAGCAGATGTTTCGAGTCTACGTCACTCGTATATGCGTTCTTCACGTCGTTGATCAATGTCGACGACGGAACACTTAATCGTTCGACGCTAATTCGATTGACGTGGGCTGTCTTAACAGCTTAATCAGGTCGACGCGACAACGCGTCGGCCACCACATTCAACCTTCCATATTTGTACTCAATCTGAAAATCGTACTCCGCTAAGAACGATAACCATCTCGCAATTCGTTCCGAGATGTACGGAGTCTTTACTGCTGTTTGTAGTGAAGCGTGGTCGGTGTAGACCATAAACGGTCTACTCCCATGTAAATCCACTCGAAACTTCTCAAGTGCATACTTCACGGCAAGGAACCCCTTGTCATGTACAGGGTAGTTAAGCTCAGCTGACGCAACTGGTAGTAGACCACAAGATCACGGCCCTCGTGATCGTGCTGCATCACAGCGCATCCGATCGCAAATTCGGACGCGTCACACATTGGTCCGACACTACCAAGACTGGCTTTTGAATGGGGTCCGGAGGCTGCAGCGTAAGGTGCTGCCTCAACGGTGGGTTCGGATGCACCTCGTGGTGCACGCTCTAAACTGACAGGGTCATCGCATTCTGTCGCGTTGCGTCCGAAGTGTACACGTGTACGCCTTTCTCAGTTGGTCACTGGGTCATGCCGCTCAAGCCACGGCATGCCCAATACCAAGCAGAACCTATCGTCTAGGATCAGGACGATGCGATCTTCCACAAATACCCGATGTTTGTACGAGAAGCACACGCGTACTACGCGCTTTTCCGGTCTTACGGTGTTACCATCCGAACCTCAATATTACTGCGATGTGTTTTAACTTCCTCGAAGTTCCGCTTCGGGCGATTTTCCAGTCGAACAAAGTTGTTCGGCGCACCTGAGTAAACCAAAGCACGAAGAGAGCCAGCTCTCTTCGACGCCATTTTCAGGATGATAAGATTTGGCTTGTCATTTTGATTCTTGCAGCGAGAAGCCCTGTCGCTGGGGGCTGTCCTCATTGTCGCGTGTCCGTTGTAGACACGCGCGACTGCAATACCAGTAGGGCGCCTCGCCTACTTGTTCTGCACGGCTTTTTATTGTACGCGGCAATGCTCGGAATCGCCACGTTGGCCCCTGGTCGAGTGCACAGGCGCTCTGCACTCAGGCGCAAAGTGTCCAGTGTACCCACAACGGAAACATCGCACTTGTCCCCAAATACGCCGTTGGCGTCAACAGCAGAAGCATTCGAGAGTTCCAAAGGCTCTGGCGCACCGCTATCAGCATCGGCCATGCCATCCTTGGCACTCTCGCTTGCAGCTTAGCCTGCTTTAGGTTAAACCCCTCTTGCATCGCAAGAGTAATCGCAGCTTCGAGTGTACTTGGGTACACTCGGAAGAGATAGGTCTTAACCGACACATCCTTCAAGTCCTTCACGAACGTGACAACCTTTGTCGCCTCGTCGATCGGAATGGTCACGATGTTCGAGATTAAGTACCGCGCACGTTGGGCGTAAGCAGGAACGGCATGCTTACCTTGCCGCAGGTCGTGAAGCTCTGCTCTCGACCGGAACCCATTCTGAGGGGGATGAAACGCTTGTCTGAGCTCCTCCTTTAAAATGATCACATACGTGCTTAAGTACGTATAATCTGTGAGCCGGCGGCCATACGCCCAGCCCCTTGCGCGTCCGCCAAGGCATGACATGGCGAACGCAAACTTCGACGGTTCGTCATTGATATGACGAGCCGCTGTGTCAGGTTGTGTTCGACAAGCCATCAGAGAAGAGTCTCGCCCTCTTTCCCCACCTAACGGCTCCGTGCAGTTTCAACGACCGAAAGCACGGTGTTGTCCCGGACAACAGTTTTGTTGCAGCAGCTTCGTGCTGCTCGCTCACGATGAATCCCAGAGCGCACCGTGTTGCTCTGTCGGCGACAGCGTACGTATCATTGTCGATACAGCTGCCCCGCCAATGACTGTTAACAGTATTTGGAGAGCTCCCCACTCTGGATCCACCAGATGGGGATAGTCTGCACGCACAATGTTCATGGTAGGAGGATTCGAGCTAGGCATGGATGGATTACTGTCCGTGGGTTGGTTCTCCGCCCCGTGTTCGTATTCCATAGGATCTCGTCAGCTAGCGGACGGCTACAAATTGCTATCAGATGTAATGGGCCTACTTCCAACCCAGGACGTCGGCTAACACGTTGGCGCACGTGTATGAGGAAGCGTAAATTGCGTTTCACTTCGATTAACTGAACTTTCGCTCCAAAGCATAGATTTATTTAAATAGGAAAGCAAAGCCGATTCCCGGTAAAAATGACAGCTGATGTTTGTTTGGGTTGGGCATTCCTCCTAATCTATAATTTTAATTGAAAGGAATATATTAACATTGTTGACCGAATCCTACTAAACAAATTGAATTAAGACAATGATTTTTAACCAATGAGTGCATTGGATGCATGCAGACCAACATTCTGTCAAATGTAGACATTGGTGTAGCTCACACCAATGTGAAAAACCTCTTTCGTAACCAAGTGGCTATGTGTAGCCACTTGCATTTAGCTCCGTTACAGGTATTCGCTACCATGTTGTTGATCGCAACAGTCAGCTGGGGCAAGGTTTGAACATGTCCGCATCCATATAATTGTTTGGAACCACTAGTATCTGCCGAAGGTCACCGAAGTTACCAATTTATCTCCTCCATATGGATCGCCGAGCACTCATAATATCATGATATCACTGATGGGCCTGTACGCGATGTTTGCTGAATCGTCTTAATTATTCAAATTGACGTAAATCTGTAATTATGTCTTCTTGTTCTGACAGGATAGTATGAGCACCATTGAATTACTTACCCCCTTATTTCTGACAGAGTGGCGCAGATCCTCCAAGCTTGGCTGCCGTCGAAACGGCGTGAAAAAGAAAATATCCAATGCCAGGAATATCACCAACGACTTCGACAGAAGCTGCATTTACTCCAGACCCGCACAGAACACCTCAAAATCGACAGTAACGAAGCTCACTATTTTGTCCAAGTCCACCAATCAAGTGATTTTGCTGCATCTCTTGACATCTTAGCAAAACCTTTGACGAACGTAAAACCTTCAGAGTTTAATAGCGTTTGGTTGGAAAATAAGATCAGCTCATTTGAAATTTGCATAGAATCGATACCTACTGTTGGTGTGCGCTACATACACCGAATTAATCCCGACAGGTCTACTACTCGTAGCACTACCTGGAAGAATGTTGCTCAAACTATTTTCTTTGTTTTTAGACGTAATCGAGCGGACGTTTTATTTAGCCGCATGAGATAATTCATATATATCTTGGTGTGGTAAGCTTGGAGCGTTTAAGTTCTCGGCACACTATGGGTACCAGACAACAGCGATGGTTATCATGCACAAAATATGCCAACAAGCTATTGCGTTTTTAGCAATATTAAAATATTGCTAATATTGAATATTTTCAAAAGCGGGGGTCTGAAAAATTAAATATTAGATTGCAAAACGTTTTACGGCGAAAAAAATCATTTCAACATGCTCGATACCAATTACAAATTTTTAAATTGAAAAGAAACAGAGTATTGTTTGACTGCCTGTATTTAATTAAAATTTGTACTTCTCTTGGAAACTAGACTCCTCGACAGACAGTAATAATCATTGCAATACGACTTCGCTCAATAATCAATTATTTTAGTGAGCCAATACCGTAATTATTGTTTCAATGATTTTATCCCTGCAATACACGACCGCCTAAGATTGCATACATATTTTAGAATTGAAGTCGCAAAACATAGTCTAAATCATTTCTGCTATGAGTTTCATGACGAGCTCGGCTCCGAGCCCCACGAGAATATTACAAGATGCTGTGAGTAACATGTAGAGATAATGGAGTTTAAGACAATGTGTAATCTGTGACGAGCTCCTAACTATATTTTTCCTTGAGGCCGGAGTGCAGGTCCTTCGTCGATGAATTGGCGAGCACGTTACTGCTTTTGTAAACTAATTGGCGTTTGGTGTCTACATGTATGGCTGCGCAACGTTTGTTACGCAGGATAGGAACCAATAAAGTTGGTTAACTTTGAAAATCCGAGTAATGTTGCTGGACACTGTAAAAATGCTGGCAAAAAACATCGCTGGTTGCAGAACATTGCCTAGTTGGTAAATTGTTGCAGGACGACAAACTATCCGTGGCCCACAGCTGTTAGCATTACAACATCGCTGGTTGAGCAACTTTATTGAAGTAGGGCGTAAGATTGCAGGAGGAAAAAAATTTCACGACTCCTAACACACTTCTTCGAGCTGCGAATTGTGTGGAAGTTCACAAACTCAACCGTCCCGATTGATATATTTGTGGAGCTTAACCCTAATAGTGAAAGTGCACATGCGTAAGCGTACTACACACGAATTCACTATTTATTACTGTCCACTGTACGACCACTTGGGCATTTTCCCAGTCGCGCGAACGGCCCCAAACCAAAATTTGTACTCGCGAACGAGTAAGCTGTTCTTACCCATCATTTTGGCTCTCAGGCTCACTGGCGTCTCTCCCTTTTTGTACATCCACTTGAACGAGAAAGTGATGATCTAATTCTTCAAAGAGCGGGTGCTGTAGCGCTCTTCGTCTTCATGTTGCGCGATTACTTTGTTGCTGGCACCCCGCAGGCTTCGGTTCCCACTGACATCGTGCAAAGTCGAGATTACCCGGACCGGAGAAACAGCATCCAGCCTCGACCTTTTCGTCTCGATCTCGAGGTTGTCTTTGTTGGTTGACAGCGCTTGGGTGCTCGCTTGGAGCATTACAAGAGCCGAGAGCGCAATCCAAATGAGCCAGCGCATGCCTGACTGGGGTGGGAGGTTTAGTTTACGAGAGGTTAATCGCAAAGTGGCATGTAAAGCGTGCAACGGGCAGTCCCACCTGAAATTTGCCTTGGGAAACTCGTCCTACCATCCGATCAGATTCATCCAGAATTCTCGTGATAAAACGCATCGTGAAAGGTGAGACCAAGGGATATTTGCAAAATGTATTGTGTTAATTGAAAGTCGTCGCTTATAGTACCAGTCAAATGGGAATTCCTCTCACATTCTTTACTTTAGCTCAGTACTTGATACGGCGCTCTGCAAACACGCTTTATTTCTGCAAGGTACATCGCTGGTCGCAGCTCTGGATTACACGGCGATTACTGGTGGGTGCTAACAGTTCCGTAAACGCAACAGCGAAATAAAACCTCGAAAATATGTGAAAGGAAGAATGCGATTAATTAAACATGACGATACGCCCCCCCCCTCCCTTAGTACCAACGTTTAAAAGAAAGTCTCATCCGACATTTTCATATCTTCCGAAATTATTTTACCACGAATAAATTGCAAAGTATGCCAACATTTTAAAAACAATGGCACTTCTCACGGTTGTCTTAAAACTATTGAACAAACTGTCGCACTACGGTCGTCGTTTTCGAAAACCATTACGGTAAAGCTAGACTTTTGTTTTAATCGTGTCTGAAGGGATAATCACAAGCTGTGAATCCATAGAATACTGCTTTATAGAGGGCAGCAGTGAGCGCGTGCGACCAAGCTAACTCGAGCGGGGTATTTGGGTAGGCGGGTCAGCGACGAGCTCGCCGATAAACAGACCCGTTGCACTTCTCAGTGCCGGTTTTTTCTTCTTAAGCGCCCCAGATATTTTAGTTAAGGTTTTGAGCAAAAAGCAGACGGCAATTACGATTGCTCTGTGCGACATGACTTTTGCACCCATGTTTATGGTCAAGCAGCGCAAATGACCTAGAATGGTAACTTTGAAGTCACTTTTCTTTTTAAGGAAGCTTGGCAATTCTCAGTTTCACCCTTGCACCTCAAGGATACATGTACGTATTGGCTGGCATACAACTATTTGGATGTGTACTGCGACAAAACACAAAATGCCCATGATTGAATAAACGCCGTAAGCACTTTACAAATTGTTTAGTTCCAGCGCATTCTACCAGTGTCGCTCCTCGTGACGGGCACTGTTGTCGGTCGCGGCCATCGCTAAAGTCCCACCGCAACCCTTCTCTTTCCAGCCTCCACACTTATCGTAAGCGAACAAATTTCTCTTCTCTGCTGTTGGTATCGCCATCTATTGCGACCGCAAGCGCTGCAAAAAGAACAGAGGCGCGTGCGATTCCCAATGTTAAGTGGTGACGTCACCAATTCGCTTATACAATGATATCGCGCAGCCTTCCGACAAGTTGACAGCATTAATTCAGTCAAGGGGTTCGCGGTTGAGTCTAAATCAGGGGAGAATCCGAGAAACGTGAGCTTAAGGACCCAGGTTTAGTTATTAGGAAAAATCCCCCCTCCCTACATACAAACTAATTGCTAGCGTAAGGCTGCAAGCAAGCCTGCTGTGGAATTCATCGTCAAGTGAAGAATTGGGCTGAGCTAATTAAACTTTATATTGAGGATGCTCGCCACGACGCGGAAAAAATGTGACTGTGAAGCACGCGCCAGAAAATCGGACGGTACCAACGAAGAGATGACCGGGGAGTTTTTTAAATCTAACATATCTTGCGCATGCAATTTTGGGACGACGCAACACTGAAGTCCAACGTCTTTAACCAGGGACGACACCAAAGAAAACCAGCAAGATAACCGGCTGTGAATAAGAGTAAAGTGGGAAAAGGTGCCAAGGCTAGAGCGATTGAGCCGAGGACGATGGATTGGAGCTTAGGTCAATATGTTCTACTGCTGTGCTTGCTGAATGCTGTACAGTTTGATAATGCAACAATGCCGACGTCATCTACTAACGTTAATAAGAACGCCCCTCACAGTCTACTATTCTGCATCTTAATAAATTTTTATTTTAATACTACAACGTACTTGTCAAGTACCCATTTTAATATTAACAAATATCGTGATCTAAACCAAGCTACGGCAGCCGAATCTATCGCTCCGGATTCATCAATATCTTGATAACCGACCCTTTTTGCAGTTTCGGATAGGCGATTTTATCATAGATAAATCAAATCGATCGTTTTTTATATTTTTAAATCTAGGCTATTAAACGTCTTTATTTAACAGCTTTTATGAGAATAGCTGTAATTTAACTTACCTGCTAACCTCCTTTGCATGGTCTTTTCGTGGACCATTCGTGCAACTACTATTTCTCGCCGATGCCATCGGTTCGGCATCGATTGCGTGGCAGAGGACATAAGACTCCACGGTTTTAGAGACTCTTTTTTTAAGGCATTTGATGACATGAGCTCATGACTATGAATGAAGAGTAACGCAGCCGTCCTCTTTTGTCGTATTTTCTTTTTAAAATCTTCGAGGTTGATTTGTCCTTAGCCCTTTCATAGCGTTTGAACAAATGAGCACACACGATTTCACTGCTACAACTGTCCATTGTACTTCCATTGGGGCATTTCCCGTGTCCTGCGAGCAGTTTGAACCAAAGTTTGTATTCGCCAATGAGGAAGTTGCCCTTTCCCAGCATTTTAGCTCTCAGGTCTCTCCCCTGTAGTAAATCTATTTGAGCAGGCGAGTGGTCAGCTTATTAACAAAGGAGAGAATGATATCTCGATCTTCGTCTTCATGTTGCGTAGTTATTTTGCTGCTGGCACCCCGCAGGCTTCATTTTCCACTGGCATTGTGCAGAGTCGACATCGCGCGGACAGGAAAAATAGCATCCAGTCTTGAAGTTTTCGTTGCGATCTCAAAGATGACTGCGCATGCTTTACAGATCCCGCTCGCCAAATTAATTGCGGAAAAAACTTAATAATCCATCCAACTCGATACTATCGGACATCCACCGAATTATTTTCCCTCAACTGTATGCATTTAAAAATAATAGTTGTCATTTCTCATAATTAATATGTTTTTAAGTTTTTCCTTCTGAATTTCAATGACTGGTATTATCAAATGGAGTTCTAGTTCAGAGATGTACCTGGAAACTCATTTAATAAAAAATGTCGAGAGCTATATTTCGTTTCAATGGTCAACCCGCGCGAGTTCACCAGGCTCAAGCTCGTCGAGTGCTGTGTTGACATCACTGACCTTGTAGACGTATATACCTGAAGCGTTTAACAGTCACTTACGATTGAAACTCCGCATACTCGTCATCAAAGTCGACTTTCAACCGCTTAAATTTGATAAAAGAACGCACATCGTCGGAATTACTGAAACCTCCAGTGGGTTCATTTCTCTTCGTCAAGATGGCTTCGGCAGCTTCATCAACAGCTTTCAAAGTGCCTCGAAGTACTGATTTGAGAGCTGTTTTGCACGCTGAGTTGACCGAGATGAACGGCGTACACGCTGGATGATACGCCAGTGTTCCATAAAACCGCTCACTCTCGTCTGGGCTCAAGAGGAAACAGTCATGCGGCACATCATACGTCGCAAGATTCGACAAGGAATCGCAATTCAAAACCCCTCTCACCACACGCGCACCACGTGCCACAAGAAACTTTGGACAAACACTCAGCTTGCCAAGATATTCCTTTGCGTGACATGGCTGAAATTTACCGAACTGTCGCTTTCTCTGGTCTACAAAGACCACCACGTTGTCAGTCACAGCATCATTCAGCGCAAAAAAAATGTCGACGCCCGCTCCGCCATCGCCATTCACTGCAATGCAACCACTCGACGTCCAGTCATACTTTTCTTGTTGATTGAATTTGTTTGAAATGAGTCGAGGGGTTAAGGACCCAAAGGCTTCCGCACACCGAACCACTCTTGACGGAACAAGTTTCACGGAAATTTGACGTGTTTCTTCAGACATCCGCGCGCCAGGTAGAAGATCTCCCAGCTTCACGGTCGAGTGTCCAAGCACCAACAACGCATTGATTCTCACTGCATAAAAACAGGCACCGAACATCTCCCACGACTGCCACAGTTGAAGGGCGAACATTGTTGAGTCCACCATTTCACTCATGTCGTTCAACGCCGTCGCGAAGGCCTGTTCTGCTCTGGTTGCCAGTGTCTTTGTAGATCCAATATGCGCCAACAACGGATACGGAACTCGAACATCATACGCCACACAGTTTGAGTATTCGCGCAGAGTGAGTAAACATAGCGAAGAATCTCGAAGTCTTGACCATTTCAAGCGGCCATCAATCGTGTCGATTGGGTTAGCCGTAAAGCCCGATACGGCAAAGGCCGCCAAGCGAACGAGCGTTGGAGGATCTACTAAGGGTGAGCTCACGTCGTAATCCACGAAACTTGTCAAGACATCCACAAAACATTCGTTGATGTTTTCCAATGACACGACGTCTCCTTGCAAGCAGCTCCTCAGTTTCAACAGGTATTCGACAACCCATCGTGGCACACCTCCAAGCATAAACAAATGGCGACGAATCTGAGACTGTCGCAGGAGCATAGCAAAACTTGCATTGCTCTCCACAGAGGTGAATACTTGATCCAAGGTCAAGAGAGTCATGGGAAGCCACTCCGTCACATAATTCAAGGAATTTGCAATCACACCCAAATCTGTCCCTGCAAACATGGGTAGCACAACCAGATCCGATGACTTCGTGCACAAGAATGCAACTATGGCTTCAACTAGTTCACCAAGGAGTGACGTGTCGGGGTCTCTTCGAGGAGCCTTTACTCTTTTAATCCTGTGATAATCATCGACGCCAACAAAGAGGTACAGCTTCTCTTTGCCATGCACTGGCCGACGCAGCTTGCGATCGATGACTTTGATGGCATTACTCAATGTCAACCGACCTCCATTTCGAGGTAGTCGCGAGTTAAACCACTCTTCAAATGCAAGCGCAATTATTGTCGAGAAAAAATCGATACAAGAGCCGCCACGAAAATGATGCCGCGATCGGCATCGTTTTCTCGACCGGTTGGGGACTAAAGCCGTTACAGTATGGAACAATCACACGTTCAACGTAATCGGGATCCAGCCCCATCTCTTGCAAAATTGTGCCACCTTCTTCGAGCATACGCGTTTTTCCCAAACCAGAAATGCCAGAGCAAACAGGCACAACCTGCTTCGTGTGATCTGTTCCAGCAGTGCCACTACGCGCGATGATATTGCGGAAGCACTTCGCTGCCTTCATAAGCGCCTTTTCCCTTCCAACCAAGCGAAACTGTAACTTGTCGTTGTTGCAGATGGCAAAACTCTACCCATTTCTCCGAAACCAGCTAGCCCAAGATCTTGTGGAGGCGTCCAGCTCGAAGAAATCAAGCCACGACAAAGCTGCCAGTGTCGTGGGTGAAAAGCAGCAAGCGACTAGAAGAAGGTGGGCACCGAAGGTGTCCACAGCGAAATCAGAAGTCATGACTGGCGCTGTTGAAGATTCAGGCTGCACAAGTACCTGGCTGGTGATGGCACCAGCATCGAAGGCGGAAATGTATGTTTTCATGTACAAGTTACTCTTTGAAGCAGGCAGAGAAGCTAGAGAGAAGCTAACCAATTTGAATTCACTTTCAGTTTTACATTCTACTACTCAGATCAACGGGTCTTCTAACGCAGCAAATTCCTCACCGGTTTCTGAAAGTGCAAAAGGTTCTGAGTCCAAGCCGTAGTCTGCTGATTAGAAGCCCCTCTGTCGATGTCAGTCACGGGACGTCTCGACTTCACGGACTTAGACAGTCCCCAGGCGATGCCACCGATCGCTCGTGCAGAGCGGGCACACCGCCGCAACTTGGGCCGTGTGCACAGTGAGATGCACAGCCAAGAGCTACGAACTCCACCTGGCTCACCCCTGGACAGTACGTCTCGACGGTTCATGCGTACACCGGAGAGCTATCAGGATCTGATGACGCCGGAGCGCGCATCAAGATCAACACCAACTTCGCGAACGTCCCGAATGTCGGACCAAGACATGATTGCAATGCTGACGGCACGACTCGAAAGATGCGATGGTGATTGTGAGCACACAGCAACGAATGCTAAGGGAGCACTAAAAAGCTGCCGTGCGACGGGAGTACGATATGAAACCCTACTGAAGAAAAGCTTTCCTGTCACTACAACCCCTGTGAAGATGAGCACTCGCATAACAACGGAGGTGGCACCCTACGGGTACACCGTAGCTGAGCCACAGCACGAGAATCCAAAGATCTCTTCCACAATACCACAAGAAGAGTCAGATGAGGCAAAGTCAGCAGCAGCTGATATCTCGGTAGCTGGCAAAGAAAGTCCGGAGCCTTCCTCGCTCTCAGTGTCCAAGAAATCATCGAAAGAGCAGAAGCCACCCTCTCAATCAATGGAGCAGACCACCGAGAGCCCACCGGTCACAGCGACAGTGACTCACAGCGCTCACAGGCCGCCGAAGCTGAAAGACATACACTGTCGACGCTTTACGTTGAAAAGTATCCAGGACTCGGAGCCGGGGTCGAGGACTTCCTGAACGAATTTGAGAGCGCGGTGCGCATGGAAAGGCTGCTAAATAAGTCACAGTGGTCAAGCGAGCTAAGGGCTTCTGTGCTGGGCACTTTCTTGGAAGATCAAGCTGTTCGTGCATATCATGAGTTTGCAGGCACCAGTGATGTCAGCGACGAGGTGCTGACCGCACACCTTATGAAGGAATTTGGTTGTCGTCTAAGCCAGTACGAGCTAGGAAAACGACTGGATACCACCAAGCGCGCAGGTGATACTTGGAAAGAATATGTCAGCTATTTAAAGTTTCATCGAGCGGCTCATGGAAGGTGACCGCTCACAATTACTGCTACAAACAGTATGCAACAACGCTTGTCCCGACCTAAAATCGACTTTACTAAGCAAGGGTGATGAGACGAACACCAACTTACAATGAAGAGCTCAACCAAAGTCGGTGACTTTCTGATTCGTCTCAAGGGGCGACGGTCGTCGTGTCGGTCACAGCAAAGCAGGGAGGCAAGAACAACCCTCCCCGTCCAGCCAGCAACACCAAGGAGCGCCTGCTGGAAACAGTCAGAAGAAACAGGGAGGGCAGCAGCAGCAACGCGGCCATAGTCAGCAGCAGCAACGTGGACACAACCAGCAGAGTAAGCAAAAACAGCGCAGCAAACAGCAGTCCCAGAGCCCGAGGCAGACGGATAGCGGTCACGCTAATACGAGCACAAGAACGTTTCGCTGCTGGAACTGTGACGAACCTGGCCACAGAGAAGCCGACTGCCCGAACCCGAAAAAGCAACAGCACGGATCGGCGCACCAGGCGAGGCCGCAAAGCAGCCAGAGTGACGATGATGAAGACGGGTCTGCTGACCTGTGGATGGCCACGTCAGTAACCAACGGGCATGCAACACAAGTGACGAGCTGGCTGGTTGACTCTGGTGCGTCTCATCACATGTGCTCAAGTGCGGATATGCTGTTTGGGATTTCACCTTCCGACTTAGTTATAACTGTAGCAAATGGTGGTCTACTACAAGTCTGTTGGCTGTCGCTCGGGTGTGTCACGTGCTGCTGTGGCGTCTTTTGGAGTTTGTTCCTCGAGTTTATTGCAAGTTTCCACCAAGTATTTGCCAAGTATCGGGGAGCGCAATGGAGTGGCGGATGGCGAATGCAAGCTCAGTGCAAATGGTGCTGGAGGTGTAGAGGAATTGCTGCGAGGGGCTGCACATGGTGACGGTGCTGAGATCTTCCGAAGGGTTGCCGTTCGACTGCGTTTGGTCTCATTTTTGAGTGCTGGATGCAGTCACGAC
>NW_003303738.1:1672270-1735418 GCF_000142945.1 Phytophthora infestans T30-4 | reverse complement strand
TTTTGTTCCCTGGGCCTTGAGCGAAATCTACTCTCCGTAACCGAGCTGGGTGAGCACGGCATTTCAAGTACATTTAGCAGAACGCAGTGCCGCCGTTATCAACAGCTACGGCACTTGCGTGGCTGTCGCAGCGCGCCAAGGGAAGCTGTGGATTCTGAACGGCGAGACCGTCAAGAACCATGAAGACGCGGCGGCCATGTTTGTGGGTATATCAAGGACCACACTACAGCAGTGGCACGAGCGGCTCGGCCACGTAAATTTTCAAGATCTGCTTCGCATGCATTCGAAGGGCTTAACGAGCGACATGGAGGTACTGTCGAAGAAACTCCGTTTTTGTTTGACCTGTGCAGAAGCTAAACAGACGAAGAGTGCACAGCCGACAGCAGATACGTCGACATCAGCGCCGACGGATGAAATTGGTGCTGTCCTTGGGATCGATTTAAAGACGGACATGAATCCAGATCGAAACGGTAACAAGCACCTACTCACTATTGTTGACTACGGGTCAAGCTTCAATCGTGTGTACCTTCTCCAGTCGAAGAACGAGGCAGCTGAGCATGTGATGAATTTTGTGCCGGAATTCCAGCGCCAGTACGGCGTCACTGTGAAAGTTGTTCGCACAGACGGAGGTGGAGAGTTTCAAGGGCGAGAGTTTGTCGCGTTCCTCAAACGACACGGCATAAGGCAGCAACTAACACTTCCAGACAGCTCGGCCTCGAACGGCAAAGTGGAAAGGATGCACCGGACAATCATGAACGCCGGTCGTGCCATGCTGTGGGCGTCAAAGCTTCCCGAGCGTTATTGGGGTGATGCTGCCAGATACGCCTCCTACATCAGAAATCATCTTCCAACCCGAGCAAACGCAGATTTCAAAGCGCCGCTGCATGTACTGTTGGACAAACCACCCAAGGTGGGACATATTTTAAAATTCGGATCGAGCTGTACTGTTCACGTGGCGCACAAGGCAGGAGCTTCACTCAAGAAACGAGCTGAAAAGGGCATCGTAATTGGCGTCAGTGAACAGCAGAAGGGCTATCGGATTCTCATCCCACGGACGAAGAAGATCGTCGTGAGCGCGGATGTCCAGAACGTAGACAAGCTCGATGTGAGTGATAATGAGGCTAGAACAACACTAGCGGAGCTACATGGTGAGTCAGGCGCCGAAGGTAGTACTGACGCCTTTGATTCTACAAAGAAGAACTACGACGAAAATCCAGCCAATCAAGCTGGTGATCAAGGTCCGAGCGGCGCTGACGAACTGGATAATTCAAGTCCCTCTCTCCGTTCTTCAAAAGTCGGGATGGTTCTCCGCTCACAGAACCAGAAGCGCAAGAAGCAAAGCTCGATCGACGCTGCAAGCGACAGTGGTGAAGACGAGTACGCTGGCAGTCCCGTCAGCGCAGCAGCCATTCGTCGTGTGTTTGGTACGCGCAAGAAGTCAAGAACCGCAGACTTCTCATTGCCCCATGACTTGATCACGGGAAGTTGCCGGTTTCAGCCAGCCTGATGCTAACAACCGCAATGACCAAGATGATTACCCCCAGAAATCTAACAGAAGCCATGGCGACGCCTGAGTGGCCTGAATGGAAGGCAGCAATCGAGAAGGAGCTAGCTGACCTTCAAGCGAATGGTACATGGGAAGTTGTGCGAGCTCCAGCAGGAGCAAACATGATATCGTCGAAGTGGGTATTTCGCATTAAGTTCAACAACCGAGGCGAACTCGAGCGCTTTAAAGCTCGATTAGTTGCAAGAGGTTTTACGCAGCGATATGGGATTGATTTTGACCAGACCTATTCTCCAGTACTCAAGATCACCAGTCTTCGTCTACTCGTGGCGCTTGCGGCTCTATGGAAGCGTCGGTTGCGTCAGGGCGATGTCCCTAACGCGTATGTCAAGGCTCCACTAGACCGCCCAATCCTGATGAAGCCACCTAAAGGCACCCCAGTAGCGAACGGCACAGCGTGGCTATTGCTCAAGTCACTGTATGGTCTCAACCAGAGCGGGTTGCTCTGGAACCGGGAGATGAACGCGTTTCTACTGTCGCTTGGCTTCACTAGAAGCAAGATGGACCCATGTCTCTACTTTCGTCGCTACAATAGCAAGCTGACCTTGCTGGGTCTCTATGTGGACGATGTGATTATCGTCAGTGAAGTTGATGCTGATAGTGACTGGGTAATGCGACAACTCGGCATCAAGTTTGACATTAAGGACATGGGCGTGGCTGCTAAATGTCTTGGTATCAGTATTGAGCACACTAACGACGGCATACTGCTTCACCAGCACGACACGATCGAAGAACTCCTCCGCGAAATGGGGATGGCCGAATGCAGGCCTGTCAGCACGCCCATGGACCCATCAATCGCATTCGACGACGATTTGATGATGGAGCAAACCACGATTATGAGACGGGCAATCGGGTCTCTGCTCTGGATTTCAAACTGCACTCGCCCCGATATTACTGCAGCTGTCAACTATTTGGCTCGTTTCGTTGCTCGGCCACGTCAGAGCCATTGGCAAGGCGTTAAACGCGTACTTCGTTATCTACGAGGAACGACAGCGTTTGGACTTAACTACAAGTACGGGCAAGGTGTCGGCTCGAAGGTAGCCGTGACAATCTACAGCGATGCTGACTGGGCCGGCGATAGTACCGATGCCAAATCTGTCTCCGGTGCTGTATTGATGGTGAATAGCTCAGCAATTTCGTGGGCTTCAAAGAAGCAAGCATCGGTCGCGCTGTCGACCATGGAATCTGAGTATGTTGCGGCCGCTATGGCGATGAAGGACGCTGTATGGGTCAAGCAACTACTGGTCGAACTTCGACTATGGACAGCGAAAGAAGCTGTCCTGCTGCAGGTTGACAATCAATCTGCTATCAAATCGATGACGAACGAGATGTCAAGTCCTCGAACAAAGCACATCAACATAAGGTATCATTTCATCAGAGACGTGATTCAACAGGGCGATGTGACGGTAAAATACTGCCCAACTCAACAACAGATCGCCGACATTATGACCAAGCCACTGCAACGCATTGTGTTCGAGCGTCTACGGGATCAGCTTCACATGGTAAAAGTGGTCGATATGGCGTAGCTTTTGAGGGAGGCTGTTGCAGATGGCAAAACTCTACCCATTTCTCCGAAACCAGCTGGCCCAAGATCTTGTGGAGGCGTCCAGCTCGAAGAAATCAAGCCACGACAAAGCTGCCAGTGTCGTGGGTGAAAAGCAGCAAGCGACTAGAAGAAGGTGGGCACCGAAGGTGTCCACAGCGAAATCAGAAGTCATGACTGGCGCTGTGGAAGATTCAGGCTGCACAAGTACCTGGCTGGTGATGGCACCAGCATCGAAGGCGGAAATGTATGTTTTCCATGTACAAGTTACTCTTTGAAGCAGGCAGAGAAGCTAGAGAGAAGCTAACCAATTTGAATTCACTTTCAGTTTTACATTCTACTACTCAGATCAACGGGTCTTCTAACGCAGCAAATTCCTCACCGGTTTCTGAAAGTGCAAAAGTCGTCTCCTAAAATGTGAGGACGTGACACGATTGCTTCCTTGTTAATCATGTCGTTTTCCAAAAAGGCGAGGGAGATCTTCACACGAAGACAGATTTACGTTGGGACCCATCGGTACAGCAGCCGGAACATGCATGCTGACGTCTTGTCCTACGCCAACTCCAGCACCCACCGGAACCACCACCAGCACGTGAACTACGTCCTCTCCTAACGAAACGTCAGGCCCGAAAAGGGTCGGCTTGCTTAGCTTCCACGACGCACGCATGTGCAAATACGATGAAGAGTCGATTTCGCTCTGAAGCAACGTGTCCAGGTCTTCGTTGTCCCGCAGCCACGCGTCACCCTTCTTCACAAGGAAGAGCTGTAGCTTGTCTGCATCAACCTCTTTGAAGTCGTTGGTCTTCTTCGCCTTGATTGCTTCCTTCAAGTCATATACGGTTTTGCCTTCGTTTACTTCCACGGAGAACACGCTTCTCCCCACACCAACGATAGAACAGAAAAGCTTCACCATCTCTACACGAGGCGGCGATTTATAGAATGAGGGGAGAATTTCTGGAGCGGACATGAAAATGTGTGACAGCGATTTTCAACCAATGATGAGACGCCACGTCCGAACTATTGTACAGTACTGTTGGAGGAATGATTTGCGCAGAGTTGTTAGGGCAGTACAGAACTGAATGAGGACAAAGGTAGAGAGGATTAGGCGGCCATAGTGAAGAGGGAGTCTTGAATGTAGAAGGAGAAGACGCTTGTGTGGTAGAGTTCGTAAAAGAGGAAGTGGTGATTTAGATAGTCTGGTGTCCTGGAGGGGAGTTATTCTCCACCAACCAGTCCAGTTATATAAGAAATCTCTATATGATATAGCACAATTATATTCCCCTAGATAGTCAGCATCACATCGGAGATGGTTACTTCAACAGCCTCCCACATCGAGGAATGTGTATGATGCTCTATCTGTCAGGTGCACCACAGGTGGCTGTTAATAACAGTCCTGTGCGTACATGAACATTTACAAGAGGTAGATCTTGTTTTGATATTGACATTCTTTTTTCTTTGACTTCTATTGTCAGATTTGTCGTTTTGTTACCAGTTTTGGCAGGGGCTGTACAGATTTCTTGTTTTATTGTTATTTTGGCTACTCAGGAAAACCGTAGAGGATTAAACCTGTTCACCATAGTAGGATGTCGTTGTTAGCGCTTTTGTTGCACGCGTTTTGAAGAAAGCTACTCAGGAAAACCTTTCATTTTGAGGTGTCAAAACCTGTTCGCTGTATTGTTGGCTACTCAGGAAACCTTTGAGGATACACCTGTTCACCGTGTTGATATTAAGATATTTTGTGAAAGTTGTGTTAAACTTTTGTTCATTAAACTGCCAGTTTTGTGCTCTTTAGTTTGTGGATATTTCTTCACACTTTGAAATTTCGTATTTGCTTTTTGTTATTATTTGATTGCTTTTACTTTTGTGTGGAGAGTTTATAGTTTTCAAATATTTTTAAAGAAAGGCTACAGCTTTCAAAGCATAAAAACATCTAACAGTGTCATCGGTAGTGTACGCATCTTGTTTGCAGGCTCTCATCGTTGGGGCTATTTTTCTCCCTAGAGGCTCATGGAGTTGTTTCTCATTTCGAAGATTTTTATTTTGTTTATACTTCGCAAGTGCAAGCAATAGGTTTGTAAACTATCGATTCCATTGAAAATGAAACTAATGCAGTAAAACTATAGTTGCTTTCTGTAGACAGAGGCTTGTGTAGGCTTGTCTAAAAGTCATAAAGTATTGAAGATTTTTTCTTTATGCTGGAAATGTTTGAAACTTTTGCCGCAATAAATTTTTTAAGTTTGGCTAATTGAATGAATTGTTTCGGCGTTGTTGCCTCCCAGTTTCATACATTTCTGGGCGTATTTCTTAACTTGGTTAAATACCAGACACATGTTTGTATGGACAATTGCCCATTTTCATTTTATCTCTTTCTTGTTTTTTTAAGGTATATTTTTATTTTACAGGTCCAAAATGTAGTGGATTACCTGTTCTCAACAAGCCGTAGATCTGCATTTAGTAGACTGCTGCAGCTTTGCATTAAGCGAGGTTTTAGCTGTGCCATTCGGCCTTGTAGCTCGAGATGTACATATTTAAAATGGTATCTCATTAAGTACACATATACTAGTAGTAAATACACAGCTTGTAGCTGGAATATTTTAAGCACAGCTTTATAGCTCGCAAGTGGGGCATTTGGCCTCCCAGTATGGCGTGACACTACAGCAATGCTGCTGGTGCGTGAGGGCGGTATTTAGTTCTTCGCCTTAAATATGTACTACATGTACTTGTACATCATCAAATGCATGTACGTGTATGTGTACGTGTACGTAGAGCACAAGGCACTGTGGCCTTCTAGTACGGCTTTTCAACCAGCAGCAATAGTACAGCGCTATGGCTGGTCTGGCATCATGGCCTCACAACTCGGCAATGGCCGGTGTGGCACGGAATGTATGTGTCTCGTGCGGCGCTACAGCTCCATGGCTGGCGCGGGAGTTTCATGACCTCCCAGCATGGCGAATAACTACGCATGCTGTGCTACAGCACAGTGGCTGGAGCCAAGTTGGCAACGTGGCCTCACGCGAGTTGGTGTCCGTCGGGCGATTTTCTCTCCGATCTCCTTCATGAGCCTTGGGGCTTGGAGGCGCATCGTCTTGCCGCTTTCAGCTCGTCAGTACCCTGGCGAAGCGTTGGGTTCATAACCTGTTGAAGGAATGATTTGCGCAGAGTTGTTAGGGCAGTACAGAACTGAATGAGGACAAAGGTAGAGAGGATTAGGCGGCCATAGTGAAGAGGAAGTCTTGAATGTAGAAGGAGAAGACGCTTGTGTGGTAGAGTTCGTAAAAGAGGAAGTGGTGATTTAGATAGTCTGGTGTCCTGGAGGGGAGTTATTCTCCACCAACCAGTCCAGTTATATAAGAAATCTATATATGATATAGCACAATTATATTCCCCTAGATAGTCAGCATCACATCGGAGATGGTTACTTCAACAAGTACTGCACCCCGTTTTCGCGGGGGTGGACCATATAGGATTTGCAAATAAATCAGACACTCGCATACAAGCGATTGTTTATTTGGATTCAGGATCATCACATCCGGAAGTTTATCAAAGGCCCAAGGGCGCGAGAGCGGGGTGCAGTACTGTACTCGTCACAAGGCCTTGGACCAGAATGTAGCCACCTGTAATGAGGATTCAACAGCCCAAATCCTTTAGTAACAGTTGAATAAAAAGAGTAAGATCGGGTGTAGATTTCAAAAATGTGGTTAGAATGAGCTAATTCGCAGCCGTTTTTGCGCTACAAGACTATTTTAAAACTCTTTACAAAACAGGTTGCCTTTGACTTAAAGTTTGAGGTGGTCATTTGATTTGGCCAATTCCCCAAACCACATGGATTTGCGCAAGAAAGTACAAGAAAGTACGCAACTGAGCAGCAGCAAATCCGATTACGATTGTAGCGGATACGCCCGAATAAAAGCCCCCTTCCGAATATTGTCCTGTGGAGTGCATACAAGGCTCTACCGAATAGAGCCCTTTTACAAACTACCAAACCTGTTATTACAAACTTACTGACCATTTATTATACAGAGAGGAACACTTTTTCCGCAACAGGCCAAACGTTGCCTCCACTTTTGGTCTGGAAAGGAAAATATTCACCGTCTTTTGAGAACAAAGTCAGGGCCACTTTTCGTGGCACACCAACCCCGAGCTTGGGTTCATAGCGAGCTGCTCAAGAAGTGGATTGATGTGGCTATTCCATTTGTGATTGTGACGGAATCACACAGCACCTTGCGCTAGAGGAAGTTAGCTTCCGAGAGTCGACAAAGTCTCAGTAAACGGCAGTTCACAGGTCCCCTCTTTATTGTAACGAGCCAGGTATTTACCCCGTCACTTGCTTACAGTATAGTGTTGAGGAAGCTCGCAACAGGACGACTAAGTCTTAGGTCTAAGGAAAAATCAACTCCGACTTTATTTTAGGACCAATGCCACAGCCCTGGCCACTCAAATACACGTCATAGTTCAATTGGCTAATAATGGATCTGGCTCCCCATATATCAGCCAATGGCATGACAGCATTTCAGCACACGCTAGTCGTGTGCTGATGCGCCTACTTATGTAAACAAATCTACCTACCTATGTAATGGAGGCCCATTACATTAACCCCCCCCCCTCTCTCTTAAAGCTGCACTTACGCAACATAAGCGCTGATGAAGAACTTTGGAGAAGATGGCTGGAGCGGCGGAGACGGCAGCGGCGACACTCGTGGCATTAAGCCAATGGCGTATCAACAAGAGACACCGCGCTCGGCAGCGAGCATGCAGAGCGAGAAGTTATCTCAGACAACAGCTTGGAGGCCACTGGCGCTGGTGTCGATACACGTGGGCTTCGAGAAGCCAGGCGAGGTTGTGGTGGAGTGGAGCTTGGACCTTTGGAATTGTCCTCGAAATCTCTGCGACGTTGTGTCCGAGCGGGTAACACACGCGCAGTACGCGTGAGTTCGATTCCCACGGAGATCAAACTCCGCGGCGAGTGCACGTGCAAGTATTTTTACCAGGGAACTCTGGCACGATGATCACCATAGACGCAAAGACTGAGCGCTGACTGGAGACCTCCTTGTGCTTGGGGATACACCCATCGTGGGACTTCCACGATGTTCTAGCAGACACGAGGATCACGAAGACAGCGCACGAGGTACTTAAGACCGCGAATACGGGGACGACAGCCACTTCACTCAGTTGACTGAGCGATGATGTGCGACTGCATGGCGAACGGAGAAGTATCCTGTAGACCCAGGCGACTTCGACGTTGGAATATAGGTGACCTGCGAGCTTGGGTTTCACTCGTCGTCGTGGAACCTCGCGTCAACCACGCACGCACTCACTCACTCACTCACTTGTTCACTCGGCTTACTCACCGAGTGGCCCAGCGGTACAGTGCCGAGTTCTCGTGTAGCTGGTCACCGGTTCAATCCCGGCGTCGACTCCAGTTATCTTCTTAATCATCACGGCGAGTGCCTCCGTGTACCCGCGGAGGCTGGTCGCCTTCTTCACCGCGGGTATCAACACCCGGCTCACTCACGCTTCGAAACGTGAGTGTCTTCTCGTATTCGTTTACAATGTCGGGAACGTCTTCCAGCAAGCGACTGCGCGGCTCCCAAGTATCTTCACCTGGGAAGAGTCCCAGCCAATGCACGCGATAGTGTTGTTCCTTGTCTGCTTCAGTGTGACCGTCACGGATACCGTGACACTGGCGAAGGTCGTGGTCGACGATTCGCTCAACGATCCAACGCTGAGCGCCTGAAGAATCGATCAAAGGAGGAGGACCATCTCGCTGGAAAGTTGCCGCGTCACTCGAGGACGAATCAGCGTCCGGGATCTCGGACGGACGGTACTTCTTTAAACGTCCGACGTAAAACGTCGGATGTAGTCGTAGTGTCGAAGGAATGTCAAGAGTCTAAGCGTCACCAATGGTCTTGATCACCGTAAACGGCCCAATAAAGCGCGGCGTGAGTTTGTTCGCGCCGAGGTTGGTAACCGCAGAGTTTGTGATACCTTCAGTCGACAGGAGCACGCGTTCGCCTGTCGTATACGTGGCCGTGTTCTTGCGGCCAGTCTTATCGGCGTTCTCCTTCTGCTTGTCCACTGCATCCTGCAGTGTGTCTCAAACATAGCGGGTGACCGCTTGGCGCTGTAGTACGAAGTCGGAGACGACTGCGGAATCGATTGGTCGAGCCGCATGCTTCAGCGCGTAGTTAGCCGGCGCAAGTGGGCTCGATGCGGAGCGTGTCACTGCGTTGACCGACGTGGGAACAGGGGATACACTCGAGATATCATTAGCAACCGGTGTTGCCGCCGGAGACATCGGAGCTGGAGTAGACGGCTTGTCGGCAGCAGGTTCTCACCCAGAGTGGAGACACATGGCGCTGTGAGATGGCCCACGGCGAGGAGAGCAGGGACACGCGGGTGTCGCGCGTTGTTAATGAAGAAGGGGGTCAGCCCAGTCGACGCGTGTACCGCGTTGTTCAGTGCGAACTCGGCCAGAGGCAGAAACGAGCTCCAGCTGGAGAACGACGTCGCGTAGCTTCGAAGGACGTCTTCGAGGACGCGATTTACGCGCTCCGTCTGGTCGTCCGTTTCCGGATGGGATGCTGTGGACATCAACAGCTTCGAGCCCAGTAGCTCGAAGAGCTTCGACCAGAAGGCCGACGTGAACCGCGGGTCGCGGTCGGAGACGATGGGTTCAGGAAGACCGTGATGGCGGAAGACCGCATCGACGAAGTGCACCGCGGTATCTGCCGCGGTGATCGAATCTGACACCGGAATCAGGTGGACCATCTTGATGAAGCGGTCTACGAACACCAATACACCTGAGCGTCCTTTAGCATCGGGTGGGAGCCCGAAGATGAAGTTCATCGACACCGAGCGCCAGGCCTCGGTGGATAGCGGTAGAGGACGCAGGGGAGCTTGCGAAGACGAGGCAGGTTTCACGCGCTGGCAGAACTCGCAGGTGCGCACCCACTTACATACCCATTTGTGCAGGTGGGGCCAAAAAAGGTCGCGTGACACAGCGGCAAACGGCTTCTCGCGACCGAGATGAGCACCCAGCGGGGCATCATCAAACTCGTGGACAATCCGTGACCGTATATCGGGGTCGTTAGGGACAACGACACGTGGGGTATCGAAGCTGTCGATGCTGTACGTCAGCAGCACGTCCTCGATACGATATCTGTGGATATCAGCGCTGGGAGATCGGAGATGCTCCAGGATACTGGAGCACATCGAGTCATGGTCGTAAGCAGCTCGGATCTCGTCGCGAAGTGGTATTACCGGGGAGACGATCGTCAGGTTGACCCCTGACACCTCGCACGTGTCACACTCGTCTACATCGTCTTCATCCAGCGAAGCTTGTCGGCCCAATGCATCGCGTGGGTCGTAGTCGGGACGCCGAGACAAAGCGTCGGCCAGAATGTTGTTCTTGCCGGGCTTTTAATGGACAACGAAGTTGTACTCGGAGAAGAGCGAAAGCCAGCGGGACGTCCGCTGGGATAGATGAGGACTCTTCATCGCTGTCCTCAGTGATGCATGGTCGGTGTACACCGCGAATGTATCCTCACCCAACAAGTACACTCTGAACTTGATCAGAGCGTAGCGCATCGCAAGGGGTTCCTTGTCGTGAAGAGGGTAGTTGCGCTCCGCCGGCTTCATCTGCCTGTACTGGTAGCTTACGACACGCTCTCGACCTTCATCATCGAATTGCATCAGCGCACAGCCTACGGCGAAATCGCTTGCGTCGCAGACGACGTGAAAAGACTTCGAGTCATCCCGGAGCGCGAGGATTGGGGCCTCGGCGAGACTCTTCTTCACCGAGTCGAAGGCGGCTTGATGTGCGGAAGTTCACGACCACGACACATCTTTCTTCAACAACGAAGAGAGCGGCTGGATCAATCCGGCGTAATTCTTCGTACTTGTGGAGATAATTTGCGAGTCCCAGCCACTGACGCAATTCAGTGGGATTCTGTGGCATATGCCACGCACATACCGATACAACTTTCTCGGGGTCGGCGCGGACGCCGTTCTTGCTCACAAAGCAGCCAAGCACCGGAATCTCCGGCGCGCAGAATATGCACTTCTTCAAGTTGGCATACAGCTTGGTTGCGCGCACCACTTGGAAGACTTGCCTCAGATGCTTCAAGTGGACTTCAAGGGCGCTGAGGCCTCCCTTAGCGCGACTGTGTACGAAGATGTCGTCGAAGTAACTCGGTGCGAAATCGCGGAGCTGGCGCAGCACATGGGATACCATGCGATTGAACGTGGCGGGGGCATTCTTCAAGCCTTGTGGTATAACAAGCCACTCCCAGAGCATACTACTGGGAGTGCTTACCGCTGTGAGCGGTATATCGCTCAGCCTCATGAGAATTTGATAGAAACCCATCGGTCAAGTCGATGGCGCTGAAGACCTCACTACCTGACATTGCGTCGAGCACCATGTCCTTCCGAGGAATCGGCGTCTGGGCAGGGATGGTAGCGTCGTTCATCTTGTTGAAGGCATGGACGATGCGCCATCTACCCGTGGCTTTCTTCACACAGAAGGTCGGACTGGAGTGTGGCGATGTGCTCTCACGCACATGACCCGCCTTGCGGTGGCTCTCGAAGAAGTCATCGATAGGTTGGACCTGATCTCGCGGGAGCGGCCACTGCCATGTCACACAATACATCGAGCCGGGCTTGAGATCGATCTCGTGGCAAATTCCTCGGTCAGCTGGTAGTTCAGCTGTGATATTATCCGGAAAGACATCTTCATATTCGCGGGCGGACTCGTAGACTGGATTGCCTAATTTGCGTAGTGCTTCCCAAGATTGCGCTGCGAAGCGCTTCTCGCGGGCCGATTTCAGTGCAGCGCTCTTTGGGCGCGAGGGAGCGTCGTCGTCACGGACTGCATTCACTTTGAGCAACGCCAAATCGGCGTCGATGATCAGGCAGACCTGTTCGATTTCACCGTGCTTGAGGCCGCAAAGAAAGTTCTTCCAGAAGATACCTGGAAGTCGAGTGATCGACCCTGCCTCGCCAGGTGGATTTGCAAGCTCGAGTGTTCGTCGGCGGCCGGAGGTACCGTCCACATACTCAAGCACGCAGACCGACTCCGTCGGTGAGCTGTCACTTGGTACGGGATCTCGGCGAGGTTTCAGCCGACGTCGCTTCGACTTCCTCTTTCGCCGCCTCGAGTGCGAACTCGAGGATGATGAGTCGCTCTCGCTGGCCGAAAGGTCACCCCCTCTAGCGAGAGCCCCTGCTCGACCGCGGTAGTGCTCACCGGGAGCGCCAACTGCTCGACC
This sequence comes from Phytophthora infestans T30-4, assembly GCF_000142945.1. Lineage (NCBI taxonomy): Eukaryota > Oomycota > Peronosporomycetes > Peronosporales > Peronosporaceae > Phytophthora > Phytophthora infestans. The sequence continues at coordinate 1,723,046 of NW_003303738.1, read as the reverse complement.
ACCGGCTCAATTGACGGGAGCCCCTGCTCGACCGCCAGTTGTTGGTCTTCATCTCCGCGTCGCCGCGGGGATTCGTCAGTTAATAGCACTGCGCAAGCCGTGCAGAGAGAGTCATCGCTCACTCTGTGCACAAAGTGCGTCGTGAGGCCAATCCTTCTGGGCGACCAGGAGGTGCGTGCACACCTCGCTCACATCATAATCACTGCGACGATTGACCCACCGGGCCAATCCGTCAATCTCTCGTTGATAGCGCGTCAACCCCGGCATACCCAGGATGCCGTCGAACGCGTAATTCATCTCAATGACGAGGAAGTCGTCGTTGCTTCGGACACCGTCGAACGTGTACGGAAGTGTTATCTCCCCCTGATCTCCCATCGACCCGCTTGACACCGATCTCCCCTCTACCTTTGCGGACAGTGATGTCCGACGGGAGCACCGACAAGCACGACGCGCGGAAAAAGTTGTTGGTTGCTCCTGAATCAAGGAGCGCTCGCAGTGGTCGTCGGGCACCGGCGACATGAAGACTGACAATGATCAATCTTGAATCGCTCGGCGTGGTGGTGGCATGAAAGTGTGCATGCAGCACAGGAGGGTAGGAGGTTAAGTTGCCACCGGGGGACCCGGACCTCCATTCCGGCCAGTAGCGGGGCCTGCACCTACTGAACCTGACAGCTGTTTTGGCTGGTATGAGCTCACGGGCTCGGCATTGACATGCGCAAGCACTGGAGCTGGCGCGCGGCACTCTGCCGCACGATGGCCGACCATCGGCAGCGAAAGCAGGTGAAAGAGCGACTGTTCCGACCACCGCGCCGACGCGCTACATGACGCTGGTGCTTGCTCGTCGCATCGATGTCCATGGGCTCGGGCGCAGAATCCCGAGCTGAAGCAGGTAGCGCGTGAGCGTATGACGCCGCAACCACGTAGTCCTCGCGTAGGGCGAGGGCAAATGCCTCTTCAAGCGTAGAGGGTCCGATCTTGTAAGGCAGTAGCGCGTCATGCCTTCGCGCATACCGAACACGAACACATGAACCTGAGAGGCCATATCAATGGGTTTGGACACGATAAACGACGCGAGGTGTCGTGTATTCTGGATGTAGTCGCGCATAGTCATCGGGCCTTGCCGAAGGTCGAAGAAGTCTACCCGAATTCGGGATTCATCCTGCGGCGGCTCGAACGCGAGCCGAAGGTCACTCTGGAGGGCATCCAGAGTGAGGAAGGCGTTGGGGTCGACGGCCAATTTGCCGGGGGCCCATTCCTTGGCTTTCCCAGACAGCCGCGAGAGGAGGAAGTGGGCCTTCGCGGAAGGCGCCTCGATTGACCTCGAGGCGATGGCGATGTCGATCTCGCAAAACCAGCAATTCAGCGGAAGTCGGTCTTCTCCGACACCGGAGTAGGTGGAAGTCTCTAACTTCACGACGTCATTCGTGGAGATACGCGAAAGAGTTGACACTCGCCGATTCGCATCAGCGAACTCGCGTTCCATGAGCTCTTGTGCCGCAACGCGCTGCTCGTCTGGCGTCGATGAGCGCAGCAGCGACGTGACGACGGCTTCTCCGGACACCGCCGCGAGGCGGTGGAGAGCTTCCCACTCGATCCGAGTGAGATGAGGGAAAGAAGCGTGATCGAGGTCTTGGCTCATGTCGAACTTGGTCATTGGAAGGACTACGAAGTGCTACCAGGTGTAACGGGCCAGGTATTTACCCCGTTACTTGCCTACACTATAGTGTTGAGGAAGCTCGCAACAGGACGACTGAGTCTTAGGTTTAATGAAAAATCAACTCTGACTTTTTTAGGACCAAGGCCACAGCCCTGGCCACTCAAATACACGTCATAGTCCAATTGGCTTATAATGGGTCTGGCTCCCCATATATCAGCCAATAATATAACAGCATGTCACTCTTAATATTTAGTGCTAAATAGAAATAGCTACTTATTCGCAAATGAAATAGCCCCTAAAGATGCTTCCAATGCTGCAAGGTGCTTAACGTACACGTAGAAATGCGTGTCTCCAAGGACATACTATAAATATACGTAATAGTATGTACTTAATAAGTTTTGCAAGTTACAATGACTTTTATAACTACAACTGTATAATGTAAGCTGAACTCCCAAAGCATGCCGCTTGGAGTGCTCACCGCGGTGAGCGGGATGTCGCTCTCTCGCATCAGGATTTGGTAGTATTCGTCTACCAAATCCAGTGCACTGTACAGTACGCTTCCGGCCATGTTGTCTAACAACCCATCCTTTTGTGGGGTTGGTTCTTGGACCGGCACCGCTGCGTTGTTCAGCTTGTTATAAGCGTGAACTAGACGTCACTTTCCGTTCGGCTTCCGAATGCAGAAAGTTGGCGTCGAGTGCGGGGATTTCGACTCCCGCACCATGCCTGCCTTCGCTTTTGCGGCGAAGAAGGTATCAGAAACCTCGCACTGTTCGCGCGGGAGCGGCCATTGCCTCGTGACACAATACATTGTGCCGGGCACGAGATCAATCTCGTGCCGTACGCCTCGATCCAGTGGGAGTTCGGTTGGCGGGTGTTTGTTCACCACGTCCGCATACTCCGTCACCAAATGATACACCGGATCCTTGGGGTTCTTAAGGATATCAGAGCTCAAGCGCGTCAGACGCTGCTTGTTTAGGTTATCCAGGACGTTCTCGTCCAAGACAGAGAAGGCGATCAGCTCCTCCCGAGTGGTCTCAGGTCTCATGAGCACCATCTCAGCACCATCCCAGCCTTGAGGTTGGCCAGGAAAGACTTCACCGTCATTTCCTTGAGGCTCAATATCTCTGCAACCGCTGGCAACGATTCCAATTCGACACCAGATGCCTTGACGGGTAAACCGGTCTCGCCATTGAAGATGTGATAACACTCTTCCACCGGCCTTGTCGGAGGAGTCCGGGCCCTGGGCTCCGAGTCGCTTGTAGTGACGTCGATCTGAACGAAGTTCGGATCCGACTTGTGGCGGCGGCGGCGTCGTCGACGGCGCCCTTAACGTGGAGCCTTGTTACCCACGTCTGGGGATGTCGGAGCGCCGGCATCCGAGGCACTCGTGGCCTCGTGTGGTACTGTATTACCTACACAGGAAGCGTGTTCGACGCCTTCCGCTTCAGTTAAGGTCTGGGCGACCGTGTGTGGAGCTCTGTTACCCACCTTGAACACGCTGTTCCCAGTTTTCATGACAGCTGCAGCTGTCTGCGGAACTAAGTTACCCGCTTGTGGACCTAAGTTACCCACTTGACCAGCGCCTCCTCTGGGCGCTGCCACCATCAAAACATCCTTGGAGTCGTCAAATACGTCGACGACTCCCAAGCATCTGCTGGATGCTTTGGTACCCTGGCAGCCCTTACGGGCGACCCGGGTCCTGACAGAGGTGGGAACATGACTCACCAATGCTCTGTCGGACTGCACAGGGCGGCTGACACAAATTGCCTTGCCTCGCTAGTCGATCCAGGGTTCGTGCTTCTCAAGCCAGAATATGCCCAGGATCATATCATATGGATCCATATCGAGAACAGTAAGCTGTTCGAGGCTGTCAAAGTCTCCAAACTTGACGGCCAGATGCACTTGGACGTTGGGGACAGTGACGATCTTCCCGTCGGCCAGTCGCACTGACACCGTCTCGTTGCCCTTGCTTTCTCTCAAAGCATCGGACACTTGTTGCTGTTGCGAGCAACCGTCTGGCGGCGTGCAAAATTCTTCGATGCCCCAGAATCGATCAAGATTCTAAAGGGATGATTGTATCCCCGTACATATCCGTGTACTACAAGCAACCCGCCGCTGCTCTTCGCCGATTCGAGAGTGCGAAGACTCTCAGGGGCTAAGTCCCCGTGGTACACGCCACCCGCGCACCCATCACGAAGACTTAGTTCTTCCCCAGTAGGGCATTCCGCCCCTACTGGTTCCCAGCGTTCCCCTGTCCCCGGGATCCTGGCTTTTGCCAGCGACCCTTGAGGATAGGCTTGGGAAGGACCGTCTGCGGTTTTTTTTTCGCGGGACAGTCGCGCTTGAAGTGGCCCATCTTCCCATAGCCGAAGCAGCGGATGTCACGCTGTTCGGCGGACACGAGTTCCATGGGAACTGGTCCGTTGGAGCTTGTTCGACCGGGGGCCGACAAGGAACTCCCAGGCCACGCTGAGGCCGGCGTACGCGCCTGGCGATGGCTGTACTCTTCTTGAAGCGTCACTTGAATCGCCTCTTCGAGGGTGTTTGACTGCACCCGGAACAGCTGAGTGCGTGCGGGGCCCACCCGAAGGCCACACAGTCATCTTGATGTGTTCGTTGAGTGGGCTTCCCACTAGGGACGCCGTGAGCACCCGTATCTCTTGCACGTACTCGTGCAGCTCACGCCTCCCTTGTTTGCACGAGAGGAAGCGCGAGCGCTGGCGGTACTCGTAGCTCGCCGGGGGGAACGCGGCTCGGAGCTGTTCACACAGCTGAGCCCGGGGATGTGAAACATCCAGGGGATGTTGCCTCCCGTGTGTACACCCAACGCTTAGCACGGCCGTTAAGGTTGCAGAGTGCAAAAGCAACACGAAGCTGCTCGGTCGAGGTCAGAGCCGCATCCAGCGCTAGCTCTACTTCTCGGACCCAGAAGTGAAGGTCCTCGCCTTCCTTCCCTTCATACGGCCTAACCTCCAGCCGTATTGGCTTCGGGTGAGGCGGATTGGCTTCCGCCGCCGGAGCCTGCAGGTTCTTCCGCACATGCGCGATGAGCCCCTGCTCGTACGCGTCAAATGCATTGACGCGCTCGAGCTGCTCGGCCGGTGTTGACACCACCAGGCTCTGCAGGGCCTCCATCCCGAAGATGCCTGCCATCTTCCGAACCGACTCGAACTGAGAGTCGTTCATTTGGGAGAAGTCGTTCCTATCCATGGCAATGAACTTCGGAAAGGCTCAGGTAGTTTACCCGCGGTGGCGTGGATTGACTACTAGTGCTACCAAATGTGACGGGGTCACACAGCACCTTGCGCTAGAGGAATTTAGCTTCCGAGAGCAGACAAACTCTCAGTGAGCGGCAGTTCTCAGGTCCCCTCTTTATCAAAAGAGAGCGAGTGACCTATTTAAGGTAGAATGTAAACTGAGTATATTTATAGATAGATAAAGCTTGGGCTTAATACAAACTATAAGTCACCTATAGAAATGCAATGTCATCGACCACTTCCCAAAAAGCTCTGGACCCCACAGGTGGCCAAGACCCCGCGCAGAGCCAGTCCACCCTCGAGTGGATGACCCCCCTTCAGGACGGGAAGCCCCACCACCTGGCGGCCCGAAGGGGCATGCGCGGTGGGCACGCGGCGATGCCCGTGCCCTACCGACAGCTCGCGCCTGACGCACGCGAACCAAGCTTCAGTCTGTGCCTGCGCGGCACGAGGCGGCTCCTGCCGCCGAAGCTATGGGGGCACACCTATGCCCGCCACTAGACGTCTGAACGACGTCACTGCGCACGCGGGATATGACACCCTCGAGAACGTGCTCTGTGGTCACGTGGACTGCGCTACGGACAAGTCGCCAACGTCGTGGGAGGTGACATCGCGCTATTGTGGAAGTGACGGCTGATAACTACGCAGCGGAGGGGTCTGCAGACTCCAAGGGATGGAAGCGCTGCTGGAGCGCTGGGACTACAGGGTGGCTGGATTGAGACGGACACCGACAAAGGTCACAGGATGTCGTTAGGGTAGCTAAGTGACAACCGTGTTCCTCAAAACAAATAAAAAAAAAATGTCATCGACCAATGGTTGGCTTTAGACGACCTTGGTACCTTGTACCAAATATCCCGAAGTATGACGTGTCACACTTCATGTAACCAGCGGTACGCTTAGGGCTACGTACCCCGTTACAGTGATGCATGGTGAACGTAAATGCTTGATTTGGGACAGCATGGGAGTCCACATATCGAAGGCTGTGAAAGGTAAGTGCTCTTCAAAAAGGGTTCGATGTGTGTTGTGCCTGGTGGTCTCACGCCTTACCTGCAAGCTGGAGTTTCAAGGACCTAGTGTACATAGAAATTAACGCTTAGAAAGAGTCAGACCAATAATATCCTCACCCGTATAAAGTCCTCTCTGTCACTTTTGAGTGGCACAGTTAAATATAGTCCGGACTCTAATAGGGCGCATCCGTTATTAATAACGATTTGCGTGCAAGGAAAAATAGAATGTTTATTTAAACAGGCACCTTATCTTTCGCAACCATGAGTTTCTTTTCTGCCGATTCTCGGGCACGCTCGGCGTACATATTCTCGAAACCTTGTGCATGCGTGTACACGCTGACCCACGCCTTCGCCGCAATCAAAGGTCCCTAATAGAGTGTGGTGTCTGTCTGTAACGTCCGTAACAGGCTAGGGTTAATTAATGTAGCGCAAATACGGGCGTTCTACTGGCTGCCGAGCGCAGCAAAGGCGACCCCAAATTGGCTAGAACCACATTATGTGATGTACCTAATGTACGTGGTCTACACATCGTTTTTAAATGCACCGTTCAAAATTTATTTTGCCCCCATTTTTAAAACAGAAGCGGAAAGCCACGCTACTCAAGGTACGCTGCGTGTATGCATGTTAGCTTACATTAGTAGCTAGCAAGACACACATACACAGATAGTCCGAGGTTCCTGGGGCTGCTTAGGGGGTAGCTTATAACTTGCGGGATTTTATCCTGCAAGTAGGTAGCCGTGCTAAGATGATTTAGTTCCTGAGTTCTCTGGGCTCTTGGAACTTTATTTCACAGCCCACTCTGCACGAGAGCACATTTGGCACCTGGTTCATTGACCGCAAACCCGACAGGGAGCCAGTTGAGCCGGTCGGTAATGGTTATTGATGGGCCCGCACATTGCGTGCGTGCAGTTGGTCAGAAGGGTACCGTAACTGGCCTCTTTTAACCGACAGATAGGATGCCAGCTATGTCAATAGCCAGCCATTGTAATTAACGACCGCCTTTTGGCAAAAGGATATCGCACATCAAGCTACAGTACTACCCGGGGGCCCAACCCTGGAGATTCGACTGCACAATTTGCAAACTATAACCACTCCGGGCCTCACGGCCCGTGACTGTGGGATAAGTGATCGGAGATAGCCTTGATGGGGGCAAGCAATCCCGGGTAGTACGCATATTCCAACACACTACTCTATAAGAACCTACTGCTACGTGCGGTGTACTTAGACATTGTCTAACGCGTCACGTTCTCGTGTTTGCAGAGCTATGAGTCGGAGTAAGTGAAAGAGGACGCGCGAGAAGCTCGAAGAGGCCCTGCGCGAGAACGAACGCATTAGCGCGACACCCACGCAAGAGGAAAAGGATGCACGGAAACGACTTCAGACCAAGCACAGGAAGAAATGATACGACTTAAACAAAGAGATGATAGCCCTCAGCGTGGACCTAGACGAGACAGAAGTCACAGGAGCGACGGACGTTCCGGCTGATCGTATAGTTATCACTCTCGAATCCAGTACTACCTAAAATAAATATCCTGAACCGAGCGATACGATCATTTTAGAGAGGTATAACTCCCCGGGTTTTGGCCTCCAAACCAGTCATCTCGAGCCGCCCGGCAGTCCGCCGACCCTGACGCTGTTGGAACTGGCCGTCAAAAGCTGTAGGAGCTAACTGATCTGTACGTCCTCAAGAACATATATGCCATGGAACAGACGCCCTCCCCGCGCTGGTATTGGGTCGTGCGAAGCAGCCCTACTGCTCCAAGAAACGCACTGCACAGAAGCTGGATTTTAGCTATTGGACCAACAAGAAGGCCTGGAGAACAATAGAAAAATGCTTTCGCCACACAGGGATAGTTATCAATGGAGTGAAGGGAGACAATAATGAGGCTGAGTTCTCCAGTTACGGGGGTGATGCCACAATAGAGGACATCATAGTCCGCGCTTCGCAGTTAAGCTCGTAGGTACATCTAATTTTACGTAGAAACTTCTTTAACAATATTTCAAATTATAAGATAGGGTCGACCACGTTACCGGAAGTGGGAGAGATTGCTGTATTGAAGAGCAGGAGGAGAGGACGGAAGAATCCAACCCTGCGGCACATCAGCACCGGTTTGCGGCTCAAATGGAGGCGGCGTATCAAGATGGAGCCGCTAGAGTAGCTTTATTTAAGGTGCCTGTCATACCACAAACTACAGTTCGGGAAGCGGTTCCGGGGTCGGCAGCGCAACGAGCTCGCGAATACGAGCTAAAAGGACATTGTCGCAGGCAGATCGTGACCGGACACGCGACGCACAAAGAGCTCGCACGAGACGAGTGAATGTGTCACTCTTTCAGCGTGATATCGCCCGGCAGAAGGGTGCAGAGCGCCAACGTGCCCGTCGAGCTCGGCGACGCGAGGAACAGCTCCAGGAACTACGGGAGCAGAACCGAGCGGACCATGACATAAAAACGTGCGGAGCTGCCTTCACAGGATCGGGAAGTGGAACGTGAGCTAGACCGACTACGGCAACTCAATTGGAGATCAGGGCGGACAGCAGAAGAATGCCAGCAGGAACTCGAGCGGGTGCGCACTCGACGCCAATACGTCCGTCATGGCCACGCTCTAATATCCCATAAGGTTTCGTTGCGTCCATGATAACGGGTGACGACGTGGTCGACGGTCGACACAAGCTCCCGGCTACAACCATTTGTCCGATCTGTAATGACATGAAGTGGCCTAGCGAGTCTGCGATATCATGCTTTCTGGCAGGCAGGGTAAAGCTGCCTCCACTGCACCCCGCGCCACCAAAACTGCTTCAGCCGTACGGAGATCCCGAGTTCCGCCGTCAGATTCGTGCCTTCAACCAAGCCTTTGCGCCTACGTCGATTGGTGCTTCGTGCTCAAACCGATCGTATCAAAACGTACGTCAAGACGGAAGCGTTGCCGGTACACACGGGGTGTACACATATCGCATTCAAGGGGCTAGGGGACACTACCTAGAGTATGGCCTCCCCCACATGGACCGTCGGACAGGCGCGCGGGTATCTCCAAAGTTTTCACAGATCTACATTGTGGATCCAGACATGCAACGCCGCGCGGAGCGACGTCTTGTTATATTCACGGATCTGGATCGTGTTGCACTACTGGACATCGAGAAAATGATGGCGGAGCACAACCCATTAGCGCAACGGCTCCCCCACTTTGGGCAGCAGGTGCGTCAATACAACACGGAGGCTCCAGTAGACTTGGTGTTCCGTCTGCATGATAACAGCTCGAGACTGAGGACGCATAACCGCCCCACTGTGTCTGAAGTGGCTGCGACTCTCATTGAGGATGGCAACCTGGCTCAGCATCGGGATCTACTACCCTTTACACGCGATCAAAGGCTGCTACGTTTGTACGAGACTCACGCCGATTACGATCCACTCCAATATCTGCTTTTCCTTCCATATGGAGAGAAGAGCTGGACCTACACAGACGGGTTCGCGAATGGTGCTGAGTATCGAAACAAGAAGGCGATGTTGCTTCGCGAACACGTCGCGTTCCGCCTTCGCCAGAAAGTGGATGATCTGTCCGCTCTCCGTCAAGGTGGGCGTATACTCAAACAGTGGTGTGTAGATCAGTGTGCAAAATGTGAGCAAGAGCAACTTCGCTGCGTGGCCGACAATCAGAAAACACTTCGCGCCGATCAATACTGGGGTGTTCAAGACGCTTTGCTCAACGAAGATACTTTGGCTCTGGTGGAAGGAGAAGTACTTATGTCGGAATACGACCAAGACCAGAACCGATTGGTGCACCCTGACCGAGATCGAGGAGCCAGAGGACGACCAACCCACTTTCTTAATCAGGCTGACAAGCGTATCATACTACCGGCTTCGCACCTGGGTAGCCCGCGGTCCATGTACAAGTCGTATCAAGATTCGATGGCAACTGTTCCGGAGTATGGATGGCCCGACGTCTTCCCAACTAAACCGTGCAGCCCCAAGTGGGACGAGATTCTTGAAGCGATACCTTCCGAGATTCAGACAGCCCAAGATCGACCAGATATCGTGGCTCGCGTGTAGCAGCGGAAACTGCAAACGACGCTTAACGATTTAAATAAAGGCGTTTGGGGCGAGTGGGCGCGCGAATTTACGTTGACGAGTTTCAAAAACTAGGGCTCTCCACGCTCACGTATTGATTATTTTGGCTGACGAAGACATACCTCGAACGCGCGAGGTCGTAGACAAGATGGCATGCGCTGAGATCCCAGATAAAGATACAAACCCTCAGCTGTATGAGACGGTCATGTCATGCATGCTCCATGGTCCATGCGGGCCTGCAAACCCTTCCTGCGCGTGTACCGAAAGATACCCGAAGCCATTAGTAGAAGTTACACAAGCCAATGCCAATGTATATCCAGTGTACAGACGACGTCGACGGCAAGAAGGTGTTCTAAAGTTCAAAGGCAGAGAATACGTCAATGCGACGATTAACCGGTGGGTTGTACCGTACAACCCGTACTCACCCAGAAGTACAACTGCCACATCAATGTGGAGGTGTGTACGGATATAACTGCGGTCAAATACATGTACAAGTATGTGTACGAAGGACCCGACATGGCTATACTCACTGTGGAAGAAGTCCGAGGAGGGCAGCAGAGTGCGCGTCGAGAACCAAATGAGATTCTATGTTTCTTGAGCGCCCTTTACATTTCTCCGGTGGAAGCTTGCATGCGTCTGCTCGATTTCACGATTCAGGGAAAAACCCATGCGGTGACTCAGCTGACCGTTCATCTCGAGTCAGGGCAGACGGTTTACTTCCGCGAAACGGAAAACGCGGAGGCGGTTTTGGAACGTGGTAGTCACACGATGCTGACCAGATTCTTTGAGTTGTGTGCGAGTGAAGTGCCTGAGAATCATATTGCCAAGACGATGCTGTATCAGGACATCCCTAAAGAGTTCTGCTGGAAAGCGCCAGAGAAAAGCCAACCGAAAATGTGAATTCGCAGGAAACAGTATCAAGCTGCGGTTGTTCGCATGATTCATGTGTCTCCTCGAGACATGGAGCGGTTCGATCTTCGGCTACTGCTCTGTCAGCGTAGAGGCCCAACGTCGTTTGAGGACTTGAGAACGGTTAACGGGATTGTCTGCCCCACCTTCCACAATACGGCGCGGGAGACTGGCTACTTGGAGAAAGACAACGAGTCGGTTTCGTGTTTGAGGGAAGAGGCTGAGTTCCAAATGACGTACCAACTACGCCAGCTCTTCGTCACCGTTCTAGTGTATTCAGCTCCAGCAAATGTTGGTGTTCTATGGGATCGACTCTTCCCGGATTTTTTCCAATACTTCGCACGCAAACATCAGGCTTTGATGGACCCCTTCAAGTCGGCGTTAGTCGAATTGGACACGCTGATGAGCATTCTAGAGTTACTTCAAGCGAGTGGGTATGCGGTAGCTGACATCGACGAGCTTCCACAGTTAGGGTCGTTCCCAACATTGATTCGTGAATCGCTTCGCCAAAACGGCTTACTTGGACCTGAGCTCACTGGATACGATGCGTCAGCTTTGGAGGCGATTGTAAATACAGAAGATCAGGTGAGCGAAGGACAGAGGGTGGCTTACGACCATATTATTGAAGCCATAGACTGTCCTCAGGAAGGCGATAAGTTATTATTTGTCGATGGCCCGGGTGGTACTGGAAAATCTACGTTGTTTCGAAACATACTGCCAAAGTCAGACTCTCGGGGAGAATCGCCATAGCTGTGGCGTCTAGCGGTATTGCCTCGCTCTTGCTCCTGTGTGGTAGGACAGATCATTCCACATTCAAGATCGCTTTGAAATTGAGCGAGAGCTCGACGTGCGGTATCAGGAAGAACTCCCATATATAAAAGTTGATCAAGCATGCAAGTTGGATTATTTGGGACGAAGCACCTATGGCCCATCGCCACGCATTCGAGGCAGTAGACAGAACACTGCTGGACATACTTGACAGCGATACCGAGCCTTTTGGGAAAAAGTGTTTGTACTTTCGGGAGATTTCCGCCACATTCTCTTGGCCGTGAAGAATGGAACACCCGTCAACACAGCTGACGCTTGCCTCAAGTCCTCTAGACTGTGGCCCCCATTTCAGACGTTCCGTCTTACGGAAACATGCGAGTGCGTACAGCTGAGACTGCGGACACTGCCGAGGAAATGGCTGGGTTCTCCGAGCTTTTGCTGCAAGTCGGGAAGGAAAGCATTATGTAAACCATTCCCTAGGAAGCGATTAAAGATTCCACGCGATATGCTGATTGAAAATCCACCTGTGCCCGAGGATGAAGACCAGGAAATTCGTCCTGGTGGTATTTCAAGAGGCCAGGATCGGATCATCGACGAAATGTATGGCGATATTAACAACCACGAGGTTGCTACAGATGCGTATTTCGCTAACCGAACGATAGTCACGACCACGAACGCAATCGTGCACCGCATCAATGAAGCGGTGACCATTCGATTAACTGGACAGCCGCGGGAATACAAGTCTTCCAATTCTGTACAGGACGACGGTGACGGCAATTTCTTCGAGCAGGAGGTACTCTACTCGATGAATATCAGTGGAATGCCTCCCCACAAGCTGACCCTCAAGGTAGAAATGCCTATCATGATGATGCCTGAATCCAGATCTAGGGTTGTGCAACGGAACGCGGTTTCGAATCGTGACCCTCTAGCCACATGTCGTCGATGCCACAATCATGACAGGTGAGCGACAAGGGCAACATGTGTTGATTCCCCGCATTGTTTCATCAGTGACGGAGACATTCGGGGCTTCTGTTTCACTTGAGACGCAAGCGGTTTCCTGTCCAACCGGCCTTTGCGATGACGATTAGCAAGGCGCAAGGACAAACGGTGACAAACAAAACAGTTGTAGTTATAAAAGTCATTGTAACTTGCAAAACTTATTAAGTACATACTATTACGTATTTTTATAGTATGTCCTTGGAACCACGCATTTCTACGTGTACGTTAAGCACCTTGCAGCATTGAAAGCATCTTTAGGGGCTATTTCATTTGCGAATAAGTAGCTCTTTCTATTTAGCACTAAATATTAAGAGTGACATGCTGTCATGCCATTGGCTGATATATGGGGAGCCAGACCCATTATAAGCCAATTGGACTATGACGTGTATTTGAGTGGCCAGGTCTGTGGTCTGGGTCCTAAAATAAAGTCATTATTAAAATAGTAAAAATTACTTCGTAATATTATAACGATGCCGCCTTCGGAGAATGGATAGTCTTGTGCAAATATCCATATGTGCTCTGTGAGCCACATGAATTTAATGATTCAAGCTACATAATCCAGTTTTAAGCAATCGAAGCCGGCTTCGCTCCGCTTGGCAGCCAATGAGAAGGCTAAAAAATTTGAGCGTTTCGTGTGACGGACGGACGAACACTGTGCTAGCATTGATAGTTTAGGCTTATTATAGCAGCGTTGAATAAAATAGTAGATTATATTACGTAGTCTAATTACTTTAAACTATTGTATTATATTTGCTTTATTAAAGTGACTTTTGTGGTCTCCCCCCATCCCATCCCATCCCATCCACGCACACCACTCCACAGCCACGGAAAAGATATCGTCCTCCTTTGTATTTGCGTGCGTAAAGTGCGACATTAAGAAATCGTGCGCACTTTCCAACACGATACGCTTCCCATCCTACACACACACCAATCCGCCGTTGCAAAAAAGAGCGCCTTCCTTCGTATTTGCGTGCATGTGCGACCCTTAGATAACGTGCGCACTTTCCAACAAGAACACATAACACGGAGAAACACCAAAGCAGACTATGTACTTGATGGGATAGAAGGAGCAACACGGATCACGACACCACGGACGTTGACAGAGGACGAAATCTATGAAGGAACCTAACGATTCTGAAAAGCACGAACCACCGACGAGTACGCTACCACATTCAATAGAAAGGCAAGAACATGACGGGAGCGTATGGATGGGAGAAATGAACTGAAGTAATGACACCCAAACATGCTGAAAAGCACGGCTACGAAAGAGCACGCACGTTCAAAGACACGGTGGAACTCGTAACGGTGAGAGTGCACAAAAATATTTTCCAATAACATCACCGTAGAACATGGAGCAGAGTCAACGGACCAAACATGAACTCAAGGGATATCTTAATGGAAGATTCCCGAGCATTGAAGCACGATATTAGGGTAGAACCAGAGCTCACCGAGTCCCGAAGCACGATACGATACTACGGTAGGAACCGAAAGCACGGACGGTGCCACTAAAAAATGAAGGAACGCAGCTACGGGATCTATAGACGGGAGATCACCAAACCACGGAAGACGTTACCAGTGCAGAGCTTGAGATCTCCAAGCCACGAGGTACGATAGTACATTATAATTAACACGATTGCACGGACGGCGGACCAGCCACGAAATACACTGGGGGCGCTTGGGATGACCACGACTGCACACCGCGGAGCACAAAGCCATTGAAGAACACGATTATATACGGAAACGCAGACAAACTACGCGAATGCGATAGCATAGGACAGCACAACCACACCGCGGTTGCATGAATGTGCGAGAACGCGGTGAATGGAGCCATACCAGGAGAGCACGATACACGGGCGACGGAGCAACGCGACTGCGGGGAGGCACCAATGTAGTGTAGTGATTTCTCCAGAGTCGGATAATCGCCCGTCGACAAAGACGCGGCACTACCCAAGATGTTCAGGCGACGAGCCCTCGGTCACGTGACGTACGGTGACTCGATGATGCAAGAGACTCGACGGCGTCACGACCGAACTCACAACGAATATGTGAAAACGGTCCAGATGTCACTAAATCCAGGCTGTCCTTATTAATAATAATGGACTGGCCGGATTCGCATTCAGCGGCCAAGGGCTGACCATCTACGGTACGAACCCTCGGTGGCGGTTGGGATTAGCTCGCAAAAAACTCAGCGACCCTTTGAAGGCACATTCACCGTCTGAGACAGGGTGCGAGCCGTTTCAGATGCTCATGCGACGGTGCGGACGACGCCTGGCGTGCAAGAAGATCCATAACGGATCATTGTTCACTTGATATTTGTATACTTGATTAGGACTTCTTATTAGGAATAGACCCGAAAGGGTAAACATAAATACAGAACAGAACTTCCACTCAAGCACACAGAGCGACGTCCGGCTTCAAGGTAAGCGTCTGGTCAAGCTTGATTGAGTGTGTTATACCTGTCGGTGAGCTCGAAGATCTGTAGCGAAGGGTCATCCGGCAAGGCCAAGAGACTGTGTATATTGGCCGATTACTATCGGGAGGTTTTACGTGGCGGCCTTTTGTTGCCTATTTGCACGGCTGGGAGTGCTTGTATTGCACCCCCTTTATTCTTCCAACCGTGTGTTGAATACTCGGTGCCCTCGTAAAAGGCTTACCCGTGCCTGGTACCCTTCCGCAGTTGGGACCACGAGGATTCATAAAACCTATTAGCTTTGCTCGTGCTAGTAACGCGCTTTTTTTTTACTGGTTGGCCTATAAAAGTGGTTTACAAGGTCCAGTCTATCCCGGTGCAAGGGCAGAACTGGGATCTTCAGGTCCACCCGAACGCTCGTTTACTATCTTAGTAGGTGTATTGCTGTGGGAACGTCCGAACTACATTTGTAGCTAGCGTTCACGTGGGAATTCCAACACCACACCAAACCACGGAATAGCATATTTCGGCTAGAGCACCGGTGATGGAAGGCCAACGGCCACGAAATACAATGTACCACGAAACCGGTGCAGCCAACGTAAGCGTTTGAGAACAAGGAATAGTTAGCAGCCACGAAAGAGGCCGTACTAAAGCGAATGAGCCCAAAAGAGAAAGTGCTTAACCACTATGAAGCGTGTGCCACGGGTGAACAGGGAGCTACGAAGCCAGGAAGAACAGGGAAGAGCACGGGCCACTGAAGAGCATGACATCCAGCCTGTGGTACGGGGTACCGGGTCCACATGATACTACTGAATGATAAGTGCCTAAGAACAGCAAGCCTAGACCTACAGGGGTAAACGACGCTCATAAAGCACACGACACCTAGAAGCACTTAAATTTGCGGGCATCTCATCTCCAACAAACCCTATCACTCCGCTGCGTAGCGGCGGCGGCCGGCTACCCCCCCCCCCCCCCCTTAGTGTCTGTCCGTCTGTCTGTCAGGGGTAGGGTTGTAAAATGTAACGCACATGCGGGCGTTCTACTGGCTGCCGAGTGCAGCGAAGGCGGCGTCAATTGGGCAAATTTGACTTTATGTAATACACACACTATACATGTATGTGGTCTAGACATCGTACTTAAATGCACTGTTTCAAATTTCATTTTGCCTCTATTTTCAATCGCGGAGCACAGCGACACGCGAAGGCCCCCCCTGTGTGCGGAGGCACCGATTAACACACACGTAATATATGTTCTTAGCAGCTGGTACTAATAATAGTAGGATCTGGTGACGCACATTTCGTCTTAAAAATTCATTGTAGTACGTATAGCTAGCAAATATTAAGCTTTGTAGTACTTTCTAATAGTATTACTTTCCAGATTGTTTTTCATAGTACGTTTCTTAATATCTTTCAAATTTTTGCTTGCAATCTTTTGTAGTAGTCGTGTCAATAATTATTAATTCAGTTCCAAATAAAGTTAAAATAGATTCTTTCTAACGCTTAAGAAGCGCAATTTTATTACAAACGTTAATTGCTAGCAAATACGACTATGATGGCCCCACACACTCCACGTCGCCGCCGCCTAAAAAGGACGTAATCCTTTGTCTTTGCGTGTATGTGCGACACTTAGAGAATGTGCGCACTTTCGAACATGATACGTAGCATAAATTCAGGGCTCTGAAAGGGTTTGTGATTAAGTTAGCGCAGAGGCACGTGATTATACAAGAAACCCGGAGGAGTCAGACTATGTACATAATTCGATAGAAGAAACAACTTGAAATACGGAAGGCCACCGACGATAAAAGATTAGGTAATGGATTTAGTGTTAAGCTCGAAGCACAGAAGAGCACGCAGGCGTGAAAAAAGACACATAATGACGGATGCGGATGAGCGCTAAAATAATGACACCCCCACATACTGAAAGCAGGGGCCACGGCAGAGTACGCACGTTCGAGCCACGGTCGAACAGGTAACTATGAGAGTGCACGGAAAGGAATTATACCACAGTACCAATGTGGAACATGGCGCACGGTCAACGGACCAGGCGTGAAGTCACGGAATACCATAAACGGGAAAGCATCGAGCACTGGAACACAATACCAGGATAGAACCGAGCCATGGAGCACGACCATGAATGAGTATGAACCACAAAACTTGTAAGCCCCACGCAAGCCCCTGGAAGCACGGAATAGCTAGCAGCCACGAAAGAGGGCGGTGTACTGAAGAATGAAACAAAAAGCGATAATGTATAAACACTAAGCGATGTTACAAACGGGTGAGTAGGAGTTACGAAGGATATAAAAAGCACGGGCCTCGACAAAGCGTGCCATTCAGCCTGTAATACAGAGAAGAGAAAGCGTATGACACATCGATGTCGTACAGAGCCTCATGCGACAGCGGAATGGCAAGTTGCTCAAGTACACTATACGATACCGCACTGGGGTCGACCAATGCAATGAAGCCTCCAACACAAGACAAGACACGCCTACACTAAATACTTAAGGCTGAAGCCACCTCCCCTCCGACAAACCTCGGAGCACGATACCAATGTAGAACCTGAGCTCACCGAATCACGGAAGATATTACATTCGAACAGGATTGTTCGGACGGCGGACCAGCCATGAAATCACGGAAGAGCACATAGGGGGAGAACGAGGCCACACCGCGGAGCATGATACCACGGTAAACCACGACACAATAAACACGTGTAACGGACACACACTATGATACCACTTTATCACAGCCGGTATAACCTCGCCGTGCCACCACGGAAGTGCGCCGAGGATACACGGGCGACGGAACAACACGGCTGCGGGGAGGCACCAAACCACGGAATCGGCTTGAGTACCGGCGATAGGAGGCCAACGGCCATGAAATATCAGCCACCACGAAACCACGTAAGCGTTTGAAAATCGGAAATAGTTAGCAACCATAAAACAGGCCATACTAAAGAGCATGAGCCACTAAGTAGCATAAACCACGGGTGAGCAGGGACCCCCGAACCCAGGAAAAGCACGGAAGAGTACGCGCCATTGAAGAACATTCCATCCAACCTATAGTACGGGGAAACGGAAACATACCAAACCACAATTTATACGGGTCCACATGAGACTACGGAATAGTAAGTGATCAAGTACACGAAGCCAAGACCTACTGGGGTAAACGACGCTCACAAAACACACGACATCAATAAGCACTTAAATTTGCGGCACCTCATCTCCAACAAACCCTATCACTCCGCCGCGTAGCGGCGGCGGCTGGCTAGTCAACCTGCCTAGTGGAGTGTTTTGTCCGTCCGTCTGTCTGTCCCGGGCTTGAGTTGTAAAATGTAACGCACATGTGCGTATTCTACTGGCTGCCGAGCGGAGCGAAGGCGGCGGCGATTGGATAAACAAACTCTAAGTTTACATATTAAATGTATACTACACATCGTACTTAAAAGTACCGTTTAAATTTCATTTTGCTCATTTCGCAAAGGGCGTTGCCTGTGTGTGCATTAGTTAGCATTAGTAGAAGGCGCCGATGAGCACACACGTACTATAACATCATACGATCTGTTTAAAAAATAGTAGGCTCAGGTGACTTATGTTTTGGCTAATATCGAAACTTTAGTACTTAATGGTTTTTTTATGATTTGTTTTAACTTCGTAGTAGTTTTTATAATTTTACCTACCGTTTTTTGCAAAGTACTACAATTTATAATAGCTTTCATATTATTACTTGCAGTTTTTTAGTAGTTGTATACGTACTTATTAAATTAGCGCAAGATAAATACGTTGTGTTACTTCTAATATTCAGAACTGTAATTGTTTTAAAAATATGGCTTGAGTGCCCCCCCCACGCGAAAAAAGCGTCTTCCTTTGTATTTGCGTGTATGTCCGACACTTAGAGAATGTGCGCACTTTTAGATATGATACGTAGCGTTCATACAGGGCTCTGAGAGACGTGTTTATGATCATGTTAGCGCAGAGGCACGTAATTAAACAAGAACACCAAACACGGAGGAACACCGAGTCGGACTATGTACACGATGCGATAGAAGGAAGAACTTGAAGCGGGAGGCCACTGACGATGAAAGAATAGGCCACGAGATTTCATGCGAGAACGAAGCCCGGAAGAGCATGCAGACATGAAAACACGGAGCGGCACGACGAGACAACAGCGGTGAGAGCTGAAAGAATGACACCTCAACATGCTGAAAAGAGCACGGGCCACATAAGAAAGCGCACGCTCACAGTCACGGTAGACCACGTAGCTGTGCGAGTGCGCGGAAAGGAATTTTTCCATACCACTACGGTAGAGCAACGGAGCACGGTCGACGAACCTAACATGAAGCCAAGGGATACTATAAACGGAGGATTACCGAGCATTGGCACAAGATATTAGAGTAGAGCCAGAGCTGACCGAGTCCCACAGCGCGATACTACGGTACCTAACGATCACACAGACGACAGACCGACCGCGACATTAAAAGTTGGCACTATAACATGGACGGTGCCACTACAAATGGGAGAGCGCAGCCACGGAGGCTATAGACGGGAGATCACCGAGTCGCGGAGAGCGATACCACTGAAGAGCCTGCGCCCCCGGAGCCACGCAGGACGATACTACGTTAGAACACGATTGCACAGACGGCAGACCAGCCACGATACTACGAAGAGTACACGAGCGAGGACGGTGGCCCAGCCAATAAACCATAGAAAACCAAGCGGCCACAGGAGCTATATATGGGATCACCGAGCCACGTGACACGATTCCAGTGTAGAACCTGAGCTTACCGAGCCACGGAGGAAAGTAGTACATTAGAACTCGATTGCACGGACGCCGGACCAGCCACAAAATACACGGGGGGGGGGGTGCGCTTCGGGAGATCACGATTGCACACCGCGGAGCACGACGCCATTGTAGAGCACGATAGTACGGGAGCGCAGAGACACTACCCGAGCGCAATAGTATAGATAGCAGAGCCACAACGCGATTGCACGATAGCGAGATAACGCGGTCGATGCAACCTTACGAGGAGAGTATGATGCACGAGCGACAGAGCGACACGACCACATGGAGGCACGAAACCACGGAGTAACACCCTTCGCTAGAGTACTGGCGATGAGAGGCCGAAGACTATATACCACGAAACCGATGCAACCCACGTAAGCGTTTGAGAACAAGGAATCGTCCGCACAAATGAGGCCATTTTAAAGAGCATGATCACTAAAGCGAGGCGCAATACCACTAAGCAGCGTGGGCCGCAGGTGAGCAGGGAACCACGAAGCCAGGAACAACACGGAAGAGCCCGGGCCTCTTAAGAACATGACATCCAACCTGTAGTACGGGGTACCGGAAGCGTACCCAACCACGATATTGTACGACTTCGCATGAGACTACAGAATGGTAAGTAGATTAAGCATACGACATCACGATGTACTGGGGTGGATGAATTCACGCGCAACCTGGAAGTACAGCATCCTGACCAAAAGCACGCGACACACCAAAGTACTAAAAGCTGCGGTCGGCTCATCGTCAACAAACCATGCCACTCCGCCGCGTAGCGGCGGCGGTCGGCTAGTCAAAGCTCCCTAGTGGAGTGTGGTGTCTGTCTGTAACGCCCGTAACGGGTTAGGGTTCTAAAATATAACGCAAACTAGGACGTTTCACTGGCGCCGAGCGCAGCAAAGGCGGCCTCGATTCGCTAAAAAGTTGCGGAGCCCAGCGACGGCGGCCCCCATTGGCTAAAATCGACATTGTGTTTATCACACAATCTATGTGGACTACACATCGTACTTAAAAGCATCTTTAAAATTCATTTTTCTCTCATGTTCAACTGTGGTTCGCAAGGCTACGCAAAAAGGCGCTGCCTGTGTGCACTTTAGCGTGGCCTTACGTATTTCAAGTTGTTTCTTCTATCGCATCGTGTACAAGGTCTGACTCGGTGTTCCTTCGTCTTTCGTGTTCTTGGTTAATCACGTCCCTTCGCGCTAGCTCAATCACAAACCCTGTTTCCAGTGCGTTATATGTACCCTACGTATCGTATTAGAAGGGAGGCCCATGCTCTCTTGGTCGCACACTACGCGCAAATACAGAGGAAGAGTTTTTTTCTCGCACCGGCGAGCTATAGTCATATTTAAAAAAAATCTAAATATAAGAAACAGCACTATATTTATTTAGCTAGCGCTAGCAAAATAAGTACATTGACTACTACTACAAATAACTGCAAGCAAAAAGATGAAATATATTTAGAATACTACTAAGCAAACAATAGCCGGCCGCGCCGCTACACGGCGGAGTGGCATGGTTTGTTGGAGATGAGGTGGCTACAGCTTTACATACTTCGTGTTTTGTGTAATTTCGGTCTGATCTTGTACCCCGAGGCTTCGGCCATCCCCGGGTGATGTAGTGTCCTGTACTTAAACCACCTCCAATTCCGTAATCTCATGTGGTGGTGTACGATATCACGGCTTCGTACGTCTCTGTTGCTCCGTACTACTGATTGGCGTCTATATTCTTACGTGGATCTTGCCCTTTTCCGTTAATGTGCTCTCTCTTTTGGGGTCATGCTCTTCGGTAATACGACCGTCTTTCGTGGCTGCTAACTATTCCTGCTCCGTGGCGTGGCCTCGTTCTCCCCCTATATGCTCTCCCGTGATTTCATGGCTGGTCCGTCTTCCGCACAATCCTGTTCGAATGTAATATCTTTATTCGAGACTCAATGAGCTCAGATTCTACATTGGTATCGTGATCCGAGGTTTGTCGGAGGGGAGGTGGCTTCAGCCTTAAGTATTTTGTGTTGGTGTGTCTTGTCTTGTGTTGGAGGCTCCATGTGCATTCATCAACCCCGGTAGTGTGCTGTTTCGTTTACTTGAGCAACTTGCCATTTCTTTGTCTTATGTGACTCTGTACAACATCGAGGTCATGCTATATCACTCCTCCGTACTACAGGCTGGACCACCCGCTATGCCATGATCCGTGCCCTTTCTGTCCATCGTTGCTGCGTAATTCGCTTCTCACCCGTTTTTAAAACCACTTGGTGGCAATACATTATCGTGTTTGGTTTCATTCTTTCCGTACACCACCCTCTTTTGTGCTGCTACATATTCCGTGTTCCCAACGGCTTGCGTGCGTTTTACAGATTTTGTGGTCCATTCTCTTTTTGGTCCATGGCGTCTCATCGACGGTTCCCTCGCCGACGGGTGCTATTCCGTAGTAATAATGATTCATCTCCCATATAACGTGCTCTCCTGGTGTGGCTCCATCGACCGCGTTATCGTGCTAACATGCAATGGCAGTGTGGTTCTGCCGTTTTATGCTTTTGTGCTCGCGTAGTGTATCTGCGTTTTCCCGTGTTATCGTGTACCACAATGACATAGTACTCCACCTTGTGCACTCGTGGTTTTCCGAAGCGCTCCCGGGTGCTTCCGTGTTTTAGTAGTTTTTTCTGCAAACAAGATATTTTAAGATTCGTAGTACTTTATTTTACTTATTTTTGAATTATTCTTAGTACTATTTATATCATTTTTTTGTCTTTGCTTTGCAATCTGTTGCACTATTCGTACACGTAATTTTCTTAAATTAGCGTTCGATAAAAGCATAAATTTGCTACTAATACCAAGTACTATAACTTTTAACTTGTGATTATAGTCAGATGAAAGGTGACTGAACAAATGCAGGCCACGATTTTTTTTTGCGAAGCACGAACCTCGGAAGCAAACTCGCAGCCACGAAAAACACTCAAGGACAGGGAATGAAGAAAGCGAACGAGTGCTAAAATAATGACACACCACATGCTTAAAAGCACGGCCTACGAAAGCGCACGCACGTTCGAGGCCACGGTAGCTCACGTAACTGTGAGAGTTCACGGAAATGTATTCTACCGTAACACCTCGGTAGAGCACGAATCACAGTGGGCGGACCAAACACGAAACCATGAGGGACCGCAAAGCAGAAGTGCTCAAGCGTTAGAGCACGATACTAGGATAGAATCGGAGTTCACCAGGTCACGGAGCGCGATACCACAGACGAACACAACAGCATAGATACCAGCCAGCTACGTAGAACACGACAGGATGAACGGCGACCAGCCATTAAACCATGGAAGACTAAGCAGTAAAGGGAACTCTAAACGGAAACTCTCTGAACCACGGAACACGATACCAGTGTAGATACCGATCCACGGAGGAAGATAGTACATTGGAATAGGATTGCGCGGACGGCGAGCCAGCCACGAAATTCACCGGAGGGAGATTGGGATGACCGCGATTGTAATCTGCGGGTCTAAGATTCCCCAATTAGCTGTTTCTAATCATTCTATGCAAGACCTAATTTTAGTGACAACCAAGAATTTAACACACGTCTCACAAGACAAACATTACCCACCTTCCCCCAACTTGAGCTCTAAGTATCGAGGCGCAGGTACAAACGGTAGAGGCAAGGTGACAGTAACTGGATCGCAAAGTGAGAGGTGCAGATACGGGTGCCAATATACGATTGAGATTGTGAAAGTGCATGTATTGACGAGTTTAGTTACGGGTTGGCAAGACTACGGTCCCGAATGCGACTCTCCTTTGGCGAAAACCCACCGTTCTGACACAGGATATGCGCTAATTGAGTACAGACAACGACGGAGAAATCCGACACCACTGAATAGCATCCGGCCATAGTAAAAGAAAAAACACAGAGCCCGACACAAAAATCCGACGCTCATTTGATAGGCTAATAACGCACTCCAAAAAACAAATCAGCACAGTAAAAATATGTGAATGAAAAAAGAAATTATATTAACACGGTTACTTCCGGATACCTCGGGATAGGCTTTTCAAAGCTACGAATTATCGTTTTCTTCTCTAGCTTTTCACAAGTAGCAATAGTAGACATTACAGTACGGATGCGCTTTTGCACAGCGGTTCCACCAGTGCGTCTACCACAACGATTCCGTATTTTTAATCAAAGAAAGCTAGCTCAACATCACAATAGCACACATAGTACATTCACATTGACTTACTTGCTCAAGTCTGCGCATATCCTTCATGTATGTTAAAAGATCAGAGACGCCAGGAAAAAAGGCCTTGCGTCCCTGACCTTTTGACGTATGGTGTGTCTTGCAATATTAAATTTTTCGGAGGCGGCCTTAACGCCCCCACATTTAGCGATCCTCAAGGCCTCGCGCTTTTGCTTCATTGTGAAGCTTCGCTCAACGCGCTTCATCGCGCAAAATGGCTTGGTAATTACCGACGCCCAAGAAGTGTTTTATCTCCAGCCATTCATCATTTTTTTGTAAGTAATTGGATTAAAAACTTCTTGTATAAAGAAATAATTGGGTAAAAATACAAAAATAGTTACTATGGGAAAGAGCTGTGCTCACAATCACTAGTCGGATTTTTGTGTCTGTCGGATTTCTCCGTCGTTGTCTGTACAACTCATTCCTTCGTTTGCCGGATGCCCTCGGACTTTGTTGCAAAGCGTCACTACGCCCTTCTTGTCCTTCGAGCACTTTGGGCAGTAGAATGTCGATGTTACCTCACGCCGCTTACCTTCAGGTTTGCAGCAGGATAATACTCTACACTGGCACTGTTCAGCGTTTGGACACCGTTTTGCATGCACGTATCTGCCGTTTAAACTAATGCATACCCGCTTTGTACAGTAACTTGCTCAGGAACTGTAGTAGTAGGTTGAGATGTCCCGGTTGTCTTTGTAAATGATGTCTTTGTTTGGAGGATAAGTTTCTTGTGCATTCTTGCCAAGAACCTGTAAGTTTAAATCTTCTTTTTGCGCTGTTTCTCCCACAAAAGCGAATGGACAATGTACGCGTTCGTCATGGCCAGAAGACTCTTGTGGTACTTCTGGAATCTGGTATAAAGAACAACATAAATTAGAAATCATAAGATGACATTGTCAGGGTAGCATTACCTTGCCGCTAATTGCATAGAGTACGACTGAAGTCGCAATGTATTATGGCGGTCAACACCACCCATGAAGCGCTCGTATTCTGCTTTAATCCCCTTGTAACCATGCCAAAAAGAAGGGAAAAGAAGAAAGAGAGAAAACCGACGGTTTGATTGACGGACCGACGGAGAGACATACTACAAGGTAAGGCGGTGGGACTGGCGCCCTCGACGCCCGCTCCGCGGGCGCATGGGAATGGCTGGCCGATGTAGAGAGCTCCGCTCCTCTGCAATGGGGCTAATTGCTTTTAAAGCAAAGCTACGTATAATATATATTCCGTGTTCTACTACTTTTGCTTTAAAAACCAATGTACACAATATCCTTAGTACTCAAATGTTCTGCCTCACCAAACGCCTCTCCACCTCTCGTTTGCATTTCTTGAAGTCGTTTCTGACGATATCCCATATAGCTATGGATATCTGGAAGCTGGCTGCTACAGATGGCTAGGCGTGTTATAGATCTAGCTTGGGAAGCAGCGCTTTCGTCGTTACCGCGGGTGTTTCAAGTGATTTCCAAGATGAGCACCATCTTACCTGGAAGATTTTTGTCCTAAATTCCGATTGAGCGCTTCGCTACTGAATTGGCACCACTCTGACGTGCGGTTCTTTGCAAACTCAATTTCTGTTATTCAGAATGTGGGTCATTATCATTGGTGCTGTGAGCCTCAACATAAATCGGAGAGAGATTCCAAATATGTTTAAAGATAGTAAACACGCCTACCAACACGTATTGGGATCCCACCCCATCGGGTAAACTTGGTGACAGGTAATGCTCCGTGTTGCCGAGAAATATTCGCTACCATATCGTTAAATGCGACGGGCCGGTTCAGCAACTTTTACTCATGTTCGCATGCATAGCATGCTGTATTATAGCTCGTATGGCGATGTTCACTAAACGTACTGATTTCTCTCTTCGATTTAGCTCATATTATCATGATATCGCTGAGCGACATGTACCGATGTTCGCTGACTCGACACAATTATTTAGACTGAGTTCAATAATCAATGCTGTCCGGTGTAGCTCGGGCATGATAGGATGAACACTGCTGACTTAATTACCGGCTTATTTGCAGAGCTACTGACTGATAGAGTGGCTGAGATCCTTTCGAGTGGTATTTACTGGATCTGATTTGTATGCCGAACATACCCAGCCACATGGCTGAACTCAGATTATCAGATTGACGTGGTTTAAACTTGAAGCGAATAGTGTCTCGTGTACACAAGACGAAGTAAATTCGCTGTCTACTTATTAGCTCGTCGTGCTGCTTACTGTGTCTGTGCCGATCCCGCAATATCTCTAATGGGTGTGTATCACGTAGCCTTGATAACCAAAACATATTCACGAGGTCACTGTTGCTTTCTCGGTATTTTTGCATCGTAATGCTAGCTTACTGTGCTTATGCTTCTGATGTATGAGGCATTATGACCAATCTCATTACGAATTGGGAGCAGGTCCTACCGCAGCGATACAGGCACACTAAATGCGCGTCTGTAAGCAGAAGTCAACGCACATATAGGCGCGGTGAGAACACCTTGTAGCCACCCGCGACTAAACCAAGCTCATATCTCGACTATTATGGACAGGGCACTATAGTACAGTACTGCGTACAGACACATCGACTTGACACACCCATCTGTAAGGTCTGCACTATCGCACACATACTCGCTTCTGTGTAGACAGCAAATTATTCGTTGCGCGTAAAGTTCACTCCAAACAGTAGTTTTAATTTGTGAGCGGACATTAGTGGAAAATACGCTGTGAGCGCTGATGGTACATGTAGCATGGATTTGCGTGCGTCCAAATAAGTAAGTGTACTTTTCATCTACGGTGACGCGTATGTAGATAGGGGGGGGGCAGCTTGCAGCGGTACACAGCTGGTACCATATGCTAATAGCTGTATGAAACGCGCTACGCTCCATAGGTGTGTCAACACTATTGGCAGCCCCATAATCAGCTTCCAGTTGTTCGGCGCCAATCCTCGAATTGTCATTTCATTATACAAAATATAAAGAAAGGTAGGAAAGGGTGTGTGTATATTCCAAATACTTGCTCTTCTTCTGCTTCATTTGCTCAACGTACTTAGTGTTGCGGGCGGTAAGCATGGCGAGTATAACGAGGTACGTAGCCCTAAGTGTACCCTGGTTACATAAAGTGTGACACTTCACATATCTGTAGTATGACACGTCATACTCCGGGATATTTGGTACAAAGTACCAAGGTCGTTCAAAGCCAACCATTGGTCAAAGACATTGCATTTCTATAGGCAACTCATAGTTTGTATTAAACCCAAACTTAACCTACCTGTAAATACACTCAGTTTACAATCTGCCTTATTTAGGTCACTCCGCTCTCTTTAGAATAAAGAGGGGACCTGAGAACGGCCGTTCACTGAGAGTTTGTATACTCTCGGAAGATAACTTCCTCTAGCGCAAGGTGTTGTGTCACCCCGTCACACCTGGTAGCACTTGTAGTCAATCCACGTCACCGCGGGTAGACTACCTGAACCTCTCCGAAGTTCGTTGCCATGGATAGGAACGACTTCTCCCATATGAACGACTTTCAGTTCGAGTCGGTTCGGAAGATGGCAGGCATCTTCGGGATGGAGGCTCTGCAGAGCCTAGTGGTGTCAACACCGGCCGAGCAGCTCGAGTGCGTCAATTCACTTGACGCGTACGAGCAGGGGCTCATAGCGCATGTGCGGGAAAACCTGCAGGCTCCGGCGGCGGAAGCAAATCCGCCTCACTCGAAGCCAATACGGCTGAAGGTTTAGCCGTATGAAGGGAAGGAAGGCGAGAACCTTCACTTCTGGGTCCGAGAAGTAGAGCTCGCGATGGACGCGGCTCTGACCTCGACCGAGCAACTGCGTGTTGTTTTTGCACTCTCCAACCTTAGCGGCCGTGCTAAGAGTTGGGTGTACACACGGGAGGCAACATCCCCTGGATGTTTCACATCCCCGGTCTCAGCTGTGTGAACAGCTCCGAGCCGCGTTCCTCCCGGCGAGCTACGAGTACCGCCAGCGTTTGCGCTTCCTCTCGTGTAAACAAGGGAGGCGTGAACTGCACGAGTACGTGCAAGAGATACGGGTGCTCACGGCGTCCCTAGTGGGAAGCCCACTCAACGAACACATCAAGATGACTGTGTGGCTTTCAGGTGGGCCCCGCACGCACTCAGCTGTTCCGGGTGCAGTCAAACACCCTCGAAGAGGCGATTCAAGTGACGCTATAAGAAGATTACAGCCATCGCCAGGCGCGTACGCCGGCCTCAGCGTGGCCTGGGAGTTCCTTGTCGGCCCCCGGTCGAACAAGCTCCAACGGACCAGCTCCCATGGAACTCGGGTCCGCCGAACAGCGTGACATCCGCTGCTTCGGCTGTGGGAAGATGGGCCACTTCATGCGCGACTGTCCCGCGAAAAAACCCCGCAGACGGTCCTTCCCCAAGCCCATCCTCAAGGGTCGCTGGCAAAAGCCAGGATCCCGGGGACAGGGGAACGCCGGGAGCCAGTAGGGGCGGGGCACCCTACTGGGAAAGAACTAAGTTTCCGTGATGGGTGCGCGAGTGGCGCGTACCACGGGGACTTAGCCCCTGAGAGTCTTCGCACTCTCGAATCGGCGAAGAGAAGCGGCGGGTTGCTTGTAGTACACGGATGTGTACGGGGATACAATCATCCCTTTAGAATCTTGATCGATTCTATGGCGTCGAAGAATTTCGCACGCCACCAGACGGTTGCTCGCAACAGCAACAACTTGTCCGATGCTTTGAGAGAAAGCAAGGGCAACGGGACGGTTGTAGTGCGACTGGTCGACAGGAAGGTCGTCACTGCCCCCCAACGTTCAAGTGGATCTGGCCGTCAAGTTTGAAGACTTTGACAGCCTCGAACAGTTCACTGTTCTCGATATGGATCCATATGATATGATCCTGGGCATGCCATGGCTTGAGAAGTACGAGCCCAGGATCGACTGGCGAGGCAAGGCAATCGGTGCTAGCCGCCCTGCGCAGTCCGACAGAGCATTGGTGAGTCATGTTCACACCTCTGTCAGGCCCAGGGCGCCCGTAAGGGCTGTCAGGACCCAGGGCGCCCGCAAGGGTTGTCAGGGTACCAAAGCATCCGGCCGATGCTTGGGAGTCGTCGGCGTATATGACGACTCCGAGGATGTTTTGATGGTGGCAATCCCAGAGGAGCGCTGGCCAAGTGGGTAACTTAGGTCCACAGGCGGGTAACTTAGTTCCGCAGACAGCTGCAGCTGTCACGAAACCTGGGAGCAGCGTGTTCAAAGTGGGTAACAGAGTTCCACACACGGTCGCCCAGACCTTAACTGAAGCGGGAGACGTCGGATGCGCTTCCTGTGTGGGTACCACGGTACCACACGAGTGCCTCGAATGTGGTAGCGCCGACATTCCTAGACGTGGGCAGCAAAGCTCGACATCACGGTCGCCGTCGTCTACGACGCCGCCGCCGCCACCTCAAGTCGGATCCGAACTTCGTTCCGACCGACGTCGCTCCAAGCGACTCGGGGTCCAGGGCCCGGGCTCCTCCGACAAGGCCGGTGGAAAAGTGTTATCACGTCTTCGATGGCGAGACCGGTTTACCCGTCAAGGCACCTATTGTCCACTTGGAACCGTTGATAGAGGTTGCAGAGATACTGAACCTCGAGGAAATGACGGCTGCGTCTTTCCTGACCAACCTCAAGGCTGGAGAGATTGCTGAGATGGTACTCATGAGACCTGATACCACTCGGGAGGAGCTGAACTCCTCCTCTGTCTTGGACGAGAACGTCCTGAAAGACCTGAACAAGCAGCGTCAGACGCGCTTGGGTTCTGCGATCCTTAAGAACCCCAAGAATCCGGTGTATCCTTTGGTGATGGAGTATGCGGACGTGGTGAACAAACACCCACCAGCCCAACTCCCGCCGGATCGAGGCGTACGACACGAGATTGATCTCGTGTCCGGCACAAAGTTTTGTGTCACGAGGCAATGGCCTCTCCCGCGCGAACAGTGCGAGGTCATTGATGCCTTCTTCGCCGCGAAAGCGAAGGCAGGCATGGTGCGGGGGTCGAAATCCCCGCACTCGACGCCGACTTTCTGCGTTCGGAAGCCGAACGGAAAGTGGCGTCTGGTTCACGCTTATAACAAGCTGAACAACGCAACGGTGCCGGTCCAAGAACCAATCCCACGAAAGGACGTGTTGTTGAACAACATGGCCGGGAGCGTACTGTACAGTGCGCCGGATTTGGTAGACGGATACTACCAAATCCTGATGCGAGAGAGCGACATCCCGCTCACCGCGGTAAGCACTCCAAGCGGTATGCTTTGGGAGTGGCTCGTCATGCCGCAGGGCTTGTCTAACGCCTCGGCGACGCTCAATCGCCTGGTGACGCAATTGTTCCGCCCTTTGCGTACCTTCGTACAGACGTACTTCGACGACATATTCGTCCATAGCCGTGCCGAGGGAGGCAAGACGGCCATGGAGGTGCATCTAGGACACCTTCGTCGAGTGTTGGACGTAATGCGAGCGAACAAGCTCTACGCCAACATCGACAAGTGCGTTTTCGCGTCACCAGAGATTAAAGTTCTCGGCTGCTTCGTAAGCAACGTGGGCGTTCGGGCTGACCCAGACAAGGTCAAGGCCATAGCAGCATGGCCGACGCCCCGATCCCAGAAGGATCTTCGAAAGTGGCTGGGCTTGGCCAACTACCTCCACAACTACAGCGCACGGTACTCTAGCCTCGCTAAGTCTTTGTCGAGCCTCCTTCAGAAGGACGTCGACTGGCGCTGGGAGCTAGAGCGCCAGGATGCTTTTGACAGCATCAAGGCCAGTCTCCAAGAGGCCCCTGTCCTGGCCCTGCCGGACGAGACGAAGCCGTTTAGCGTCGTCTGCGATGCCTCCGATTACGCCATCGGATGTGCATGGCTGCAGGCCGACACGGCTGGACACGAACGAGTCATCTCGCTCCAGTCCAGGCAGCTCAAAGCCGCCGAGCGCAACTACCCTGTCCCCGACAAGGAGCTCCTGGTAATGAAATATGCCCTTGTGAAGTTTCGTGTTCACCTTCTGGGCTCTAGGCCCTTTGTCATCTGCATAGACCACGCGTCCTTAAAGACGGCGACTAACTCGCCTCACCTCTCCCAAAGGATGGCGAGGTGGCTGTCCTTCTTCGCGGAATACAACTTCTGCGTCGAATACAAGCCGGGCAAGCTCAACGTGCTTGCGTACGCCCTCTCTCGGCGTCCTGACTATGAGTTGGCCCACATTACGCGGGTAACAACGGATCTATATGATCGGATACGCATGACGTATCGGGACGATGAGGCTGTCGCGCCTATCGTCAAGCTCTTTATGGCAGGAACGAGCGCGAAGTCCGACTGGCTCTCGTCGCGACAACGCTCACGGCTCCACCCATATGAGTTGAAGGATGGACTCCTCTATTACCGGGTGGAGCTCCATGATCCCCCACGGGTGGTCGTACCCAACGACGAGGATCTGAAGTTCGATATCCTCGCGGAGGCGCACGACGCGCCCTCCAGCGGCCACTTGGGCCGCAAAAAGACCTTTCCGTTGGTCTCTTAGTCCTTCTGGTGGACCCACATGTACAAGTGGGTCGCCCGGTACGTTAAGACATGCGAAACATGTCAGGAAGTCAAACCCGCAGGGCACTCTTCGGCTCCACTACAGAGCCTGCCCGTACCGGCTGACTGTTGGAAGTCGATGAGTCTTGACTTCATCTTTAGGCTTCCCGCCGACGGACACGGCAACACCGGAATTTTGGTGTTCGTGTGTCGGCTGAGGAAGATGGTACACCTTGCTCCGGTTCCCGTCACGGTTACGGGCGAACAGGTCCGCAAGGTTGTTCGTCGATGGCGTGTTCCGCTATCACGGCCTCCTGGAGACGATTGTCTCGGATCGAGACCCGCGGTTCACTGCTGCGTTTTGGAAAACGTTGTTCCCTTTACTGGGAGCTCGTCTGCACATGTCCACTGCGGATCATCCGCAGACAGACGGCCAGACAGAGCGCGTCAATCGAGTGCTCGAGGACACTCTGCGCAGTGTGTGCGCGGCAGCACCACGTACGTGGTCGACGCAGCTTCCAGTAGTTGAGTTTGCGCTCAACAACGCGGTGCATGCCTCCACGGGGTTCACGCCGTTCTACTTATCCGGCTTCCGTCACCCCAGAGTGCCTCTCACTCTTCGAAACTGACTCCTCTATTCTAAGTGGGGGAGAGGCTCGGAACGCCCTTTCCTCCCAGGTCTCGGATGTGAGACAAGTTTCGCTGCGGAAACAAGTGGATACCTTTATGGATACCAAGCTGAGCGTTGTCAGCAGGGTCCGCGATGCCATGGCAGCGGCCCAAGATAAACAAAAGGAGTACTCAGACAAACATGGAAGAGGAAACTTAAGTATATTTAAGGTGGGAGACTTAGTGTTGCTAGACACGAGGAACCTACCTCCTGACACTGTCAGCTCTGTCGGCAGCAACAAGATGAAGCACCGCTTCATCGGACCATTTGCAGCTCTGACCAGACATGGTGCTTCGTACACCATCGACCTGCCAAAGTCAATGCCGACGCACCCGACGTTCTATGTTGGACGTCTTAAGCGGTACTTTGATCCGCAGGGGGTTACTGACTCGCAGACCCCCTTTGACCTAGCTCCTCAAAGCGAGGGCCGGTCACAGTCGTCGACGAGGGAGTCGGAGCAGGCACCCAAGCCTCGGTCGGGACAACAAGGCTGCGGTCAGGACCGTACGCCGGAGGGGCTCCATACGAACGGACCCCGGTGCCATACGCCGAGTACGCTGGGTACGCCGGGTACGCATCATACGCGTACGTCTGGGAGTGTGCCGCAGGCGGCTCTGGACGTGGCAGCAGAGCCTCGATCCTTCGGATCATGCGAAAGGCCTCGTCAAGATCGGACGAAGAGGCCCGGCGATCCACCCGCAGGTGCAGGCTCGCGACCTCTCGCTCCAACAGGTCCAGGCGGCCCGTAAGACGAGCGAGCTCGCCCTGATTTCCGGCCTGGGCGGCAGCATCGCCGCCAGTCCCAAGGCCAAGTGCAATCTCAAGCACGAGGACACGTTGACGGAAACGGTCAACCTCAGGGCCCTGCGTCGGACCCGCAGTCGGAGCACTCGGACGAGAGTGGGTTTCGGGAGGCGCCGAGTACTCGTACTCGTACGAGGGCACCTCCGCCCCTGCTTGACCGGAATGGAGAAGCGCACTTCCACGTGGAGTGGATCCCCCAGGAGCAACGGCGTCGCGGTAAGCGACAGCTCCTCGTGAAGTGGAGAGGCTATGCCCACTCCGAGAACTCGTGGGAGCCGATTCAACGGCTCCTGATTGACTGCCCGAAGGCTGTCGCGATCTGGGAACAGAAGCGGCGGCAGCTTCATAAGTAGTCCGGGGCTTCTTGCCCCAACGAGGTACGGATGACGAATACATTCCGAACCCGCGCTCATCATGAGCGCTAGAAGCCGCTCGCTTCAGGATGTCTCTTGGCAGCATGCGCTTGCTGACCAAGTGGGCAAACCGAACACGAAGATCACGCTGGCCCAGGATGCGGGACAGCAGCTAATTTTCATGGAGTTCCCGTAACTCAGTGGGTGAGTACTTAAGAGACTCCACCCATGCCCAGAACATGTCCTCACAAGAACCCCACGTGGGACAGTTCTCGGGCATAACCCGGGGGTATATCCAAAGAGGATAGAGACCACCCCGGGTCTCGGGCTTCTTACGACAAGTCGTGAAGTCCTCAAGAGGGATGCGGTGTGGCGCGAGAAGCACGCACCGAGCAGCCTCTAAGTTGTCAACGAACAACTGTTCTTTCTGAACAAGGACACGTTCGTAGACGCCCCTAGAAGTGTAGCCGCCCACAAGGCCACGAGGAGCGACGAGAAGCTCTAAGAAGAGGTCAGCCCCAGAGCTCTCCTCGGGAGGCCAATACCCTCTTGAGTTGATGGCAGCTCCCTGGCTGACGGGTGCCACCACCGAAACCCCACGCACACGCTGGACAGCTTGGAATTCCTCCTGTTGCTAGTCGAGGTTATTCAAGACTTCCCGGGGCTCAGCGATAGCACCCTCCTCTTCTTCTTCCTCCGTCTCCTCCTCTTCATCCGAGGAGTCGAAGAGACTCTGATAGGAGTGTCGAGTCTCCTTCTCCTCGCCGAGTGGAGACTTAGAGGCTGTACGCTTCTTTGAGGGCTTGGCGCCTTCGGCTTTAGAGGCCTTAGCACGCGCAAGACCCTCGGCAAGCGAGAAACGTTTGCGAGGATTCTCTTCCTCATCGCCACCGGCTTTGGGAGTGCCCTTAGCCTTAACGGCCGCACTCACAGAGCTCACAGACGTTCTGGGACTGTGATCGCCTTCATCACTAGCGAGCGACTGCACGCTGTCATCCTTGTGCTCGCTGGGCACTGGGCTGTGCCCTCCCACAGAGCCCGCAGGAGCATCGTGCGTGCTCTCGGACTCGGCTTCGTCCTCACTACCAGAACTGAACTCATGTTCCACGAACCCAGGGTTCGGACGATTATCTGAGGCCGAGGGCGACGGGCTGCGGCGCTTACTTGCTCGCTTGCCCTCAGCCGCGTCACCCGAGGAGGCGATCGCCTCGGAGGCCACCTGAGTAGCCTCCTTGAGCGCCGAGCCTTTGCCGTGAGGCTTAGTGCTCTTGGCGTGCGCCTTACCGGCCGCAGCCTTGGAGCGTGTCTTAGCCCCGCTCTTTGCTGTACCACGAGGCATGGTAGCGGTCGAATTGGAGACCTAGACGAAGAGCGCACAGGTTAATGCTCGGGGCTCTAACTGTGAAGTGAGCCTCCGCCGCGCTCGCGCGGCCAAGTCGATGGTTTTCGACTTTGAGAATGAGAGTTTGTGATGAACACCTCTTCATTCTGATTGGTCGGTAAGCCAAACCTAAGAGGGGGAGGATGCAACGGGGTACGTAGCCCTAAGTGTACCCTGGTTACATAACGTGTGACACTTCACACTTCAGGAGTATGACACGTCATACTCCGGGATATTTGGTACAAAGTACGAAGGTCGTTCAAAGCCAACCATTGGTCAACGACATTGCATTTCTATAGGCAACTCATAGTTTGTATTATACCCAAACTTAACCTACCTATAAATACACTCAGTTTACAATCTACCTTGTTTAGGTCACTTCGCTCTCTTTAGAATAAAGAGGGGACCTGTGAACTCCCGTTCACTGAGAGTTTGTATACTCTCGGAAGATACCTTCCTCTAGCGCAAGGTGCTGTGTGACCCCGTCACAGCGAGGGTGCGTGCGCTTCTTGTTGTTGTTGTTGTTCTCCTTCTTCTTCTTGGGGTTCCAGTCAGATCTCATCGCCTTCTTCATGTTCGCCACTGGCGGTGCACTTCGGCCAAATCAGGTGGTAGGTGGTGGAGTTTTTCCTCCCAGAAATTAACCACTTTTGGGCCGTTGTCGTAGACAATACAGCGGCGCCGTATGTCTCGTCCGCTGATTGTACGTGGCACGTAACCGTACTGCAGCTTCCCACAGTAGACGTAGCAGGCCCCGGGATCTGTCGTAGAGCGCTGCGGGCTCAGCAGGAGCGGGCCGATCTACGCCGTACATTGCTTGCTCGTAGGGCCCGCCATTTTGCAAACTGTGAGTAAGTTAACAAATTATATGTTTTAAACAATGACTTGCGTCAAAATATTAGCCAATAGCGCGGTAAAGTGAGGTTGGTATTTATTAATAAACACAATAATAATATGTATAATATTTAATTTTGCAATAAAAGCAGTAATATCAGATTTAAAACAAACAAATATTTTACATGCAATAAAAGTGACTAAACATACTATGTATCGAGCGCGCATGCATTCATCGGGTGCGGTGCACGGAAGCCGATAGCGCAATGACCGTGCCGTCGCGCGCGGTGAGTCTGTCCCGTGTCACGATCCACCGGGGTCTTACCAGGAGGATGGAGGCTGGGCAAAGTTCCGAACGCGCTGGCCGACCCAACACCCAGGGTGATACCTCCGGCACCGATGGCGGCAGCATAAGATGAGTACATGGTATAAGTGTACCGTACAGGGACACTCCCTTCGTTCGAAAGTCGGTAGATGGCGGCTCGAGGTGCCTAACGACTTGAGGACTGTGCATCGCCAGGGAGATGCGAGGACGAATGGCCTCCGGCGTAGAGAAGCTACACACGGCTAAAGTGGTGAGAATGTCATGTTGGGAACAGATGGCATATCAAGGAGCTCAAGACGGCGCGTTGGCGTCGTCATGTATATAAGGATTTTGAAGGTATTCCAACGAACATTTTCGCTAGTCAGGCGTACATTTCCCACGTTCAGCAAAGAAGCGAAAACAGCAGAAACAAACAAACAAACAAGCAAACAAACTTTACATTTACTCAAGAGCCCCTTCTTTTAAACACAAACGGCATGCCTGTCACCTAAGGCAAGGTCTCTACTCACATGACGGCCTGATCTAGAAAAGGGGAGGTACACGACATCTGGTGGATAAGCAGGGTACTCGTTCACTGGAGATGGATCAGACTTGCAATCACCCGAGTATTCCAGACTGGAGTGTACTGCTCCCGAACGCGAAAGTTGTTCCTGTGACCTGTTCGAAGAGGTGTGCGTTGGTTCCTGGGTTGCCTTACCCTGTTGGAGCTCGAGCATAGAGAAGACGACATGGCTTTGCAGAGCGGCGATAGTGAGCCCGAATCCGACTACGGCTGACTGGCCCATGTCAGGGAGGTGTTCACTACTGGTAGGAACACTGGTAATAGTATGACACATTTTGGTACTTGGGAGCAACGTGCACCAACGAGCCCGACCCAGCCTGCACTGTCGACACAAGCCGGTGTCGAATCTGTCCAAAACCGGATACATCGTGCTGCCGACGGCACTAAGCGAGGACGCTCAGTAGACCGGTCCAGACCCTGAGCGAGAAGTCTGTCGACATCCAGAACTGGAGCACAGAGCGCGCCGGTGACTACAACTGGCGCTGGTGCAACGCGTGTTACAGATGGCGTGTCCACCAGTGTGGCACACGAAACGCTTCTCTCCGGACTGCAGACGCTGAGCCTCGCCTCCGGCCAGCGCCCTACAATCGCGGATACCTCGGGTATTACGAGGTATTCGCGATTGATACGGCCCAG
The DNA here is from genome assembly GCF_000142945.1 of Phytophthora infestans T30-4. Classification (NCBI taxonomy): domain Eukaryota; phylum Oomycota; class Peronosporomycetes; order Peronosporales; family Peronosporaceae; genus Phytophthora; species Phytophthora infestans. Next base: position 1,685,909 of record NW_003303738.1, on the reverse strand, counting down.
CCTTTTGATCCGACTCAGCATGGTACCAAAACAACTGTCCAGGCGTCACTTGGTACACTGAACCAGGAACATTCGCGGTGACACCAACGGTACCAGCGCTCGTCATAGTAGTAGCGTCCCATAACATAAAATCTCCGACCTCCGACAATCTCCGACCTGTACCAAAAGGGTGGCACATCTAAGTCAGTAACCATTAAAACAAATAATATTTGTTTTAATGGCTACTGACTTAGATGTGCCACCTTTTCTTTTCTTACTGCGGGCCACATCGAAAATGTATTCATAAAAAAAGAGGGAGGCGGCGGCAGAGCGGAAGAAGGGTGGTGGCAGGGCGGTCTCAGTGCGGCGGCAGTGTGGTGGCAATGCGGCGGTAGGATGGTGGTAGGGCGGTGGCAGTGCGGTGGCAGGGCTTGAGTAGTGCGGTGGCAGGGCGGTGGTAGGGCGGTGGCAGGGCAGGGGCAGGGCGGTGCACAGAAGGTGGTGGCAGGGTGGTGCACAGGAGGCAGCGAGCCGGAGTGCTTCAAGTATTAACTATGCAATACATGTTCATTTAATTGACGCTTGCTACATAATGCTCTACGTAATACAAAAATAATGGATCTCCACGCAGGGGTGTTGCATGTATTGCTCCTAATGACGAGCAAGCTCCCTGCGGCGCTGCTTCCCACCTCTTCTAAAATTTACTACTAGTATCATAATAAGTCTACGATTTAACATTAATATGTGGTAATGATTGCACTGGTCGGAGAAGTCGGAGAAATGACTTTATGCATGTGATATGCCTACATATTGAAATTTGTAAGAGCATATCCATATTTGCTGAGTCCCCTCCGACCCGATAGGTCAGAGCCAACTCCAACGACGCTCCACCTAACCCTTACCATTTGGATTGCCCAAATCATTTTGTCAAGACCGTACGATTGGCTGTCTAACAAATAAAAATGGATGATTGGTGATTAATACCAATACTAAAATTAAGTAAGGTCGGAGAATTGATGCTTTTCATCCATAGCGGTATAAGAGGCGACACTCTTAGACCTATTGGAGCGTAAGCCAGCGCTTAGCTGACCGGGGGATTCACACTCGGTCCGTCCGAATGGATAAGTGAGCACGCCGTTAAAGCCATGACCAGCCGGAATCATCGCATCACCAATCTATAAGGCACTGTACAAAGGTGTAGCCGTCCGGGTCCGCACGGGAGTAGGATGTATTACTGCTCGCATGGCGGCCACTGGCGTCGCAGGCGCAACAGCCCAAGTCCAGGGAGGCATCGACGAAGTCGGAACTGAAGTAGCGTAACCAAAGTCTGTCGACAGTCGCGGAACCACCGGATTAAGGAGAGTTCGGGACAGGCAGCGTCGGACACCTGACCGCAGCCACGGTTTGTCGGTGCAGGCTCTGTAGGGGACCTATGACCGGCCGTAAGGCTAATTCCCGTAAATCTGTCATCCACCCGACGTCCGGAACGCAGCCTGCGATGGTTGGCACGTTTCGTCCTCCTGTATGGAATTGTGATGTGGTTAGTGCCCCTATTTCGTCTGCTGTGGATGGTACAGCAGGCGATGCTACTCTCAGAGGTGAAGCTCCTGTCGCTTCGGCGAGGACGACCGGAGGTTAGGGAACCAAGTGTTGAATCTGTTCCGCCTACTGGGTCGATATCTCCTAAATTGCTTCCACCTGATGGACCTCCCGGGTCTGACTTTGGAATTAGCTGGCTGTACGCACAGCCTTCGGCCAGCTATACTACGCAACCGTTTATCTATGGGAGCGGGTGCGATAACCCGCCGGTCAGACAGCGGCTAAACGGGATGCCCTCCAGCATCAAGAATTCGGTGCGGATGATTTAACTGTTCTATTCGGACGGTGCGTCGGTCGAGAATACGAAGACGTTTTGGGCCGCGTTTGAGCATGCTATCGCTAGCCTCGATGAGCCTATCCGTCTCTGTACTTTCAGAGAGTGCCTCAAGGGTAAGCCTGGTGAGGAGTGGTGGATATACTCGCAGATCGATAAATTCGATACGCTCCGGATGCCCTTCCACAATCAGTTCATTTGTCAGGCGCCACTTCCGATTATTGAATGCCTCGAGACTACCAAGCGCTCCAAGGGAATGTCCGCTGAAGTTTGGGGTGATCTCGTCTCGGGTTTGTGCAGCGCTGCCCAATGCTATGATCCACAAATGCGCAACCAGTACTTCATGTCCGGTCTACGGAATAAGGCGTGGAAAGCTGCTCTAGCTACGACGATGGTCAATTCGATTTCTCAAGCAGTCGCTGTTCTTCTCTACAAGAATATGCATTTACCCGTTGAAGAGAGTTTGAGAGCACTGCTGCTCAGAAGCAACCGTCCGAGAGCACTATGTTGCAGATGGCAAAACTCTAGCCATTTCTCCGAAACCAGCTGGCCCAAGATCTTGTGGAGGCGTCCAGCTCGAAGAAATCAAGCCACGACAAAGCTGCCAGTGTCGTGGGTGAAAAGCAGCAAGCGACTAGAAGAAGGTGGGCACCGAAGGTGTCCACAGCGAAATCAGAAGTCACGATTGGCGCTGTTGAAGATTCAGGCTGCACAAGTACCTGGCTGGTGATGGCACCAGCATCGAAGGCGGCAATGTATGTTTTCATGTACAAGTTACTCTTTGAAGCAGGCAGAGAAGCTAGAGAGAAGCTAACCAATTTGAATTCACTTTCAGTTTTTCATTCTACTACTCAGATCAACGGGTCTTCTAACGCAGCAAATTCCTCACCGGTTTCTGAAAGTGCAAAAGGTTCTGAGCCCAAGCCGTAGTCTGCTGATTAGAAGCCCCTCTGTCGATGTCAGTCACGGGACGTCTCGACTTCACGGACTTAGACAGTCCCCAGGCGATGCCACCGATCGCTCGTGCAGAGCGGGCACACCGCCGCAACTTGGGCCGTGTGCGCAGTGAGATGCACAGCCAAGAGCTACGAACTCCACCTGGCTCACCCCTGGACAGTACGTCTCGACGGTTCATGCGTACACCGGAGAGCTATCAGGATCTGATGACGCCGGAGCGCGCATCAAGATCAACACCAACTTCGCGAACGTCCCGAATGTCGGACCAAGACATGATTGCAATGCTGACGGCACGACTCGAAGATGCGATGGTGATTGTGAGCACACAGCAACGAATGCTAAGGGAGCACTAAAAAGCTGCCGTGCGACGGGAGTACGATATGAACCCTACTGAAGAAAAGCTTCCTGTCACTACAACCCCTGTGAAGATGAGCACTCGCATAACAACGGAGGTGGCACCCTACGGGTACACCGTAGCTGAGCCACAGCACGAGAATCCAAAGATCTCTTCCACAATACCACAAGAAGAGTCAGATGAGGCAAAGTCAGCAGCAGCTGATATCTCGGTAGCTGGCAAAGAAAGTCCGGAACCTTCCTCGCTCTCAGTGTCCAAGAAATCATCAATAGAGCAGAAGCCACCCTCTCAATCAATGGAGCAGACCACCGAGAGCCCACCGGTCACAGCGACAGTGACTCACAGCGCTCACAGGTCGCCGAAGCTGAAAGACATACACTGTCGACGCTTTACTGGTGTTGAAAAGTATTCAGGACTCGGAGCCGGGGTCGAGGACTTCCTGAACGAATTTGAGAGCGCGGTGCGCATGGAAAGGCTGCTAAATAAGTCACAGTGGTCAAGCGAGCTAAGGGCTTCTATGCTGGGCACTTTCTTGGAAGATCAAGCTGCTCGTGCATATCATGAGTTGGCAGGCACCAGTGTTGTCAGCTACGAGGTGCTGACCGCACACCTTATGAAGGAATTTGGTTGTCGTCTAAGCCAGTACGAGCTAGGAAAACGACTGGATACCACCAAGCGCGCAGGTGATACTTGGAAAGAATATGTCAGCTATTTAAAGTTCATCGAGCGGCTCATGGAAGGTGACCGCTCACAATTACTGCTAGAAACAGTGTGCAACAACGCTTGTCCCGACCTAAAATCGACTTTACTAAGCAAGGTTGATGATACGAACACCAACTACAATGAAGAGCTCAACAAAGTCGTTGACTTTCTGATTCGTCTCAAGGGCGACGGTCGTCGTGTCGGTCACCACAAGCAGGGAGGCAAGAACAACCCTCCCCGTCAGCAGCAACACCGAGGAGCGCCTGCTGGAAACAGTCAGAAGAAACAGGGAGGGCAGCAGCAGCAACGCGGCCATAGTCAGCAGCAGCAACATGGACACAACCAGCAGAGTAAGCAAAAACAGCGCAGCAAACAGCAGTCTCAGAGCCCGAGGCAGACGGATAGCGGTCACGCTAATACGAGCACAAGAACGTTTCGCTGCTGGAACTGTGACGAACCTGGTCACAGAGAAGCCGACTGCCCAAGCCCGAAAAAGCAACAGCACGGATCGGCGCACCAGGCGAGGCCGCAAAGCAGCCGGAGTGACGATAATGGAGACGGGTCTGCTGACCTGTGGATGGCCACGTCAGTAACCAACAGGCATGCAACACAAGTGACGAGCTGGCTGGTTGACTCTGGTGCGTCTCATCACATGTGCTCAAGTGCGGATATGCTGTTTGGGATTTCACCTTCCGACTTAGTTATAACTGTAGCAAATGGTGGTCTACTACAAGCCAGTGTCAAAGGAAGCTGTCTTCTCCGCGTGCAAAGCAGCGACAAGACGACTATCGTCATGCTACACGAAGTGCATTTTGTTCCTGGGCTTGAGCGAAATCTACTCTCCGTAACCGAGCTGGGTGAGCACGGCATTTCAAGTACATTTAGCAGAACGCAGTGCCGCCTTATCAACAGCTACGGCACTTGCGTGGCTGTCGCAGCGCGCCAAGGGAAGCTGTGGATTCTGAACGGCGAGACCGTCAAGAACCATGAAGACGCGGCGGCCATGTTTGTGGGTATATCAAGGACCACACTACAGCAGTGGCACGAGCGGCTCGGCCACGTAAATTTCCAAGATCTGCTTCGCATGCATTCGAAGGGCTTAACGAGCGACATGGAGGTACTGTCGAAGAAACTCCGTTTTTGTTTGACCTGTGCAGAAGCTGAACAGACGAAGAGTGCACAGCCGACAGCAGATACGTCGACATCAGCGCCGACGGATGAAATTGGTGCTGTCCTTGGGATCGATTTCAAGACGGACATGAATCCAGATCGAAACGGTAACAAGCACCTACTCACTATTGTTGACTACGGGTCAATCTTCAATCGTGTGTACCTTCTCCAGTCGAAGAACGAGGCAGCTGAGCATGTGATGAGTTTTGTGCCGGAATTCCAGCGCCAGTACGGCGTCACTGTGAAAGTTGTTCGCACAGACGGAGGTGGAGAGTTTCAAGGGCGAGAGTTTGTCGCGTTCCTCAAACGACACGGTATAAGGCAGCAACTAACACTTCCAGACAGCTCGGCCTCGAACGGCAAAGTGGAAAGGATGCACCGGACAATCATGAACGCCGGTCGTGCCATGCTGTGGGCGTCAAAGCTTCCCGAGCGTTATTGGGGTGATGCTGCCAGATACGCCACCTACATCAGAAATCATCTTCCAGCCCGAGCAAACGCAGATTTCAAAGCGCCGCTGCATGTACTGTCGGACAAACCACCCAAGGTGGGACATATTTTAAAATTCGGATCGAGCTGTACTGTTCACGTGGCGCACAAGGCAGGAGCTTTACTCAAGAAACGAGCTGAAAAGGGCATCGTAATTAACGTCAGTGAAAAGCAGAAGGGCTCTCGGATTCTCATCCCACGGACGAAGAAGATCGTCGTGAGCGCGGATGTCCAGAACGTAGACAAGCTCGAAGTGAGTGATAATGAGGCTAGAACAACACTAGCGGAGCTACATGGTGAGTCAGGCGCCGAAGGTAGTACTGACGCCTTTGATTCTACAAAGAACAAATACGACGAAAATCCAGCCAATCAAGCTGGTGATCAAGGTCCGAGCGGCGCTGACGGACTCGATAATTCAAGTCCCTCTCTCCGTTCTTCAAAAGTCGGGATGGTTCTCCGCTCCCAGAACCAGAAGCGCAAGAAGCAAAACTCGATCGACGCTGCAAGCGACAGTGGTGAAGACGAGTACGCTGGCAGTCCCGTCAGCGCAGCAGCCATTCGTCGTGTGTTTGGTACGCGCAAAAAGTCAAGAACCGCAGACTTCTCATTGCCCCATGACTTGATCACGGAAGTTGCCGGTTCAGCCAGCCTGATGCTAACCAACCGCAATGACCAAGATGATTACCCCCAGAAATCTAACAGAAGCCATGGCGACGCCTGAGTGGCCTGAATGGAAGGCAGCAATCGAGAAGGAGCTAGCTGACCTTCAAGCTAATGGTACATGGGAAGTTGTGCGAGCTCCAGCAGGAGCAAACATGATATCGTCGAAGTGGGTATTTCGCATTAAGTTCAACAACCGAGGCGAACTCGAGCGCTTTAAAGCTCGTTTAGTTGCAAGAGGTTTTACGCAGCGATATGGAATTGATTTTGACCAGACGTTTTCTCCAGTACTCAAGATCACCAGTCTTCGTCTACTCGTGGCGCTTGCGGCTCTATGGAAGCGTCGGTTGCGTCAGGGCGATGTCCCGAACGCGCATGTCAAGGCTCCACTAGACCGCCCAATCCTGATGAAGCCACCTAAAGGCACCCCAGTAGCGAACGGCACAGCGTGGCTATTGCTCAAGTCACTGTATGGTCTCAAGCAGAGCGGGTTGCTCTGGAACCGGGAGATGAACGCGTTTCTACTGTCGCTTGGCTTCACTAGAAGCAAGATGGACCCATGTCTCTACTTTCGTCGCTACAATAGCAAGCTGACCTTGCTGGGTCTCTATGTGGACGATGTGATTATCGTCAGTGAAGTTGATGCTGATAGTGACTGGGTAATGCGACAACTCGGCATCAAGTTCGACATTAAGGACATGGGCGTGGCTGCTAAATGTCTTGGTATCAGTATTGAGCACACCAACGACGGCATACTGCTTCACCAGCACGACACGATCGAAGAACTCCTCCGCGAAATGGGGATGGCCGAATGCAGACCTGTCAGCACGCCCATGGACCCATCAACCGCATTCGACGACGATTTGATGATGGAGCAAACCACGATTATGAGACGGGCAATCGGGTCTCTGCTCTGAATTTCAAACTGCACTCGCCCCGATATTACTGCAGCTGTCAACTATTTGGCTCGTTTCGTTGCTCGGCCACGTCAGAGTCATTGGCAAGGCGTTAAACGCGTACTTCGTTATCTACGAGGGACGACAGCGTTTGGACTTAACTACAAGTACGGGCAAGGTGTCGGCTCGAAGGTAGCCGTGACAATCTACAGCGATGCTGACTGGGCCGGCGATAGTACTGATGCCAAATCTGTCTCCGGTGCTGTATTGATGGTGAATAGCTCAGCTATTTCGTGGGCTTCAAAGAAGCAAGCATCGGTCGCGCTGTCGACCATGGAATCTGAGTATGTCGCGGCCGCTATGGCGATGAAGGACACTGTATGGGTCAAGCAACTACTGATCGAACCTCGACTATGGACAGCGAAAGAAGCTGTCCTGCTGCAGGTTGACAATTAATCTGCTATCAAATCGATGACGAACGAGATGTCAAGTCCTCGAACCAAGCACATCAACATAAGGTATCATTTCATCAGAGACGTGATTCAACAGGGCGATGTGACGGTAAAATACTGCCCAACTCAACAACAGATCGCCGACATTATGACCAAGCCACTGCAGCGCATTGTGTTCGAGCGTCTACGGGATCAGCTTCACATGGTAAAAGTGGTCGATATGGCGTAGCTTTTGAGGGAGGCTGTTGCAGATGGCAAAACTCTAGCCATTTTCTCCGAAACCAGCTGGCCCAAGATCTTGTGGAGGCGTCCAGCTCGAAGAAATCAAGCCACGACAAAGCTGCCAGTGTCGTGGGTGAAAAGCAGCAAGCGACTAGAAGAAGGTGGGCACCGAAAGTGTCCACAGCGAAATCAGAAGTCACGACTGGCGCTGTTGAAGATTCAGGCTGCACAAGTACCTGGCTGGTGATGGCACCAGCATCGAAGGCGGCAATGTATGTTTTCATGTACAAGTTACTCTTTGAAGCAGGCAGAGAAGCTAGAGAGAAGCTAACTAATTTGAATTCACTTTCAGTTTTACATTCTACTACTCAGATCAACAGGTCTTCTAACGCAGCAAATTCCTCACCGGTTTCTGAAAGTGCAAAACACTATACAGCAGCCGCAGAGCTATATAGTCCAGCAATAACAGCAACACGTGGGTGATGTCTAGTCCTCAATCTGCATGACCGGTGGCCGCCGCCTTCCAAGTACCTGTCGGACAGAGTTTTACTCAGAGTGTTCTCCAATCCGTGGAGTTCGGCTCTCAGATGCCGGATACTCCCGTCCGTGGACCTCGCTTGGGACCCGATCTGTACTCTCAGAATGGTCCTATGGTATGTGGGCATGTCATACGCTGGGTTGTAGCCGTTTCAACTATCTCCGACAGTACGCTACCTGCTCGTCGTGCAAGGCGGAGGGTCATATTAGTGTGACGTGTACCAGTCCGCCCCCGCGTCAGTCATAACAGCCGCTACCTTTGCAACCCGCAATAGCAGCCACAACAACCGCGCAATCGCTCAGGTGGACGCTTCTGTAACGCGCGCGTGTGGTTTATGTGTGGCAGCAGATATCACATGGTGTCCGAGTGTCTGACCCTGTAATCACGTAAAAGGGCTGCAAACTCTCCTCCGATGAAAGGTCAACCACCTCGCCAACAATGACGGTGGCAGGAGGAAGGGAGTGATGCTCCTTCATCTTGTCCGGCGGACGGCACCAGGGGACACGATCCGCGTTCTTTAAGTGTATCGTGTGAGCAGTTCGAAGTGACTCCTGAGTTTGGGAGGGAAGCGTATCCTGTTTCCGGTGGAAACTGTGCAATGATAAATGACGTGTATGAGACTGGAACCGAATTTGATGAGAAACGGTCCGCTGGGTTGTGCGCCAAGCGCGAGGTGCGCTACGACGTAAGCCCCAGCGAATGCAAAAGCTGCTGAGTATGACAAGGGAGGAAAAAAGCGTCACAAGCAAGGTGGCTCTATGACGACGCCTACGGCGGTGATGAGTTTGGCAGGCAATGAAGTGAGTGGGCACGTTCAAAACGTGAAACAGGACTCGTACGAGGAGTGCGAGAGATTTGGGGACGTCAAGACACGAGATGAATCCGATGACGCCAAACACACACGGTTAAGAGGGTGATTTGAAGGCTACGGTGACTAAGGCCGCCGCTTCCGCCGCCACATCTGACGGCTAAGCGAGTACAGAAAACCCGATCGACGAGGGCTTGACTGGGAACAATGCTGCCTCGGGCGCGAGCTCTGAAGGGCAGCGTCAAGTGGACGGAGCGTACCGGGGAGGACCGCGCGTCGTGACGGGAATAGCCCAAGATAACCTTGGGATTACTGACGAGTTGAAGAGTACAAGCATAACTAGTGATAGGGGTAACGGGAATGGTGCTGCAGTTGCTCTTACAATTTCAGATAACTCTGGCGCAAAGTCAGACGCATTAAGTGGTGACATGGATCATCCCCATTCTTTACATTTGTCGGAGCGGGAACGGTCAGATACCGAGCTATCTGCCCAGAGTGGAACACTCACGAAGTGAGCAGCAGACGCAGGTGTGATCAAGGCTAAACAAGAGGCGGTGGGTGCCGCTACAGAACCTGCTCCCATGAGCCAGGATGGAGAGGCAGAATACAAAACGACTAGGCCCATGATGGCGTCTCACCCAAACCCCACGTGACATTGTTTGCGCCGAGGAGCTAGACAATTTGACAGAAGGAGCCGACTTATCCGTACCGATCGATAAGGAATAATATGACTAGGAGCTCGAGGACCGGATATACCCTCTCGACGAGGTGGGACTGCTACGACGTGTGAAGGAAAACAAGAAACAGCAGAAGGAACCGACGCTAAGCGACCTGAGGGTGATGCTGGGATCTCTGAAGAAACGGTGGCTAGGACGCGGGCGTCTTCGCCAGGCAAACTATCTACTCCATAATACTGGATCGGTTGGTATCGGAAAGCGCTTGCTGCTTCCGAAGCTGCGAAGCATGTCAACGGAGATTTCCGTGAGCTCGGAAGTAATAGAGGCGGCGATGTGAGCGTTTTCTTTGGAGAGTGTCTCCGTTGACTGAGACATCGGAGGTGGAGGGGCCCTTGACCTGAATGAGAGTGTCAAGGCGTATGTTACGGCGGACGCGAAGTCTGTCAGAAGGGACGAGAACGATGTTGAGGATAACATCTGGATCAGCATCTGCAAGGAGGACTGTTCCGTTACAGAACACAGTGTGCATAAGTTGACAGAGGATTAGAGCATCTCACCTTCTCGCTGGAGAGCGTGGACTCGACAGGTGGTGTATCGCCTAGTAAAAGCGGAAACGAAAGGAAATGGCCGGCGCCCGTGTGCCGCTTGTGGGTCTGCACAATACAGTGACGACGACGAGAGCGGCGCTGAAATGTGTCCCGCTGTGAAGCGGTATGCCCGAATACGCGAACGACTTGATGACTTAGTCGATCAAATGGACGATTGTTTCTTCGAACGTGTGGTGAAAGCTGTCTTGGACGCTCTCGAGCACGGAGCTGAGCTGTTTAGGAGAAGGTCGCTCCGAGAACTGGGTTGTGTGCCCCATGCAAGACGTCTCAGCTGTCGAGCGCGAGTCAGCGAAGAGACAGGCACGTGCATTTCGACTGCTCGTCCCTGTTTGCCAAACCCTGTTTGGTGTTAGGGGCACCCTATACGATCGAAGATCCAGCGAGCGGGATCGAATGCTTTGCCTACGCGATGTCTAATACTGATGCGGGCAACAGCAGAAACAGGGATTGGTCGAGCTTTCTAATACTCCAGAGGACGACGGTTCGGGCTGTGACACCGACGCCGTACCAGTGAGTAACCGCATCATCGGGTCTGTTGGAGGCGGCGAGGCCGTTTCCACATTGACAGCGGGCCGATGGATATTCAGATCGACACCGGGGCCGTAGCGTGCCTGGTGAAGGCTCACATGTTGAAAACGCTTGGACTGACGAAGGATCCGTTAAGGCCTTGCGAGTTAGCCCAGAAAAGTATGGCTGGCAAACGGCTGCATGTTGGCGGTGTGGTCGGTCTACCAATTCAGCTTGGAACTCTCAATTAAGAGCAGCCGCTTGTTGTGGTAAAGCGCTTACACAGTGATGGCATCTTGGGCACATCCGCGCTTAAGGCTTTCCGAGCAGTGGTAGATCTGGATACTAATACGTGACGCTGAAGGTGATGAGTTCCCGATAGGCTCCCCCCGAGTGGAGGATATGTACACAACACGGATCAACTCAACAGTGCGCTTAATCCTTGGGGGGGGGCTGGTTGTTGCCGACGTGAACGGTGCCACGGGAGACGATACGGTGGTTCTCATTGTCCGCATGCCCGGGCAAAACGATTCGGGTCGTGTGGCGAGGACTGTGTGTACTGTTAACGAGAAAAACGTGTTAGTGGAAGTGTGCAACCCCTCGAGTGAAGACCTGCTCATTAAGAAGGGTACAATTCTGGTCGCTGCTTCGATGGTGCATGTGTCTACTGAGTCAAACGACAATGCTACCAAGGCGGCTGAACGTGTCAAGGCAACATTTATTACTACTGATAACTTTGTCTGGATACTCGCGGTTCTGGATAAGCCATCGACAGAAGATACTGCCTGGCGCGAAACGATGCCCGAACTAAAAAAAAGCTCTGATTGAAAGTTTTGAAGCGGACGTTTCGGAATTCAAGCTGGGAAAGAGCAGAAGGAAATGCTCCGTCGCGTGCTGGCTTCCATACGTGAATTGTTTGTCGAGACTTCGCTCAAACCTGGTCGGCCCGACCTGTTAGAGTTCTTCATCGATACTGCAGACCATGCGCTGATTAAGCAACGGCCCTATCGAGTGTTTGGTGCCGAGGATGACGTTATGGAGGTGGAGATACAATAGTACCTGAGTCGTAAATTGGTCTGACATTCGTCTAGTCCATGGTCGACCCCTGTCTTAATGACCCGGAAACTTGACGGAGGGATACGCTTCTGAATAGACTACCGACACTTGAACGCTGTAACACTGAAGGACTGTTACCCGAAGCCTCGTGTCGACGACATCTCTGATGTTCTAGGAAACGCAAAGCAGTTCTCGACGATGGACATTGCGTACCGATACTGGAATGTACCGAAGGCTGCCGATAAGGTGGAGAAGACCGCGTTTACATGCAAGTATGGACCGCACGAATGGCTCGTGATGCCGTTCGGGCTGTGCAATGGAGTCCCCGCTTTCGAGAGGCTCATGGTAAACGTGCTCGTTGACCTGAAGTGCAGGATCTGTTTAGTGTACCTTGACGACTGTGTAGTGTTCAGAGAATAATTTTCTACTCACTTGGCTCGCTCGAAAAAGGTTCTGGAACGGCTCTCGAAGGCGGGCTTCAAACTCTAAATGAAGAAGTGTAATTAAGGCAGGAACCAAGTGGGGCACATCGTCACTCCCTCGGGTATTTTGCCGAATTGAAAAAAACGAAGGCTGTTATGAATGTGAAGCGACCTCACGACCTTCACACTGTGATGGTATTTTTGGACCGGGCCCGTTACTGCCGTCGCTATATACTGGGTTCTGCTGCCATATCAGCGCCGATCGAGAAGCTAACGGTGAAAGGCGTTCCATTCCAATGGAATGAGGACAGTGAATCGGCCTTCCTACAACTTAAGCGTAAGTTGGTGGAACAACTCATTCTAGAGAACGCGAAATTCTCAAAGCGTTTTCAGTTGTACATGGACTCGTCGATGCTGACCATTTTAGCATGCCTAATGCAGAGCGTGGACGGTCGAGAGCGTGTGGTGGCATTCGCCAGCAAGCTACTGGTGGGATCGGAAAAGTTCTGGATCAACAAGCAGGATGGCACTTCTGAGATCGAATGCTGGGGTATCCTGTGGGCAACAAGCAAATTCCATTGCTACCTAGGTCCGACCGAATTCGATCTCTACACTGATCACAAGGCGCTTACTTTTTGTTTTGCCCCTGTCGCAACGGAAGCCACAATACGGGTGCCCACTGTGCCATTTCTTCATTCTACAATACACCTTCCAGTCACAAGATGTCCAAACGTCTCAATCGGGCTGTGAGGCAAGCACCCCAACGTCTCCGACCTCACCGACGACGTGAGCGTGAACAGCTGGAAGTAAGTCAGCATATAATCCTCGTGGGTCATCGGCACCTTGCTCATCCCCATGTATTTCTCATATTGCTTCTTAGGAGGGCGACACCGATATACCAAACAACCATCACTCTGCCCCATTTGCGTCGATAGTGCCTTCATCCACTGGAACCGGTACTTCCTGTTCCGGACCCGTCGCCTCCTGCTGCAGCTCCTGCTGCCCATTCCGGACGCCGCTGAATTTCGCGGAGAAGAAAACCCTGCTTAAACGCCCTGCACCCTGCAGCTACTCCCTTCACTACTCCCCCGAGGGTTCGATGAGATACAACTGGGGTGAAAGACACAGAAGCGAGACAATGATCCATAGAAGAGACAGAAGATCCAGGACATTGGCGACTAAAACAGAGATAGATAGTTTCGCTAAAAGGTGACAAATGATGTGTGAAGTTATGATAGAGGATAGTGATGAGATGGATGAAATCATAC